>NW_019392911.1:0-342341 GCF_000648675.2 Cimex lectularius | reverse complement strand
TATATATGTTTTATATGTTATGTATGTATCTATTATTTATGGGCCAAAACCTCAAGTGAACATCGCCGGCCCTTTGCGGTTTTCTTCACACATCTTTGTCATCGACACTATCATACCTCCTGTTTTCTTAACTTGCTCACCTCTAAAAGTTACCTCTGGTTGTCAAATTGCTAATAGGAGAAAAAGAAAAACTCTCCCGGAAACACCGCTGGCGACGGGAGTCTTGCCTGAAACAACGGACAGTGCGTAGATGAACCCCCTGCAACAACACCCCCGAAAAGACCCCGCTGCCCCCAGCGTGAAAGCCGGAAGCGCAGCGTCTCGTACTAGATATTCCGACGATCCCGATATCCTGTCAACTGCCATAACACCATAACAAGATAAATATGGTCCACATTCACTCCTCTAGGATACGCGATATTCCTTGGTAGTTTTTTTTTTTATTCATTTATTTATTTAGAATTCCACATTAAATATGCAACAAGCAAAAATAGAAATTATTGGTATATTGTGTGAACGTGCACACAAGGTAAGGACAAACAAAAGGTCGTGTAAAGCAAAAACGGCGAGTGATGGAAGTAGTTAGTTCACCAACAGGGTTACTTCGCAAATATATTTTGTGATGTTAAACAACTAACCCATATATGTATTTAGTAGTCATAATTGAGCTAATAATTATACTTTTAATCTGAGATCTTGTTTGAGATAAAAAGCAAGTGTCACGATAGTTCGAGTAGTTAGAGCAGCGGCGTATTGAGGTGAATGTCGTGGGTTCGCATCCCGTTCGGGACACTTGCTTTTTCCTCTCAACCAAGACCTTAGACAAAAAGTGTAATTAATGAGGCAACTAGGTTGTCGCTTGGCCAACGTTGTTTCAGTCCCTGACAAGAATTGGCAGGTAATATTGTGGATGATAATTCGCGGGTTTAAAGGTTAATTTTTGGGCAAGGTTGGTCATGAATGGGATTTATAAATCCTTAATATAGTTGCTTGTATGGTTAGAGATATAAAAGGGAGCATTAAGTTCGAAGAATTTTAGATCTTAGGGTTTGGAGTCTGTTAAGATTGGAACGCTTAGCGTTTCCGTATAGTTCCAGGTCCTCATCGTAATAGCAGTGCATAGTATAGTCTTTTTTTTTTGTTAATCTAAGTTTGAATCCCATGTCAAGTAGTCTTTTTAGTAGTCTGAATCTTGAATTTAAATTTTTATGTTGAGTCTCATATTGTTCTTATGCAGACCAGGGTATCGTACGTGGTTCGCCACGGGAATAGGAATATTATCGAAATATAAAAGAGGGAAAGTTTTTTTATTGTAGGTACAAAACTAACGTAAAAAAGAAATCAAGGTAACTTGATGTTTGATGTTGGATGTAATATGTGGTTTTTGGACGGCAAACCGTCAATGAAAAGCTATTTATTTAAATTCGAACGTCTCAGGGACATTATTCCCCTCTATCCGCTTCCCATCCAAAAAACAAATATTTATACTATTAAAAAATTAAGAAATACAAAACATATATAACATATATCATAAACAAAAATGATAATTTCACTCATTTAACATAAGGACATTAGTTTGTTAAATGTCATTTGCCTTGTCCAATTGTTTGACATCTAGTGAGACAACCATGTTTATCCAAGTTGCTTGGAAATAAATACTTGTTAATACAGTGGTTTCTCAGACTATGGTATATCGCGCACCGTAAAAAGAAATGCTCTAAATTTTCTTTTTTTTTGTATTATAATAATTAGTTTTAGAGATAAGTTTAATTTCTCGGCTCCCAGACAATCTCAGCTGTACAATCAACCGTTTTCTTGGCCATGTTTATGTTTTCATTAAGGTAGAAAAAGCTTGAATACATTTTATAAGATAATATATTTCAAAAGAACGGATTGTAATTAAAGTTTCAAATGGTATTAGCATCAAAAGAAAATGTTTGAATCGTAAGTCTCTTTGGAAAAGCTTCATTCACCTTACAACATTTTCGCAATACAGGTTTTACCTTAAAGTCCAATAGAAAAAAATACATCTGAAAGTTTACAAATCCAACTTTCTCGGGGGTTATGTCCATCCAATATATAAAATAAGAGTACAATTTCTTTATAATTTAGCCAGAAGGCAGTTTCAACGCGCGCATCCATCAATTTATCAATTTTGGAATAACATGAATGCTAAGACCGTCATGTTTATCCTACAAAATTATTAGTGGTATTGTATGTAAGATGGAATTTGTTGAAAAAAATTTTAATTGAATATCTTCAATTCCACCAAACAATCCATGGACCAGAGCTCAGCCAAATACAAGCCAGATGTACTGTTCGTACCAGCAGAATTGAGTGCAATAAGTTCTCATTACGGCACTGCAGATCTCAGTTGGTAATAAATTGGCCCAATACCAATTTATTTTGTCCTTCGAACGTTCGTACGCTTTAGCAGGGACAAGATATAGGTTTATAAGTAAATATGTATATCGATTTATCCATCTACCCATTGTCTAATAGACAGTGACAAGGGTCAACAAAAGAAAAACGCGATCTTTACAAAAGAAATATTACACACATCCCTCCTTCATGTATCAATTGTTCTGTAATAAAGTCCTTTCTTATGGAAATACATTTTGTTTGTTTAGGACAGTAAACACAATTTTTATTCTTTTTTTATCCAATTACACTTACTTTATGTACAGTATTATTTTTGCATCGATTGTTTTCTCTCCATTTATTATTTTTTATGATATGAAATATTTGTAGTACGGGTATCATTTCGACATGAAAATAGAGGGCATTTTAATAGGGGGATTTTGCGTGAATGATAACGTAAAATTAATGTGAGTGGGCATGCGCTGATTTAACGGAACACTATCTGAATTAGCTTCTTACGTTGTTCGTATTTGAATAGCGTGCTTGTTAAAGAGTGACGGTAAAGTCAAAAAAGTAGTTTTTGTTGGACACATTGTCCAATTTAAAAAAAATATATTACAAATGTAGAAATATAATAAAATTGATTGCTTTACAGATAACATTTTACAATTCGAAGATGTTTTTCATGAATTCCGACTCCTATGAATTTATGTACATTTGGTGTTCCAACATTTAAATATTTAGCTGTTTTATTTACATGCAAGCAGGAATGATAGCTAGAAATACAGAAAACCTTATACATCTTTCCTTCAATAAAACCACAGCAATTGTGTAAAACAACAATTTGGTTGAACCTCATAAATACAATTTAAAAGATGAAATTCAGACAGGCATAGAATGTGGTTATGAGTATTTATATCGTATACTGCTCTGTATAATTTTAATGTTTTCTAAAATTACTAAACTAAGCTAAAAGTTTGTTGTTAAGTTTGACATTTTTCTTCCTCTATTTCATTTAAACCCAACTTGCCCTGAATCGCCCGGCAATTAATTTTTACTTTGTACATTTGAGCTTCTACAACTATCAGGTCCTCGGCATTTGCACAGCTATCGTCAGAGATCAAGAGAAAATCCATGGGACACAAGAAAATCTATACTATCCGAAAAATCCGTGCGTTCACTTACAAGCTTGGTACATCGACTATGACCCGAACTAGCGCAAACTTCTCAGGAAACTGAGCGGCAACATCCGTTATGCAAAATGTCTTCAAACAACGTCAAAGTTTTTGCAACACGTTACATATAACGGTGACCTTGAAATAGTGGACACGTTATGCAAATTCTCTTTAATAGCGTAATTGTAAATGTTATTGTAAACTAATTTTATGAAAATAAATACATGTTTACTTACTTGAGTAACGTGGCCAGTGTGTTTCGCATATGTTCAAAAACGTCTATTTGTACAAGTTGAGAATAAAGTGAATATGTGAATAGAGAGGTTTATGTGCTTAGCAGACTGAAGACATAATTTTCAGCAACTTACTTCAATCTGTGCAAACGTCTGCTTTTAAACGTTTAATTTTAATTGTCCTAACAAACCAGTGTTGATGAAAAGTCTCTACTTCAAGAGCCTGTTATAGGATTGGAACTGTTTTATTATAGAATTTCGTTAACTCGAGTTTACCAGACTGCAGGCACTCTCGTCGATTAAGTAGGACGCTTTCGTCGTATACTGACGAGTACTGAAACCTCGGCATTCGTTCTCGGTTCGCTCCCAACCCCATTCTTTCACCAAGGTTGAAAATTTATAGTTAATGGAGTTTCCTTTGAAGGATTGATGACGGTTACGACACAAAGGTGTGTAATTAAAGTTGGCCCGATACTTGACTAAACACGAATATTATTTGAACAAACAAACCCAGCTTTTGATATTAATTGTTTTGACGAGGAAGATTACATTTTGCAATCGATAGTAATAACATTTACACAATTTTCCTAGAGCTTTCCTCGCCCTTTTGCTTCGTTCGGAATAACTCCACCGAGGAGATCGAAGGGATATCGAATCGACGGAAGATTCTTATTTCAGATAAAAAACATTCAACCCCTTATGTGCCCTTGGAAATTGATTAAAAGATTCGTATTTGTTGATGTTATATTGAAAATAAAAAAGTTAGAGTTATTTTTGTCCCATCTTTTAAAATGATATGTTGACTTTGGTGAAACCTTTAGTCACACCACCGTCTTTGGTGAACAATTTTTATAGTGATTTACCTGGCCGAAAATTAATTTTTTAATGAAAAAATGATTTTAGCAATCAGTTTTCAAACTTTTATGTCAATTTTACCTGAAATCAGAACTAATAAAAAATATGTGGTGTTTACTGATCGTTAGTCAATGATTATTCGGAGATCGGGAGATGCAGTCTGGTGTGACGTAGGTTTTAGAAAAACATTTTCTTTATCGAATTATCTTTATTGAGATCATCTTCAGGTCCTGGTATTTACGAACATTGTTTAAATTTAAGAAATACATGTAGGATGTGGAAAAAAATGAATTTATACAATGCAAAAAAAAAAATTTTATATGCAATCGAAGTATTTGTACTCGCTGAAAGTGTTTGTTTTCGGCAAAATTGGGCCATTCTTGTGTGTCGTGTTGAAAGTGTCAGTGAGATATTGCTGTTTTATGTATATATACGTTGGATTTTGAAGGAGTGGGGGAAGGAAGTCTGGATAGAATGATATTTTTATTTGAGGAGTCGGCTTCTTTGAGGCGAAAGGAGCCGACAATGGGAAAAACGTGGATAATGGTTCGGCCTGATTATCCTTTCAGGATTGTATAGACACGGGGATTATTAGGGAAAGGAATGCCAAATTGTTGAAGAATTAGACTATGTAGAAATGTTTGATGTGTGGAATGTGATGATTGTTTTATATGTTATATGTAGATTATATGTTTTATGTGATGTGATGATGACATGTATGTTATCGATATTGATTAATTATATTGGCCTAGCTGCGACTGAGTTTACATGTGTCTGTTCTGTAATTGATGCTGTGTTTATCTCTGTTGATGTAAAAATTGTTTCTAAAAAGTTAACGTAACCTTTGTTTGTTTTATTCTGTGTGTAATATTTTTGGATTGTTGAAGTCGAAATTGTGTTTATGTTCAAAATGGTGGGTAGCGAGGGCTGTATGATTTTGCTTGGGTTTTTTGCAATCATAGATATGTTGTATTACTCTCTTAACGACGTAAGTTGCCGGACAATTTTAACAATTGATTTTGTAAATTACATCAGATTTATTTGTTACTGGTGTGGGATCTTTAATTTTGGAAAAAAGTGTGTGAATTGTTTTATAGTTTTTGCAAGCAATTTTAAAGTTATCGGAAAAGAGAAATGTGTTTAATTTAAGTGATAGCCCGTGAATGAATGGCATGGAAATGTATGTTGGTTTGTCTGTATTTGATAGATTTGATCTAGTATTATTATTAATAATGGATGGGGTTAGTGTTGAGTTGTAGTTGTTGATTATTCTGTTGATTATGTGTTTAGGGTAGTAATTGTTGTGGAGTCTGTATATCTTTATGTTCTTGTGGTGAAATGATTCATGACTGAGGATAATAATTTTGAGAAATAGTCCTTTGGCCGTGTTTATTATTGTGTGAAGAGGATGGTGTGATGTAAAATTGAGGTACCGATCTGGGTTTCTTGATTTTTGTTGACAATCTGTGATTAATGTGCCATCTCGTTGCTTTATTACGAGTATATGGTATTGTTTTGTTATTTTCGATTTCATTTGTAAATTGAGGGCGTCACACAGACCGCATCTCACGATCTCTGAATAACTAATAAAAAATATAGCCAATTGGCGAGAACGCTTGCAAACATTTCATGAAAATCGTTGATTCCATGTTAGTAGTTTTCTCTTGTTAGTATAAAACGTTAGTTTATAGAAGATAGTAGGTTTTATCAAAAATTTCTTTTATAGAAAAGAAACAGATGAACAACTACATTAGCCTTTTTTTTTTGGGGGGGGGGTTTCTTTTCCTCTAACGATCCCAATATATTATATTACAGACCACGTGAAATGCAAAATTAAAAAAGCCAAGCGTTTCGGGTTCCGCTTCAGCCAGGCTTTATGAATTGCAAACTGACATTTGGGAAACAAGAAGGTAACCGGTAGTCTTTAATCTTGGTAACAGCAAAGAAACTTTTCAAAAGGAAATTATCGCAAATGACAAAACCAGGTTCGCTTTGACATTTAAATTACACTTACACTTTCGAAAGATCGTAAAAGAATTTTGTTTTACTTTATTAAAAAAGATGAAAGTTAAGTAATCGCTCAAAGAAGACTTTAAAAAACAAAAAAAGAAGAAACGTTATTGTTAAAACTGTACAATGTTTAATTTTAAACCGACAGAGTGACGGGCAGAAGGCTATCGTAAGAGTAAGGCAAGGATATTTGGGGATTAGGGTTTGTATACTAGTTTAAAGAAATGCTGATTAAGATGATGGGCGGCCGTCTGGACCCGCCAGACATTGCTGACGTGTTGGTCTGAGGGGCGTTTGGTTATTCCATAACTTGAATAATGGGTAAAATTACTAATGACATCTATGCTTATGTGATAGTCGATATTATAACACAGGTTTTACAGCCAAAATTTAAAAATGACATCTAGAGGTTCTAACACTAGCTTCAGAAATTTTTAAAGATTAGCAAAAAATGCAATAGCCCAGCTGTTGGCCAAATTGAATTGTTTAACACCTAGATAGCTGATGTAAATAACTTCTCATTAAGCTATTCTTTCATTTACGAGGTCTTCACAAATGTATGTATGATAAGTTTCTTTTATAGTTTTTGAGTCTTTAGATGTCCCTCAATAAAATCGGCTTTTTTCAGGTACCTTTTTCTTGGAAACCAATGGTCCAGCCAACTTAATTTTTATCTATAGGTGTGTTTATCATCAAAATAACTCTGTATTATGGAGAGAAAATAAAAATAAAATATTTCAAACTACTCGTTGATTGCCTAAACTGCCTAAATTTACTACTAAAAGGTCTTTTTCCCAAAAATTTGTAAAAAAATGTTCTACTTAGGTAATCAAAAAGCTGTTACAGCATAATAAACCCCTTGATACGCTAAAAATAAACACGGAAAATGATTGAGCGGTTATAAATCTAGAAATAGGTACCAACATGATCAAAAACGTTGTAAAAATAGATTTTACAGGAAACCCTGCTGAAATTACCTACGGTGACGCAACCGCTCATTATCTAGTTCGTTGAGGAAATCTTCTTTTTTCCCTCGGTATATCAGATGGTTATAATGTCCATGGTTATAACTTTGTTGTAACTTTCTTGAATGACGTTACTGTTGTTTTGTTTCGCTAAAAACCGTTACTTTTATTGTTTTTAGTGCGGTTTCTGTCAACGTTGTTGTTTTTGCTTTGAAATCGACGAATTGTTTCCTAATTCTTGTTTATTAGCATAAACTCGTGTTAATGTTCCAACAATGGGTAGGACTGAACGCATATTCATGAAAGTGAATCCAATAGTCAATATGAAAAAAAATCGGACCAACCGGCATTATCCCGTGCAGGAACACCAGTGCCAGATGCTTTAACTTCAAATTTGAAAATCCCGACCACTTCTTACTATAATTTATTACAATTTACGATGGGACTTGTTTTCCGCCGGCTGAAAAGAAATGAAGTCCAATTCATGGCCAACACCAAAAAAGCAAGAAAAAAAGGAGCAATGCCCGTCAAAGGTTAGAAGAAGACTAAAGCTGCTGAAGTTTAAGTTTAAACATTTATTTCGGATACATATTTTCACATTTTCTAAACCTTTTCCCATTTTTCATTTTTGCGGGTTCTGCCCCCATTAACACAGGCATGGGCACAACTACATTGCTTTTCTGCAAGAACTGGCTAAATTTTCTCGTTTTTTATCTTTTATGTTTAGAAGAAAAAATTGGGACACAACTCTGAAGGTGGCTGTGACAGCGAGGAAGGCCAAACTGATCGGTAAGAACCAAATTACAAGTTCACCACTTCGTACATTTCACGAGAAAACCTTCAATCAATTTTTCTTGTGTGATTTTGAGAAAGGGTTCAATCATCATAATATTACTTTATTATTTCATAAAATAAAAAATATAAATAACAAGATTTCTCTTTGATGTCTTCGGAGTGAATGGTTCCGTTACCAAAAACGCTTAGAGAAATTTATTATAATAATTTAATTAGAGAAGTAATTGATTTTCAATAAAATTAAAATTAATTGGGTAGTTAATCATCTAAGGGTGCCAGTTGAACCGTTTTTCAATTCCTCCTTGAATTCTTTCACGGGAGAAATAAATGGAAATTCACCGCATTTTTGAGTCTGTTCTGAACAATCAATGAGATTCAGCCTTTCTCTTCTCTCTTATATTATTACGATATTCGTGTTAAGAGTAAATTCAAAGTTACAGTTCAGAGATTTTAAAAAATATTTATAAGGAGTTGGTTTTACGAGTTCAGTTTCCACCAATGTATTACATACTCTATAGATACTTGAGAGACTGTAGTGCATATTTCATGAATGTATGATCTTGTTATGGCCGTAAATTATATCCTTCACTAATATTTCCTGTTCCATTTTGCATATAGCCGAGTTCCAAGAGAATATGGTGTGGAAAAGACACATTAATACTTCTAAATCCAATAGCTATGTTTTCTGTCAACATAGTTGTTAAGTAACAACATCAATGTCAAGCAACGGTGCCGCACTGGACCTACAAGATCAACAATAAAAAAGGAGGGGAGGGCAGTTCTACGCAGTACGCGGAGCCGCGAACATCCCCCCAAAAAATACCTATTCAAAAGAAGGAAATCTTTTTTTGTTTGTTAATTACAGAAGAAAATTAAATTTTGATTTATAATTATATTTAGATGGTGAAAGAATTAATATTTATTTTTTAATTAATTTTTTTATTGTAAAAAGGAATTTTTGTTAAGTTTTAAATTTACAAAACAAGCAATAAGAGGTGTATGTAAAAAAAGGAAAGTTTTTTTTACATTTTTATTCTAATCTTAGTAGATTGTAGAAAAACATTTTCTTTATTGTGCCAACGTTTCGATCTTTATTAAGCTCATCTTCGCTCAAAGTTTTTATTTTCTGTGTAGATATCATTCTTGTGTGCCGTGATACTTCTTAATTCTTCTTGTGTGGGCACTCTCAACACGACATACAAGAATGGCATACATCTGCACAGAAAACAAACACTTTGGGCCCTGAAGATGATCTCAATAAAGATAAAGAAAATGTTTTTCTAAAACCTACGTCACCCAAGACCGCATCTCACGATCTTCAAATAATCATATCTCTTAAAATTAATAATTAACAATGTTAATAATTAATAAAAAAATATTATTAATTTTAAAAATGTATCAACGAGATTTTTTTAAATTAAACGTTTAAACGAATAAAATGAATAATGCCTATATTGAATATGCAATTTAAAGTTTTTTCGGAGGATCTACGGAAGAGGACAACACAGAGAAAAACTTCCTTTCTGTTTTCACCGAGCTTTCGACAGTTTTTATACTGTCATCTTCAGGGCCTGTTTTATTATCATATAAAAATAACAATTAAAAACATGAAAAAACAAATTGCACAAAAATTGAAAATTTGATATATCTTACTTAAACCTTAATGGGGAAATAAAAAGACATGGTGTCTTGGGCACAGATGTACATTACGTTTTTTGGTGCTCAGCATCTAAACATTATTTAAAATTTAATAAGTTAATCATTCATAAATTAAAAATTACAACTATAAGTACAAATAAAAAATAAAAACGTGGTCGAGAAAAGGTTACCTCGTAAAAGTCCAAAAACTAGTAAAACCTCCTTTTGTTTTCAGGTACATGCGATCACAGTGTGTTTCTTATATATATAAGTTACGCCTGCACAAAATCCTTAGTTCAGCGACATATGATGTTGCGTCTGTACAGATTCGAAGAATGTTTGTAAGCAATAAACCCTTCCCTGTTCACTATTCCTTTTACACTTGTAAAGATAGATTCAGATTAATCATATCCGTGAACAGGAAAGGTTCTTCTCAAATTATAACTTGTGTTTAACTAATAAAGTTCTTTTTAAAAAGACTCTCGTTTAGTCNAGATTATATATATTATTATTATTATACATTAAGATCACAGACTAAAAACAAAACCTCTTCGACGAAAGGAACAAAGGCTCCGGGAAACAACCCCGACAAATGATGGCAACTCGTTTTCTCTCCCCTGGTTAACAGATTCCGCCACTAGGGCGACGTTCTCATTTCCCTCCTTTGCTTTGAATTTTTGTATTCGTTTAGGAGGCCTGCATAGACCGAAATGGCGTCCAACCTATCGGTTTGTAGATTACAAGTATTTGGGGTGGCACTGATATACACTTTTTCGGTCAGCGATCTCTTTTCCCTGAAAATCTTGGCCGGGAGTCGAACTTGAAAAAGTGATTACTGTTTAACGCATGGGTAGCAAGTACCGATATCTTTTTCTTATTGTCGCAATCCATCCTGTGTTGGTTCAACTGTGCAGACAATTTTTGCTTTGTTTGACTTACATAGTTGACATTTCATTCCACACACGACACCTGATAGACCACATTGCAAAGTGATCCGATTGGTTCTTTTTTTTAGATTTGCATGTAATATATTTAGGTTGTTCTTATACTTATAAGAACTCCTACATCCCCAACTTTGTGCTTGAAGAGCCTTTTTAAATTTTGGGACACTTCAGGTATATACGTGATAGACCTGAAAAAAGTAGGTTTTGCCACCCCGTTGTTTCCCATTTTGATTTGCGGTACAATCACATTTTGGTTTGGAAATTCATTTTCAACATTTACAAAGTTTTCTTCAATTTCGACATTGACATTATTTACATTAAATTGACATTGCTTAAATTCAGTAATTAGTTTATTGATTAGTGCCACCGGGTAATGGTTATTTTTAAGTAAATTGAAAATTATTTGTATATTCTCTACTAGAAATTTAATGTTACTTAGACCTAGCACCCTACTAATTAGGTTCTTGGCACAATTCATCTTTAGTGAAAACGAATGCGCAGAATTGAAGTCAAAATATCTTCCCTGATTCATTGGCTTTCTATACCAATTTGTTATTAATTGACCCATTTCCGTCCTTTCTATTAAGAGGTCGAGATAAGGCAGTTTCCTGTCCACCTCCTCCTCAGTAGTAAATTGTAAAGCCTCATGATATGAATTCAGACAAGTTAGGATCTTTAACATCTTTAATTTTGGAATTATACTTAATAGGTCGTCCACATATTTCATCATGAGTTTTAATTCAAACGGTAATTGGGTCACAAGCCAATCTAATAAATCTGTCATGATGAGGTCAGCTAAGACTGGCGACAAAACACCTCCTCCTTTTGCTTATAAATTTCTTCCTCAAATTTGAAATATCCATTCATTGAAGTGAAAGACACCACTTCCATGAATAATTCAATATTTAAACCTGGGTAAGATATCTCGACTTCATTCCACCTTCTTTGAATGATGTAACTGACCAACCCCAGAGGCACTGATGTAAAAAGAGATTTTACATCAAACGATACAAGTAATTCATCGTCATTTATCGTTATATTACTTATTTTTTCTTTTACATCGAAAGAATTTTTAACATTGTACCTATTGTCTACACATAAGGACGACCATACCTCATGAACCCATTTTGATAGGTTGTAAGTTGGAGCATGGATACATGAGACTATAGGTCTATGCGGTACATCCACTTTATGTATCTTGTGTAGACCATATATTTTTGGAGCCATGGAGCCACTGATATATAAGTTTTAAGACTTGCTCCTTTAGCCTTTGTGATAAGTTTCGCATTTCCTAATTTGTTAGTAATTAACAGATTGTTGGTAGCTTGCAATTTCGTGATGGGGTCATCCCTTATAGTCTCATATTTCCTTGAATCATTCAAAATATCCTTCATTTTCTGTCTATACTGCTTCTTTGTTAGTATTACATTTGCGTTACCCTTGTCAGCTTTTACTTACAATAAATTTGGATGTTCCTTTAGAAACTTTTTACATTTTTCCACCTCTATTTCTATATCAGTACGCTTTTCATTTTTGAGGTGTGTCAATGAATTACTAGCAATATTTACAGCCTGCGCTCTGGTAGTATTTTTGTCAAAATTTTGAATTACATTTTCCACAAGGCTTTCAATCTCAACAATCATATCTACAATAGGGCAATTTTTCTTATTGTATGGTAAGTTAAAATTCGTGTTTAATCCAAAAACTCTTTCTATGTGCTATCTGAATTTAATTTAAAAAACTGTCGAAAGCTTGGCGAAAACCGAAAGGAAGTTTTTCTCTGTGTTGACCTCTTCCGTAGATCCTCCGAAAAAACTTCATGTTTCCAGCAGATCGATAACCCAGCTCATCGTTATATGTAATTTAATTTAAATCATGAAACGATTTGTAATTATTAATGAAGCCTGATAACAATAAAATCAGTGTAAATTCTCTCCTCTCGCTGTGCATTGAATCTGTTTTCCGGCCCTAACGGTTTAATTTTGGCCCTTTTTTTCTCTATTGGGTGTCAGGTCATCTTTCACTAGAAAATACTATACACTACTAAAATACACTAACCAATTCATATTTTTGTTAATGCGGAGGTAATAATTTTTTCCATTTATTCTTCCAGGTCACTTACCGGAATAGTACACTTTTAAGGAAGGCCATTCCCTTATATTTAATTTTGCATTTGATATATTTATCGCAGGATAATCACAATATCATGGGTTAATTATTATAAAGTTTTATTTGAGATTTACGATTATGCTTTGATCATCATTTTGAATATTTTCAGCCAAGTATCCGTGGTTCTGCTAGATGAATACGCCTTGTATACAAGATTCTATTTTATTTCAAGTTGTAAATATTGGTTAAATCGATAAGTGGTCCACTTTTAGCAAAGCTTTCCTTGATTCCATTACCGATGTAAATCTTCCTTCGAGAAGGCTTTACCGGTAAATGAAAATTGTGTTTTAGCGAAACCGGTCTTGGCAAGTCATTCGTTACAATTTTGATAGCATTGTTAGTTCTTATCTAGTATAGCAATTGGTAATAATCAATTTTTCTTATCATTGTTGTTATGCAAGATCTTTTGACGTTTTTCAAAACACCTAATGTATTCAGCGATGTAGTTTATCAACCAGCTAATTCAATGCTCTCAGTTATCGGGTTTGTAGTCAAGATAAACAGCAAGGTTTTGTTTTATTGCCAAGCTTTCGACTATATATTTAGTCTTTCTAAAGGAGAAAAACAATGTCATAAATTTAGAAATAATTGCGAACATACAATATCACGTTACAAGTAGTTGACTTGAAAAGAAAAAATGAATTTATACAATGCTAGAAATTTCAGCATTGTATACATCCTATTTGTATTTGTAAAATTTAAACAATGTTTATAAATCCCAGGCCCTGAAGATGACCTCAATAAAGATCGAAACGTTGGTCGATAAAAAAAATGCAGCAACTGGGAACACACTTACCCGATGCAACGCTATGCGACGCTACCCGATGCTACCCGACATAAATCCTAAGTCCAATTTTCCATAAGGTTGTATTACCGCGCACAATTATAAGCGCACATCTGCCCGATGCTATGCAACGCTACCCTACCCTACGCTCTGTGATCCCCACTGACCAGATTTTCGTCGGGTCGCATCGTGTATAGTCGAAGTCAAAAGAACAAGACACCGATATTTTTATTCAAACTACATGTATTATTGTGTTATATTAATTACAACTTATTTTAATATAAACCAAATTAACCGAGATCAAAAATTTATTAGTTTTTATTTTTTTTTTAATTTAATGGTTTCGTAGAAAATTGATCAAAACACCGGAATACCAATTTTTGATATAATGAATTTAACTAACAATTTATTTCATGGTTTAGCTCATAAAATTACACCATTTTCGTCGAGTAGCGTCAAAACAGGACACTCATATTTTTTGTAGTTTATTTCTAGTTGAGTATTTCTAATTTTGGCGTTATAATTATTACAACATTCTTATTTTAATATAACCCAAATTAAACGAGATCAAAAATTCATGAGTATTTATAAAAATTATTTGATTATGATGGTTAGGCAGAAAATTTACCAAAACACCGGAATAATTTTATTTAAAACAATTAAATTTAACTAACAGTTTATTACATGGTTGTGCTCATAAAATTTAACTAATAATTTATTACATGGTTTTGCTCAAAATAGTGCATTAAGATGAAAAGAGGCGTTGCGATTGTGATACTGATTTGCGATACACGCTGTGGACTGTACGTAGCGTGCGCTTGACGTTGCATAGATGTGTACACCCTACCAAAACGACAATGCGTCGCATAGTGTTGCATCGGATAAGTGTGTTCCCCGCTTAAAGTGTATGTGTGTAGGGAGTGTGGGACTACGTGAGTGATAGAGCATGCAAGTGAGTGAAGTTAGTGATTAGTACATGAGTGTTAGTGTCTGTGTTATTTTGCTAACAAATTATCTTATCGTCACTTCGTGACAGCAACGACAAATGAACACAAAGTGAACAAATGTGTTTCACGACAATAACATAGAAAATTATCCTCGTCTGTATGTTACAAAAGTTGTTAACAATGTTTTCTTATATTTTGACCTCAACAGTTAATCTTATGATTCTTCCTTCTTGAAGGTGGGATAATAGGTCATCTCAAAAAAACCACAACCAGTTTTTATCCACAACGTTTCGGATTTATTTGAATCCTTCCTCAGGTGAGTTAACGCAATGGTTAAAAAAGTGTCGTCAGTCATTAATATTTTATAACAATTTATTTAAAAAAAAAAGAGCCAATGTGGTACTTATTCAGACTAGAAACAAACGTTTTAATACGTCAGGTTCAAAATATTAAAACGTTTGTTTCTAGTCTGAATAAGTACCACACTGGCTCTTTTTTTTAAATAAATTGTTATAATATATTAATGACTGACGACCACTTTTTTAACCATTGCGTTAACTCACCTGAGGAAGGATTCAAATAAATCCGAAACGTTGTGGATAAAAACTGGTTGTGGTTTTTTTGAGATGACCTATTATCCCACCTTCAAGAAGGAAGAATCATAAGGTTGTTAACAATAATTAGTATTTTTGTTATGTTATAATAGGTGAAGAACAAGGTATCTGAACTGCTTTTGAAGTTGAGAGGCAACCATTTATTAAGCATGTTTAATCAGAGAGTACTTAGAAACATAAAAGACCAACCAATCGGTAATTTTATTTGTTAAATTAATAATACTGCTCTTTAAAAGAGTGTCATTAGTATGGGATGTGTTGTACAAAATATTCGTCAGTTTAGAAATTTGACACAGTGCTGGATCTTACTCTGTTTTTAAGATTCCTCATAAAACAAAGGAACTAATTTATTTACAAGGAATCAACAAAAGGCAATTTGCCTCGCGGAAAAAATCTCCATCGGCTTAAAAGAAGACCGTTTTTCTTTTGCGAACACTTGCAGGATATTCAGCGGCGTACAAATGCGTTGTTTAAGCAGAATTGGCGAGGACTTGGAACACACCCTTGGGGCTTGCATAATTCCGTTTGCCCCACGGAGATTGGCAATTTATGAAATGGACCATGTTCAAATCTTACAGCACCATGGATTGTTCAGCCTGACTGCTCAGTCGCTCCAATCAAGTCTTAAGCGACTAATCGAAATGAAAGAAAAGTAACAATCTTATCATTTTTCCGATTCATATAATCAAATAAGTCAAAAAGCTGGTTAATTTGTTTAACCAAAATGAAATTTCAAAAATACCCAACTTTCTATAAAAGGTCTTGTTGCGCCATAAAATGTAATTTACTTTTTAGTATATTTTATGAAGGTGGGTAGACGACTTATTTTATTTTCATTATATTACCATACTATGTTTAATTTACAAAATTATATTTTAAAACAATTCATTGCAATTTGCCGTACAAAGAGTGCTTTTCTGTGGTTCACCGTTTTCTATAGGGCAGAATAACCTTGTTTTTATGAAAAGGGCAATACCTTATTTAAAGTGCATTAGCTTATTACAGAACGTAATACTATTAATGCACTTAATAGAAATGATAAATGATGGAGTGAGTGTGGTGTTCAATACTTTTTAAAAGGATAGTTCCTACTCACAGTAAGTTGTTTTGCAACGATCCGGATTTCGAGCCTTTTAGCTCATCATCAGGTTGAAGGACTAATACAACCACGTCTCTCGAAATGAATTGCCAAAGTGAACCGCTGATACCTCCGCCAACGCGTCGTTCTAATTATCAGCTGATTTTTTTTCTCCAATGACGCTCAATTTGAACGTGCGAAACGCGGAAATTATAACACAAATAAATATTAGAATAATAAATACTTAATATTACTATAAATTACTATAAAAATAATAACAACTAGGTTGTCTATTACTATAAAAAAGAATTAAAAACTATTAAAACCTTAGCAAAAAACAACGGGTATCAAGAAATATTTATTGATAGGTTGCTAACTAGCAAAGAATTAAGAAAAGAATAAAAAAATTAACTTTAAACGAATCAACAATAGGACTCATTCACCCCACCACAAATGAATCAGTAGGTTTCCGTTGTTTGCCATACATTGGTTAATTATCGCAAAAAGTTAGTAAAATTTTTAAACAAGAAGGTTTTAGAATAGCTTTTAGAAGTACGGGTTCACTTAAAAACATCCTCTCAAAACCTAAAGACAAAGTAGACAACTTGGCAAAAAGTGGGGTTTACCAACTCAATTGTAATGATTGTGATATTAAATATATAGGACAAAGCGGTAGAGAAATAAAAACAAGAGTAAAAGAACACTTGCCTAAATCGAGCAAATTTTCGGAATTTAAGGACCATCTAAAAGAAACAAAACATAATTTCAATTCAAATTTAAATACAAGAGTGTTACATAGTTTCAACAAAGGGAAAGAACTAGATTGGTTTGAGAAATTTGAAATTAAAAAATGTAAAATTGAACATGGTGATAAATGCATTAATAATATAACAGATTTTGATCTACCTCCCATTTTAAATATGTACATAAATAATATCAAACATCCAAATAATTAATCTAATTATTTTAATTGTTATTATTTTTATAGTAATTTATAGTAATATTAAGTATTTATTATTCTAATATTCATTTGTGTTATAATTTCCGCGTTTCGCACGTTCAAATTGAGCGTCATTGGATAAAAAAAATCAGCTGATAATTGGAACGTCACGTTGGCGGAGTATTAGCGGTTCACTTTGGCAATTCATGTCGAGAGACGTGGTTGTAGAAGTCCTTCAACCTGATGTTGAGCTAAAAGGCTCGAATAGGAACTATCCTTTTAAAAAGTATTAATGCACTTTCCTATATGCATAAGCAGTTCTCCTTTATTGCCGAGTTTTTCTTGGTCTTATATTATTTGCCGTATTTATAAATGTTCTAGTGTAATAATTTTATTTTTAGTTCTACTCAATTTTACTAGAAGTGTTCTAATATTTACAAATGTGTGGTGTTTAGTGACCGTTAGCCAATGATTATTTCGAGATCGTGAGAAACGGTCTGTGTGACGTTGGCGAAGCACAAAAGGGACATTATAGAGCGTTGGGAGAGTAATCTCTATTCAATTAAAATCGACCGATGCATTGGCTCCGGCTTCAACCCCTTCTTCAGGCGAATTTCTTCTCTTTATTTATGCGAAAATTATTTATTTCAAAATGTTTCCATGGCCAAGCAGAGAATTATAGTGCAACTAAGGCTATCGGGTACCGCAGCAATTAGACTGTTTTATAATGGCATTACATACTCCATTGACTGCACACAATTATGCACAATCTGCAATATCAAGGTCAACGAAACTTTGGCACACATAATATGGGAGTGCCCAATATATTCGTCGTTAAGAAAAAAATATTTACAGAATTATTTAAAGAATGCACCACAACTGTACAATAGTGACGAAAAATTAATATGGTTACTAAATGGAAGCTGGGATAAAGAAAAAATAAATGATTTATTTTATTTTATATTGGGTACATTGAAGTTGAGAGCGTTTGTGTTAGATGAATGATGCAGTCTGCCAAAGGTTCTTTATATGTCCATAATATGTTCTATGTTATTGTTAATTATCTATATCAATATATAATTGTATAATTATAATAAATAAATAATAATAATTAATTATTTTTTAAATTAAAAATTATGTATATTGTTAATTGTGTTGCACTGTACATATGGTACTCTACTGTAGTTATTTTTGACATGGATAAAGTTTTGTAGTTATGTAAAAATATGTGAGAAAACAAAATGTGCATCCCTTGTATAGACATATATATAATGCTAAAATACAGTAAAATATTCTATTCTATTCTATTCGGTCTGTGTGACGTAGGCTTTAGAAAACATTTTGTTTCTTATGCCAACGTTTCGATCTGTATTGAGATCATCTTCAGGGTTCAAAGTGTTTGTTTTCAGTGTTGATGTGTCACTGAGGGCACTCTCAACACGATACACAAGAATGACACATCTACACCGAAAACAAACACTTTGAGCCCTGAAAGTGATCTCAATAAAGATCGAAACGTTGGCACGATTAAGAAAATGTTTTTTTAAAACCTACTTCACATCAGACCGCATCTCACAATCTCCAACTAATAATTAGAATATTAAACTCTTTTTTTGTGATCCTTCAAGTTTCACTCAAAAATTTATTATTTTATAGGGCCGACAGAACAACACCTGCCAACCAACAACAAAAATTTAGTATTGTTATGCACTGAAAAGCGGAAAAGTGGTCACTCTTAATAGTTTTAATTATCTCTTAGACAATCCTCCATTGACTATCTTACACCAATGTTTAAGGATTAAAGTTAAATAAAACAAAAATAAATCTCCCATTGGAGTTCTTCTTTAAGCAGTCAAACTTTTTTTTTTTCTGCAAAGCAGCTTTCTAACGTTCGGTGGTTTGATTTTTTACGTTGAACCACTTTTATGGTTCAAATTTGGTGATGGTTTTAAGTGATGCAGATTCGGCTAAAATTATACAAATCATTAGAATATAGAATAAGTCAAGCGTCTGTGGCCACGGTGCATAAAAAATATTTAAATTAATGATTATTTAAAGATCGTGAGATGCGGTCTGGTGTGATGTGGGTTAGAAAAGCATTTTCTTTATCTTGCCAACGTTTCAATCATAATTGAGATCATCTTAAGCCCGGGATTTATAAATATTTTTAAATTCATTTATGCTGTTTAGTGGTTTAATTGAACATATTCATTTTATCAGTTAATTATTCTTTTTTTGTAAGTTCTTGGTTGAGATGAAAAAGTTAGTGTCAACCCACGACCTTCGGCTTAATACGCCGCTGCTTTAACCACGTGAGTTAACGTGACTTCGATCCACTCGGACACCAACTCCCGAACTCAACGTTTCCCATTTTAACCACTTTTTGCCATTTTTCAAATGTCATATAATCAGGAATCAATTCTGAGCGACTTATCAAAATGGACACGGCGAGCTGGTAATGAAATGATTACATCTGTATTTATTGTATTAATAATTTATGTGTAGTTTTTATTAGTTTTTTAACATACTCAATTNTATATATATATATATATATATATATAATTTTGTATCCCCCCTCCCGATGACCAACCTGGATCCGCCTTTGTATTGGACTTATAGTGCAAGTGTATAAAATTTCATCTGAATCTGGATCCTGAAAATGTTTAGTAGGACGTGTAATAAATCCTAAAGCTCTTTATATGTATAACAATTATATATAAAAGTTAAATTCTATTTATAATATAGAACTATATTACGAACTGAAAATATGTTAAATTTATTGAACAAAAGAAATTGCTCAAGTTTGTTTATCCTTTTTGTTTACGCCTGAATTTAAATTATATTTTTGTTTTTAATTTAACAGTTAGTTTGTTTTGGTATCGTTGCCAAGGGGAACGAATGTTTACGCTTCTCGTTCCTATGGGAACCAAATGTATACGCTTTTGGTTGCTATGAACACCAGTGTTTAAAGGTCGACGTTGCCACAGCGATTTTTGTTTGTATTTTTCATTACCATGGAAACGGCCCTTCCTTTTGTCGAGTGTCTGGCCGAGTCGCATTCAACCCCCAAGACGACACACGCTCCGTTTCTTTTTTTGAAGTTAGCTGTTTCTGGCAGTAATATTTTATACAAGTTGTTTTGTATTGTGAATCCGACAGTTTAAGTCCATTATTATTATTCGTCCGCCGCACTACAATCAGTTTTGTTCTACGTCTTGATACACAACGACCCCACGCCTGACATCTTCCCGCACCGCAGCATACATCGCATCTATACATCAATAGCACTCAAAAGTGAACTTTTAGTTTAATTTAAATATATTCTTTGTAACTTAAATCTAACTTAGTTTTTCTTTTTATTTCTTAATTCATTGGAGAGCTCTTTGGTTGTTTCCATGTTTCATTAATTTTTAATTTAAAACTGGTGGTAAGTGGTTGCTTTATAAAAAAAAAGTTCCCTGCCAATTCGACAACACCCTTCTTTTCAACGATCAATCTTAAAAAAGCGACGTGCAGGATGATGGTGAGACTTAGGTCCAATCACGGTGTGTGTAAATATTACTTAAAAAAGATAAACCAGGTACATGAAAAGTGCACGTGTAGTAGCATAGAAGCATTGGAACATATAATCATGATGGGTCCACTCTACGAATAGAAACGTAGGAAGATGCTAAGTGCTATAAAAAAACGTAATGTGAAATATGGTAGAATACTCGAATATAATAAGCTCCTCTTCTAGCGAGGTGATCTCTGCAGTAGAGGACTTCTTGAAGAATATAAACAAAAGATTATGATTATATTAAAATTAGGGTTGAGATAATAGTTGTAATTATTGTATTAATTTATTTATTTGATTTTTTTTTTAATTATTTTATTTAACTCTTGTGTACATACACATTATGTTTTGCTAATACATACTGATATACAGCACACTCAAAAAGTGTGATTAACATGGCATTTGAGGGTGGGTCCTGCCCTATGGCAGTCCACACAATAATTCACTGGAGTATAATAATTTGAGAATTAATAAATAAATTAACCTACTTTTTGTTTTTATTTATAATAATATAACATCAGGCGCACGCTAGCGCGTTTACACTAGCACTTATTTACATTAACACATATTTACAATCTGTAGCCCGTATGATGCTTTCTTTTTAGCCGTCTTTGTTGGCGGGGTGGAGGCATATTCGCTGGAATTTGTGCAATTGCCGGATTCGGTTGGGAGTCAGCTTTGGCAAGCAGCATCGAGTATCTCTTCTTTAGTTCTTCTTCTACCGATGTCAACGATATTTCATTGAGGAGCTGTTCATTCCTTACGAACCAGGGCGCGTTTGTTATTAACCGTAATACACGGTTCTGCATGTATCCTTTTTATTTGCGAGGCGGATGCAGAACACCAGATGGGCAAGCCATAAAGCCATATTGGTTTTATTAGGCTTAGATAAAGGAGTCGCTTAAGTGGAATTTGGACAGAATTACTAAAGAGGATTGGTTTGATACTGCGAATAGGCAAGCGAATTCTCGTTACACATGAAGATATGTGTTAGTCCAGGTGTGATGCGAGTCCAAGTGCAGCCCTAAGTATTTAAATGAGTCCGCTTGAGGTGCATTACTTCCACCGAGTACTATGTGTGAGGGCCTTGAGGTCTTCTTATAAGTGAAGTTAATGAGTTTGCATTCAGCTTAACTGTCCAATTGGATTCCCAATCATCAATGTTTTGGCAGTAATTCTGCATCTTCGTTTCTGCATCACAGCACAGCTTTGTCATCGGCAAATTGGGCTATTTCGATGTTGCTATCTGCTGGAAAGTCATGCTGGTACAGAATGTGAAGGAAGGGTCCCAGAACACTTCCTTGAGGAACACCCGCTGAGATGCTGTGTACTACCGAGTTCGCTCCTTTATAGCTGACAAAAAATTTTCTGTCGGTCACATAAGACTTCACCAGCCGGTAATACGTATCGGGTAGTAACTATTTAACCTTATACTGCAGGCCCACATGCCACACGCGATCGAAGGCCTTTTCGGTCTCTATAAATAGATTTAGACAATACTTTTTTCCTATTAAGTTTTCAGTATTTTATCCACTACTATGTGGAGTTGCAACGGACAAGAATGAGATGCTCTGAATCCAAATTGTGTGTTCGGTATTACAGGACTTAAATAACTCAGAAGCCTTGGAAATATTAGTCGCTCGAAGATCTTCGATAGTGTAGACAACAAACTTATTGGTCGATAACTGGTCGGTTTATCCCATTCGTTTTTGGCTTTATGTATAGGTACCATTTTAGCAATTTTCCGTTGTTTTGGAATGTATGCCGTTCGAAGGATGCCATTGTATATTTGTGTTAACAGAACAAGACATTTTCTAGGCATGTGTATCAATAGAGTGGCCTTACGATCATGTCCATACCTGGTGCTTTTTTTTAATTTTCTGAATTACACGGTGAACCTGAGATGGAGTGAAGAAATCATAAAAAGTTGACAATTGCAAGGGAGCTTGAAGAGATTCCTGTACCATTTCCGTTGTTTGAGGATTGTCAATGACATTTGGTTGAAACTGCTCTCGGAAAAGATGCCTAAAAATTTCCAATGTTTTAAGAGGAGGTATATTCGAGGATTCTTTTGTTACATATTTCGTCTTCCTCCATAATGATCCATCTTATGTGTCTAGCTTAGTAAATTCCGTTTCTCTGTAAAGCGCCTTTTCCAGTAATGCATTCTGACACTAGTAAAAAATAAATTGAAAAAAACTTATTTAAAATAACTGAAAATGCTAGTTATATCCAGAGCACAGAAAAGAGATGTTGACTGATTTATTTGTTATAGTTGTTTTAATTGTTATTTTGAACAAATTGTACATATGATGTTGCAAGTGGCTCTGGCAACCAGCTGATGTCAAAACTAAATAAATTTAAACTAATACATTAAAACTATTTTTATTTGTTTCATTATTAAAGTAAGAAACTAACTTTGTTTACTTTTACCGTAACTTGTCTTTCTTTTTTTTATAATATATTTTTTATTTATTTATTGACGTTGGTTTAGGATTTTTTTTTTATATTGGCCTTATGATCTTGCATATTAGCCATGGTACGAATTCTTGTGTGTTCAAATTGGGGGTTATCGGGAAAAAAGGGCCAGAGGCGACGGTGGGAATCGAACCCACGATCGCGGCGTGAGAGTCTCTCGTGCTAACCACTCGGCTACCGCGGTCCCCCTAGGATTATTTTAAAATATTCATAAGCTCTAGGTCCCATTGGATAAGTGATTTGAGTGCCAAGTGTCATAAAATTTATTAATAAATTATTATTATTAAAATAAAATTAAAATTATTTATTAGTAATAAATTAATTATCTGGCAACACATTTTAGGATAAAGATTACCTCCCACAAAAGGACGAGTTCGCTGAATACCCAACACTCGTCATCATAGCGTTGGCCTTCTCCACGTGTTTTCATTGTAAATTTTTTTTAAAATCACAACGGAATTTTTATGTATTAAAAAATGACCAGTTTCGATCATATAGAACCAAATTACAAAGATTTCTACGGTTTAGTAAATTGTGGAAAGAACAGCTTTTATTATTTCGTTTTTGCGAGTCAGCATGAAAGTCAACTAATAATTGAAATCCCTATTCGCCCGATGTGGCTGGTTTGGAACCAATATGAAGACCGAGAAGGAAAAAATTTCCTAGCCACACTTTATTACATTTATTGATCAGAACCACAGTTTGCCCAATATTCGCTCAGGACCAATAAACCTTTGCCAACCGATTCAAATCGACACTGTTCAGGTTTTAAAATTAAATATAAAAATTTTTATTAAATTTTATGTCACAGAGATTTTAATTTTATGTTATAATATATATAACATATATTAATATATGTTAAAAATAAGGTTGAACCTCAACAATTCATGAGGTTGATGAAATAATGCGGCGCTGTACTGTAGCCACTTTTTCACAATCTCAGGTAGCATCTATAATTTTAAAAACCCAATATTTAATTTTTTACCACGGTTGTTTACTTTGGATTTTTGATTAGATTCGTCGCGTGCTGTCAAATGAATGAATCATTAATTTTTATAGTTTAAATAAATTATTTTTTACTACTAGTGGATGGCCATGATAATCAATCTCCCATTAATTTTAGAATGAGTAAATAGCACAGTACAAAGAGTATGCCAATTTTTAACAAATTTATCTCACACATGAGAAGATATCCTTGTTTTTGTATTCAAGTCAAACACATACGAGTTCAAAAAGTGTTCAGACTTCGCTCACTGATCACAAAATAAACATTTTCCTTCCTCTAGTCTCATTTTAAATATTTTTATTTATTATAAATTCGATGAGTATTGTATCGGCCTTCATGATAAATAGTAAAGAAAAGAGATCAAGGATGAAGCCATGCAGGTGAAAGAACCAACTTGTTTTTCTGCTGTCGAGCTTTCCGAATTATTATTCGAATTATCATTATAATTTTCATATATGTAATCTGTAATGAAACATTGATTGTAATTAAATCCTGAGGAAATCATCATATACAGCCGAAAGCTCGACAGCAGAAAAAAAGTTGGTCCTTTCACCTGCATGCCTTCATCCCTGATCTCTTTACTTTAATATTTATTACAAAATTAATAATAATTATTCAGAAATCGTGAGATGCGGTCTGGTGTGATGTAGGTTTCAGAAAAACATTTTCTTTATCGGGCCAACGTTTCGATCTTTATTGAGATCATCTTTAGGGCTCAAAGTGTTTGTCTTCTGTGTAATTGTGCCTATTGAGAGTGCCGCACTAGTCATTAGATAACTTGATAAACTGGCAACCGGTAAACAGTCATAAAAGTTAGAAACTTTAAAATGTATTCAGCAAAATGTTGGTTTACAATTATAATAGTGTCAAAAATTTCATTTATTGATAGACGTAATTTCAACCCTGCACAAACGTATATACACAGAATCAAATTTATTTCGTTTTGCCCTTCCCATTCTAATTAAATTCCAGGTTATCGACAACTAATTTAAGCTCTTAACGCATGCAATTTTTAACGTAAACACACTTACACTCATTCTTTCTTTTTTACAAACCATTCACTCAAGTATTGTGGTGCCTCGATGATCCTACCTACTATAACTATAAATATATTAATTAGCCTAATTGAGGATCGAAGTAACTCTACTACACATCGAAATGTTTATTCTCTCTATTTAATTTTATTTACTACCTAGTGGATATTTATTTAATTATCTTATGTACCAGATATTGGTTATGTTAAATTGTTTATGCTTTTCTCTTTGTTATTATCTTCTAATGGCTTGATTTCTATACAATAAAATCATAAACGCGTACAATAAATACACACAAGATAGTTATATGAAAACGTTTAATGAAGCGGTTTAAATATTAGTCGTAGTTTCAATTAATAAACCACCAAATTGAAAATAAATGTAAAATAATACAACAAAATATTGATTTTAATCAGGTTTGTTAAAACTTGGAACAATAACAACCAGCTCTCTTGCATGTATGAAATATACTAATAATATATACAATAATACTAATAATATATACAATATTTCTGGACTTATAAGACCCCTTTTACGAAAACCATTTCCATCCTGGAAAGATTTTTAGTTTTTAACAAACCTGACCACTGTTTATACGAATAACTACTTTCAGGAGAAAAATAGTTTCATAAAAGTGGAAACATGAAACGGGAAAGAAGAACTTTCTGGATAACAATCTACCTCTTCAGTAAATTGTAAAAATATATATTTTATTTCAACTGAGTTTTATCTTATTTATCGCTACATTTCATAGTCTTACAAACATATGAATTAATAGTGTTGTATTGCTTATATTGTATACTAGAAAAGTTAATATCAAACTTAAATGATATTTGGAATGTTCTCGCACTGAAAATTAAATTATGTACAAAACGTTTTATCCATAAAGTTTGAATGTTTCGATTATATTCGTAATAAACAAAACTGCATAATAAAAGAAGCGAGACATAAAGGTTTAATAGAAAGTTCCAGTAAACTTGGAATATAAAACCGAGGAATAAATCAGAATTCTAAGCAAGAAAATTATGTTAATATATAGTGAAAATATTTCAACACGAAACTTAAAATCTAGAGAAAACGAGAATTATTGTTTTTAGGATCTCAGATGATCAATTCACTTAATTACACATATTACTTTTCAATTATAATGAAGTGTGACAGCTATTACGTATTATTTTTATATAACGTTTTGGTGGAGATGAAAAAGTTAGTGTCCCGAGTGGGATTCGAACCCACGACCGTCGGCTCAATAGGCCGCTGATCTATCACTTGAGCTATCGTGACTTTGATCCTTCAACTCCTCATCTCAACCTACAACCTTTCGAATTTTCCCTTTTTTTGCCTTTTTCAAATGTCGTGTGATCAGAATTCGATTCTCAGCGACTTATAAATGGCCACGAGGAGCAGTTAGCGAAGTCATTACTCCTTTAATTGTTGTATTAATCGATATATGTTTAGTGGTCATATTAATTATTTCAATTGATTATTCTTTTCATCTAAGTTCTTATATTAGAGCAACGGCGTATTGAGCCGAAGGTCGTGGGTTCGAATCCCGCTCGTGACGCTAACTTTTTCATCTGACCAAGACCTTAGATAAGAGAAAAATTAATTGAAATAATTAATATGTCAATTAGGACCACTAAAAATATATGGATTTATATGGAATTGTGAACGCCCGAAACGCCGATCAAAGTTACGGTCAAACCGTCCACGGATTTTAGTTCTTGTTGGCTTTATCGAAAGCTTTGACATCAAATTTAGTCGAAAAGTTATCAAAATTATAAATTATTCATTGTGAAGACGATAAATAAGAAATTCAATTTGGTTGGAAGAGTAATAGGGGTCGGCGTCGGAATTCAAACTTTGTAAGTGATCCGCCGGCCGTTGTTTACGCCCCTTCGTATTGCAGTTACAGTTACGGTACTTATCGGTACTATAAAAGTTATTTTCAGTAGTAATATTGTTGTTTTGTGTATAATATTTTTTATTGTTTCATTTTTTTAACTGTGCATTGTATTTTTTATTGTATTAATCAGTGTCCACCCATTCACGTTCCATACACGAAAAAACAGCCTAACTCGCTCCGGATAGATTTCTGATAAACTATGTTGAACAAAACTCCATACAATGAGGTCGAGGAAACCAATTTGATTCTCGGCGACAAATGAAATGACCATGGAGAGCTTTAGTGAAGATTTACTTCATTTTAACTTATTAAATTCGCTAGTTTTCGTAGTCCGCTTGACCATAATATCTATCAATAAGGTTGAGATCCGAATGGATCGAAGTCACGATAGCAAGTGTATAACAACAAATTATGTCCTGGCTCTTCCCTCCATGCTAGAGGCAGAAAAGCGCAAACGGATAGTCAGTATAGCCTAGGCATTGGAAGAAAAACAATAAGAAAAAAATCCAGCTGAAAGCTAGTCAAATCAGATTTGTATCCACCTTGATTTTTATTAATATAAATTTATTATATTTATTTATTAATATTAATTATTTCTGTTATGTGGCCCATTTTCATTTATGGTTTTTTGTTTGCTATTTTCCATTTTGGTTATCAAGGTTGATTATTTTAATTTTGCCCCTCAGGCCCATATTATTCCCATATTATCTAATTATTCTTATATTGTTAGTTTGTAAGCAAAGATTGATGTTTTGTTGTTTTATATTTTTTATGTAATGTATCTTGATTCATAAGGAAATACATTTTTTGTTTTAAAAGAAACAAAATAGAGGTGTCCCTCTGCAATTGTATTCGTAATATATTTCAAATCAAAATTCCTTTGATTTTGAAGCAGATCACCGGCCTCAAGGGGAAAGACGGAATATACTCATTCCTTAAAGGACTCACAATAAATAGTGGAAGCAGAGTAAAAGAAAAATACTCGTCACAGGAATTTTAATTTAGAAAAATAGAATTGCATTCAATTAACAAATTTGTTCTTAATCCATTTAAATGTATATAATTATTTTGTCACGCTCATTGAACAAATAATAGAAAAAATGGTTAAAAAAAGCAAGCGCAATACGCATCACAAACACCTCCTGCGTGTTCACGCCACATTTTGCAGGAAGAAACCACTGCATGTTCTTTCCCCAGACCAGCTTCAAATCGAACGTGCGATATGTGAAAGCATTTTACAACGGCAGAAAGACTTAATTAAAAGTAACATTGACACATTAGTACAAAACCTAACAGAATAATTTAAAAAATCTTGGCCCGACTTAGAAGCATCAGATAAATTCAGTTCAGCTCGACAATTGCCGAAATAGCTCACAAAACATTCTATACAAATTTAAATTTAGATGAAATTATGCCAAGTCCCCCAAAAAGACGGAATACATTCCTTAAACGACCCACAATAAGTGGTAGAGTAGCGGCGTATCTAGCCGAAGGTCGTGAGTTCGAATCCCGCTCGTGACACTGACTTTTTTATCTCAACTAAAAACCTTAATTAATTAAAAGATATTAATTGGTCAAGCGGACCATAATGGATAATAGGAAGTGTGTTTCCGTTTCCTAGTTTCTTAGTTTTGTGCAATCGACACGAACCTTCTCCTACTATGTACTAGGGGTCCATTGACCCTGAGGGGTCCATTCCGTAGGTTTTATTTGTATCCCAGGTTATGTCTCCATTGAGAGGATGCTTCCCAGATGTAGCCTCGTTATTGAATATACCCATATTGTATAGAGATTTTCTCAGATGCCAGTGACCGGTTTTTAGTCCTATCACTTCTCTGAGTTTAGCCCTCACTAACAATTATTTTACTTGGTGAGGATTGTTTTAGCATCTAGCGCCCCTGGAGGTTATATATAATGGTGATATATTTAACAATTTGAATATATTGGTTATATTTTCTGTAAATAATGCTATATTGGAAGATTTAATTGAATAAGTTTAACAGTTAAGTTAATAAGATTAAGTTTTTTTATTGTATTTAGATTTGTTGGCTCAACATTAAAACCTTATTAACTGTTGTATGAAAATATCCGAACATGTTATATTTCTAAAGGGATTGTGTCACAAAATACGTCCTATTTATAGGATTTACAATAAAACGGCATTTGATAAAAATGACTAAACTTGACAAGAAAAGGGTGTTAACCCTGGAAAATTTTCTAATTGGAGTTACAAAAAATTTTAACATCAATCAAGAGAAATGAGAGTCGAGGATGACGTATAGAAAAAAAACGTGATTACTATTTTGAGACGACCCACGTTCCGTTATACATCTGTCAGATACAGAAGTGCTTTTATTTTCCATCAGATTCCACCCACTTTCCTCAGGAGGTAAAAACCCCAACGACGATAAATTAATTTGTCGCATTCGTCCGTCTCGTGCCGTCATATAAATTACGTTTATTAAGCCCTCTTTTGTACGTTTTTCTAAGGGGAAAAGTTCATTTGCATGTTTGCGATGTGGGCTCGGGCCCTCATACTTTTAAGCATGTTACATGGTTAGCAGGTGGCTCGAGGTTGAGAATTTTGACTTATTTTGAATTCATACTGTAAAAGGTTAAGCAAAAATTTAAGTATATAATAATTATATTTTAATTTCATTTTTCTATTTTCATTCTTACTAAAAAAAAATAATAATAATTTTATTTATACTTTATTTATTTTTAAGTATATTATTTATTTTTTAATGCCGGGCTACCGACAATCGACTCATTAGTCCGAATGCATTGTGAGTGCCGATGAGGTACACGATATTCGCTATTGCTCACCTACTCACTCACACACAAAATATATATACACATACATACACCCTGTAGAGTTACATGATAATTATATATAATATTATGCTACAATCATATTTACAACATTTACAGATGGGGAAACACCCCTGTGGAATCGGAACGGGGAGCTACTCTCGTGCCAGAAGATCTTTATGCCGGGTATCATGCCTACTCGCCCCTGTAAGGGCGGCACACCTGGACCAAGTGTGGACTGACGTCAGGATGACTATTCCTCAAACGGCTGAGCTCGATCTCTTCCTTGCACTTCAGACGTACTGTGGTCCATCGCTCAGTCCGAGTTTTATTGCGTTCTTTACTCAAAGGGGATCGGTTTGCAGTGGTTCTGGCTGTAGGCAAGACGTCCCAACTTTCGGCTCGGATCAACACTTTTTGCACCATACACAGAAGGCAAATTTTACCAAGGGACACTCAGTAATAAAGTGAAAACGTCCTCTCCTTTTCTTTTTTAGCTAAAAAAGCTACAAAGATGCCATTCGAAATAGCTAAGTCTTTTACACAGACTGCTCCATAGTGTTTAGACATCCACTTCTGAACTTAAAAGAATGTAAAAAACAGTCAACCCACTTTATATAAAAAAAGTCACTGAAGATGGCCTATATTAGACCGAACTCGTCTGTCACCACAAAGTCCTGTTGTGGAAAATACAATTTATTTCCTACATGGTTGGTTGCATTTATTTTAGCATGCTATGAATAAGCCGGAAGGGTAGTTCCACAATATCGATCCAAAGGCACAGGAAGCTTGTAATTAATTTAAACGATTGTACATTATATTTTACACCAATATTGATAAAATAGAAGTGGTATGCATAACGAACCACAATAGGAGTAAAGCTTAACTTTTCGAGCATAATATGATGCAATGTATGTAAAATATGCAAGAACGATGTTTAAAATAATCGTATCAAGTTAATATTCTTATAAATACGAAGCGTCTTACTAGAGAAAATCGATCATTATTACATCGGGGCAATATCACTTTAATAAGACTGTCACGTAAGCGAGAAGCGTATAGAATAATAATAAACTGTAAATCTGATCAGATGTCACATCAAGAATCTGTTTCAGATGTAATCGTCTGTACGGAAAATACACATGGCTAAGCTATTGCTGAAGAAGCAAGTCAACATTATTGAGAGAGTAATAACGATTCCAGAGAAAATTATTTTTATTCTTTTTATTTCTTCTTTTTTTATTGTTTAATATGTTACCTAAAAAATATAACACAATTTCAAACCCTGCTTATTTCGAATTCAGCCTTCTTCAACCATTGTACAAAATCCCATTATCTGCTGTACATATATTATCATCAATTTTATTCAATTTGAAATCTACAATAAATACTGTAGTAGTGATTGCTACATTCGTCATCATGCTAAACTTTTGCGCAATAGAAATTGACCTTTTGTTTATTCTAATCGTTCGTATTGACAGTAGGACGCGTCTGGCTTTCCTAGATGGTCTGCTAAAAGTTGATCCTGCGTTATGCCGTGGTCAAAACTGTCCATCGTTACTTTATCCTTATAAAATTAGATATTTTATTCTGCAAATATTGCGTAAAATCGAATTTTTTTTTTTATAAATCCTTTATTTTGTACACTCAGCCATTAGTGTTAAATGATTTGTCTCTTTAAATCTTTAAATTGAATATACTTTTTCGTTTGTTTTGTGTGTATTATAACGGTCTCTCTCTCTCACTCTCTCTCCGGTCTCTATTCTCTATTTCTCTCTCTCACTCTCTCTCTCTCTCTCTCTCTCTCTCTCTCTCTCTCTCTCTCTCTCTCTCTCTCTCTCTNGATTTGTCTCTTTAAATCTTTAAATTGAATATACTTTTTCGTTTGTTTTGTGTGTATTATAACGGTCTCTCTCTCTCACTCTCTCTCCGGTCTCTATTCTCTCTCTCTCTCTCTCTCTCTCTCTCTCTCTCTCTCACTCTCTCTCTCTCTCTCTCTTTCTTTCTCTCATTCTCTCTCTCTCTTTCTCTCTCCCATTCTCTCTCTCTCTTTCTCTCTCTCTCTCATTCTCTCTCTCTCATTCTCTCTCTATCTATCTATTTATCGATCTATCTATCTATCTCTCACTATCCTTCTTTTGGTCTCTCCGTTTTATTTACTATCTTTTTCTCTCTCGCTACATCTCCCTCCCTCTTTTTTCATTCTGGTTCTCTCTCCCTCTTCCTTTCTCTTGTTTACTTCTCACTATCCCTCTTTTATTCTCTCTCTTTCTCTTTCTCTCTTTCTCTCTCTCTCTTATTCTCTCTCTATCTATCTATTTATCGGTCTATCTATCTCTATCTATCTATCTCTCACTATCCCTCTTTTGGTCTCTCCCTTTTATTCACTATCTTTTTCTCTCTCTCTACATCTCTCTCCCTCTTTTTTCATTCTGGTTCTCTCTCCCTCTTCCTTTCTCTTGTTTACTCTCTCACTCTCCCTCTCTCTCTCTCTCTCTCTCTCTCTCTCTCTCTCTCTCTCTCTCTCCCTTTCTTTTATATTTTCTCTCACTCTCTCGCTATTTCTCTTGCTATCCTTTACCATTTCTCCTCTTTCTTTCACTCTCTTACTCTTTTTGTTTCTACCACATACTCTTTCTCTCCGATATAGCAGTGGGATGTTGTGGGCCTTAGCTTCAATACTCTGTTTAAGAGGTTGATGATGTCAGGCCACAATAAAACGACTCGAAATATGAAACTGATAAGATGGCGGCTAAAATGGGAGGAGTCGGATTAAGAGATCATTTATAAAAAGGGTGAATTTAACCAAAACGCGGATGCCTTGTCTAGAGTTCAAATAAATATGGCAACAGTAAAAAGTAAATATTTCAATAATTCTAAGGGTGATGATGAAGAAATAGAACCCTGCTAGATGACTTGTACGAATAATTTCCAAACTTCAGGGAAGAAAACCTTGCGAATTCAATTTTATAGAAATTTTCAACTGTCCTAACACCATAGATAATGATACCACATTCGTAAACATAGATGAAGAAAATTTAAATGAAAACAGACATGAAATTTTGTAAACTTCAGACTTTACACCCTAGTATTATATCACCTCACGAATTGTTTAAGGCAATTACTAGAATTTCCAATTATTATGAAGATCAATTACCACTTGAAGTATGTTTAAAAAACATTTTTGAATTTTAAAATTTAATTAATGGACAATGTATAATTGTAAACAATGAAATTATTTATTTTTTGCAATTACGCTCAGTAAGAAACAAGTGTATGATTTATAGAAACTAATTCCAGTACAACAAAACCTAACTCTAATTTTTTCAGCGCCGTTGCCGCAACGGTTGAGGCGTTGACAAGGCGCTCATCACTGTAAGGTATAGGTCCAGGGTACGAATCAAGCGGTCCCGCTTTCGAACCCGACATACTTTCAAATGGGCTCTTTTTTTCAAAAACACCGGCACCCTGAGGGTTTATATGACCTCTGCTGTTGCGAACCCTCACTAAAAACATAATAATAAAAAACTCTCATTTTGTAACAATTGTTCCCAATGTAAAATATTTACTGAAACCAAGAGCGAACTCAAATAAACTAAATATTGAACCTTTAGAAATAATTGTAATAAAATTCAATAAACTAAAATTCAATAGTAGGCTCAACACAATCACGAAGAGAACAACTGCGAGAAAAAATCTTATTAACAGGAGACAAACGTCCAGCAAATACACAAGCATCAAATTAGGCGACAACTATGTAACCTGGATAACTGAACTAAATCAATTTTTAGCCAGCTTTCACCAAGAAGAAATCCTCACATGAAGGAAACATGGGGAAATAATACGTAGAAGCCTGCATGGAATATTCTTAATAAATACTACATCAAGTAATGTAACATCTAATAAAATAAACAGCTTCTTCACCTTCACATACTTCTGGACATCCAAAGTTCCTCAACGGAGTTAAACTTAGTTTGAATTTAGTATGTTATCTCAGATATCATATCCCTTTTATAAGTATATAAAAGTTAACGGGTGTTTCGGCATTGCGTACATGTGAGCAGTGTCATAGATCTCGATTGAGAAAATAGCACAGACCAACCTCCAACAAAACAACGTCCAACACAATGTTCTAGTATACTGAATTTCAATTGATGATTGTAAAAAAACACGTTTAATGAGTTTGACTGTTTATAATTAGTTTATACGTTACATGAAAATTGAGTTGCGTTTATGACTTATACAAGTTTCCAAATGTAATTTACGCTGTGCAAAGAGAAAAGAGATAAAGTTACTTTCAACTTCAGCAATTTCACCATAATTATGACTCGCTACTGATCTTAGGATAACTTACGAATAAAAGCGTGGGTTAAATACACTTTACGTAATCTTTTGATATATTGACGCAAAATTAAATTTAAAAATCCTGCCTTCCAGCAATTTAAAACCATGTAAACGTCTTTGGGGTAGAACTGAGTTGGCGTTCAAACAGCAGTGGAAAGCGATAGCTTAGGAGAAGAAGCGATTTAATCACCTGCCACTACCTGTTCTATCTTTGAAATTTGGCGGATCTCTCGGCTGTAGCGAACCCCTTCTAGGACGCTTGCAAAATCGCTTTTTCTTTCGAAGTTTCAGAAACTTTGGCGTGCAAGAGGAAATTGAATCCAATTCATTCAACTTATTTGTTCATTTTCCCTCTCGACAATTAAACTTAATCTTAAATTCGTGACGCTACGTGTTAACCTTTTGAAACTATTTCAACTTCCTTTTTGAAACATTTGATTAGAAAAATTGAATGTTTATGAAGAAACGAGTTTTTACTTAAAAATTACGTTTACTCCAATTTTATTAACGATTTATAAAATTAATAGTCCACTTTTTGCCTCTTCCTTATTATATAATTTTGTATGTCTCTGTGTATGTGTGTGTGTGTGTTTGGGTGATTGATAGAGAAAAAAATATATATAAATATAAAATAATAATTATACATATTCTATATATAAACATAAATATGTATATATATGTGTATACATATGTGTATATATATATATACATGTATTAAATTATTTTTTAAAAAGAACACTATTTGTTACACAGTAACACAGCAAGGCAATACAAAACTGGAATAACCAATTCCAATTAGGGAATATTCGGTCTACATTTGATGAAAGCACGGAACGGATTCCTTAAAAAATATTAATGTTAGCTAAGGCATGAGGATGTAACGAAGGAGGGCTTTCTTGGATGTGAACACGTGCAGGTGTGATAAGGGAGGAATGTGAAGGGGTGAACACATAAGGGTCAAGCGAGTATGTAACATATTTACATGAATTATATAGTCAAAGAGATATTAAACGTTTTTACCAATATCTTGTTCACAGTAGGCTTACCTCATTATTATCCAGTGTAATAATTCATGTTTTTAATTTTTTGTGTAATGCGTATTGTAAGATATGAATTGTGTGGTGATTACTGTCCGTTAATCGATAATTATTCAGAAATCGTGAGTTGCGGTCTGGTGTGATGTAGGTTTCAGAAAAACATTTTCTTTATCGTGCCAACGTTTCGATCTTTATTGAGATCACCTTCAGGGCCTGGGATTTACAAACATTGTTTACAATTAATAAATACATTTAGGATGTGGAAAAATTAATTTTATATAGCAAAATATATTTTTTATATTCAATCAAAGTATTTCTACTGTCTGAAAGTGTTTGTCTTCTGTGTAATTGTGCCATTCTTGCGTGTTTTGTTTTTTGTTACGTTGGATTTTGAAGGGGTGGGGAAGGATGTCGGTATATAAAAGACAATTTTGTGTAAGGCGTCGGCTTCTTTGAAGTGAAATAAGCCGACAAAGGGGAACAATGTGTTGGTAACAGTTCGGCCAGATTGTCCTTTCAAGATTATATAGAAAGGGGATAAATAGGAAAAGGAAAGCTAAATTGTTGGAAAATTAGACTTTGTGAAAAGTATTTAATGTGTGGAATGTAATGTAATGATATATGTATGTTATCTATATAGAATTTGATTAATGAAATTGGCGTAGCTGCGATTGACTTTACATGTATGTGTTCTGTAATTGATGCTGTGTAAATCTATGTTGATATAAATCATTTCTGAGAATGTACGTTTATGTTTGTTTTGTTCTGTATGTAATATTTTTGGATTTTTGAAGTCGAAATTGTGTTGGTGTTCAAAATGGTGGGTAGCGAGTGCTGTAGGATTTTGCTTGGGTTTTTTGCAAGCATAGATATGTTGCTTTACTCTCTTGTCCAGATATTGGGATGAAAGACCGATGTAAGTTTCCGGACAGTTTAAACAGTTGATCTTGTAGATTACGTCAGATTTATTTGTTATTGATGTGGGCCTTGAATAAATGGCATGGAAATGTATGCTGGTTTGTTTGTATTCGATAGACTTAATGTAGTATTATTAGTAATAGTGGATGGTGTTAGTGTTGAGTTGTAGTTGTTGATTATTCTGTTAATAATGTGTTTAGGGTAGTGATTGTTATGGAGGATCTGTTTGTATATCTTTATGTTCTTGTGGTGAAATGATTAGGCTTAGGGTAATCATTCTGTGAAGTAACCCTTTGGCCGTGTTTATTATTGTATGAAGATGGTGAGATGTAAAGTTGAAGTAGCGATCTGTGTTTCTTGGTTTTTGATGCCAATCTGTGATTAATGTGCCATCTGGTTGTTTTATTACGAGTGTATCTAAAAATGGTATGTTTTGGTTGTTTTCGATTGAATGTGTAAATTGTAGACGAGGGTGGAATCTATTAAATGTATCTAATGTAGTTTGAATTTGATCTGTGGGAACTGCTGTCAATATATCATCTACGTATTTAGTGGGGAAGGGTAAAGTGAAAAGAAGTTGTGGTATGACTGTATTTAATCGATGTGTCATGATTATGTCTGCCAGTATCGGGACTAGGTTGCTACCCATGGCTATACCAAACAGTTGTTTGTAAAAGTGATTGTCTTATGTAAAATATCCGTTAACACAGCAGTGTCGGATCATTGTTAGGAAGGTGTTCTTTGATAGAGTTGTGTGTGGTGTTATGTTGGACCATTTATCTTTAATAATGTTCAGTGTTGTGTCTATTGGTATGTTGGTAAACAATGATGAAACATCTAGGGATATGAGAGAATAGTGTGAGGGATGTGGATACAAACATACCTATGATTGCAAAAAACCCAAGCAAAATCCTACAGCACTCGCTACCCACCATTTTGAACCCCAACACAATTTCGACTTCAAAAATCCAAAAATATTACATACAGAACAAAACAAACATAAACGTAATTTCTCAGAAATGATTTATATCAATAGAGATAAACACAGCATCAATTACAGAACAGATACATGTAAACTCAGTCGCAGCTACGCTAATATCATTAATCAAACTCAATATAGATAACATACATATATCATTACATTACATTACACATCAAATATTTTTCGCATAGTCTAATTGTCCAACATTTAGCTTTCCTTTTCCTATTTATCCCTTTCTATATAATCCTGAAAGGATAATCTTGCCGAACCATTACCAACGTTTTTTCCCTTCGTCGGGTCATTTCACCACAAAGAAGCCGATGCCTTATACAAAAATGTCTTTTCTATACCGACATCCTTCCCCACCCCTTCAAAATCCAACGTATAAAAAACAAATAGCAAAATCTCACTGGCACTCTCGACACGACACGCAAGAATGGCACAATTATACAGAAGACAAACACTTTCAGTGAGTAGAAATACTTTGATTGAATATAAAAAAATATATTTTGCATTGTATAAATTCACTTTTCCACAACCTAAATGTATTTGTTAAATGTAAACAATGTTTGTAAATCCCAGGCCCTGAAGTTGATCTCAATAAAGATCGAAACGTTGGCACGATAAAGAAAATGTTTTTCTGAAACATACATCACACCAGACCGCATCTCACGATTTCTGAATTAGTATACATTGAGTTGTTGTTTTAACATTTAACCCACATTGTGCTTAATGGAGTCAGACGTTTGTACAAATATTCAACAGAAATGTGAACGTGTGTGGATCAAGAAAACATTAGTCTTTATGATTGTAGGAGTAGGAGGGTTTTTGTTTATACGTCGCCCCTTAGGGGCTATTCTGTTCCCCTTTTTGCACTTTATTGTGCACCGGTACTTTTCCGCCGAGGGGCTTTTTATTTCCTTTCCATATTCTAAGGCTCAGAAATGCTTGTTACCTCGGCGAATTGTACCCTCTCCTCAATTTGTTACCACTTTTATAGGAGTTTCAGCACGTCCCTTTTACTTTCGGGGAGGAAACAAATTCCAAAGACATGTGCTTGTATCAAATCCGATACGATACATCTCAACCCTAAACTTCTACATGTTTAGAAATATGTACAATTTTTTATAGCGTTAATAATTGAAACCCTTAGAAGAAAGGATTATTATGAAAAACTTAGAAAGAAACATTATTATGAATAATGCGCAATGTGAAAACCTAAATTATCAAAATATTTCCATTTGTATCTGTTTGTTATTTTTGTACGTGTCGTGAATACAAAAATTAATAAATTGGTAAGACTAAATAATTTTACAAAATCGTAAACTAACCCTATTATTGCTTTATAACTCATATATAGACAATATGATAAAAATTGAACATATTTCACCAATTATCAAGATTTTTTAAACTGATGAATTTATAATAATTATTTGGTTTATCTCAATAAAACCAATTGTAACATTTCAAAATTAAGGCGTATATAAAGCCATGAGTAGAGTACACTTATTGGATATAATATTTTTAATAATTCATTTACATTTTAGTGGTCAATTGACCAAGTTACATCTTTCAATTAATTATTCTTTCCATGTAAGGTCTTGTTTGAGATAAAAAGTCAATGTGACGAGTGGGATTCGAACCCACGACCTTAGGCTAAATACGCCGCTACTCCACCATTTGAGCTATCGTGACCTCGATCCTGTCGGACACCAACTCTCCATCTCAACCTACAACCGTTCGAACCTTCCCTCTTTTTGCCATTCCTTTTCCAAACTGTACCCTTGCACACTCATGTGGTACGCTGTGTTCCTTTCCAGTACTCTCCTCCAGTCGCACGTTGCTCCTCCGAAACATTTGTCAGCTGGATCCTCTTCCCTCAATGTGGTTCCCTCCCGTTGCCCCCAACTCGACCCTCCATTCTAGCGAAACCTCAAGTAAATGTCTTCGTCTTCAACGGCTATTTACGTTTAACTACCGGGCCGCTTCATTCATGACCTTATTTCACAATTCATCCTAATAATTATGCCTGATGAGAAAATTGGATTACTATAAACATACAAGGGAAAACTTGTACGCCACATTACAGAAAATTTTCAAAGTAATGAAACTGAATTAACAACTATCCGACCAGAAATATGTTGTCTATGAGATACCTGTTCAACAAACTTTTATGAAGTGGTGTTAGAAGTTTAAGGAAAGTACCACTCTCGTGTGAAATTACTTCCCACTACCTTTGCTCAAGAGGAAAAATCCGCGAATATTGAACTGGCATCTGAGAAAACATCTTCACAACATGGGTATATTCAATGATGATTCGATTTGTAGATTTTGCAAAGAGTAAGAAGAAGACATCCACTCCCATCATGTACGAAGCAATCGATTAATGAATTCAAAGAACCTGAGATACAAAGAAAACCGAGGAAAGCAATTGTAGCAATGACGATCAATGGCCCTAGTACTCCTTAAGGAAGGATCGAATCGACAGACTGAAATAAGAAACTTAGAAAGTACATTAAACAGCAGTGATTGAGGAAAACCCATCTTCCTGGTCTCCTTTTATTAACTCTATTGGTCTAGAAATAAAATTGTTTTAATTTGTTTCCAATGTTTCCAACATATCAAAAATGAAGTTATAAAATGTGTTAATTAAAATGTTTAGTCGGTTAAAGATGGACACGCTGGAATCTCTTCGAGCTTTAGCCGCAAAGCTATGGTAATCCCCATTTTAACCAGCAAACCTTGCTTTGTCTTTCATTCTCGCTCTATCCGGAAAATATATAAAACAGACCTGATGTGTTTTGACCTCGACTAAAGATATAAAATGTCGAAGTGGAAATACTTTCGTTCTGTTTTTAAACTGATCTGTAAATTGTTTGTGTTGTTCTCTTTTCTGGCATAACATAGTAAATGTGTTAGCTTTGTTCATTTCTCGGTACTACAGAAATATAAGCGCAACAGGAAAATTTTCCTCCCATCATGTGCAAATTTAAATACGGGTGCGACAGCACAGGGACAATAAATTGAGCAATACCTCTAATCCCTTATACGATTATTATTTATTAAACCCAGGCGTTTAATTATTTTGTACCGATTCGAAACAGACACGAACCCAATATCTGATAGGGGCGTAGAAAAATTGAATGATTTATTTCTCCCTTTGATGAATTAAAAATATTATTTATTATTTTCTATTTAAAACAATCGCATGTTCCCAATAAATGCTATCAATAAGTAATCTTTAAATATATTGGAAATTCCCCAAGTTAATTAAAGAGAAAATAAAACATTCCAAACGACAAAAATGGGACCACAGCTAACAGAAGAACTTCTTCGATGTATCTAACTGCAGCCAATGTTCTGTATTGTAAACAGTTCGGTACAGGAGTTATACCACCCCACACCAAAACTGACTGTCTTTGAAAAGGTGCTACTCACGCATGGCACATGAAGCAGAGCGTTCTCCACTTCTTTTCCACCAACGGTGAATAATCAGAATGTTATGTGTTAACCTGTCCCAGTAAACCATACCTTGACACCTTAAAAGAAAAACTGGAGATTTTTGTAACTAAACGCTCAAAAAAGCAGAAAAGCGAGAGGGCCAGCCTCGGGCTAGAGCCACGCGTTCCGTCTTCATTCTCCTTTTTCCCGCGAGGGGACCGAGGCAATACTTGTTACAGTATTTAGGTCAAGGCAACTGGAAAAGTTCCGCTGCGACTTTCATAGTGCAAAATTGAAATAAAAGAACCGTTGTAGTAACATTGTATTGTCAATCCTCAATCGGTATAACATTAGTTTTCCAATATCAAAAGATTCTTATTAACAATTATTGTAAAGATTTTCTACAGTTTATTTATTAAGAAACTAATAAAATACGAACATAAAGAAACAGGCTTTTGATACAGGAGAATTTTGAAGAAAAAACTAATAATCTAAACACTAGAGATGATTTATTTTTTACATTGATTCCATATAAAAATATTGTACGTGGTAATAATCAGTTTGAATTTTCTTGTTTGGTTTTTCTGTCTTTTGCTTCAAAAGTTTACCGACATTGACTAAAAAATTATTGCAGTGTAATTTTGGATTCTTTTATCAACTGATAAAAGTTGATATCAACTTTCATATATCAGAACATATATGTTGTCATGAAAGGAAGTTGTGGTATGACTGTATTTAATCGATGTGTCATGATTATGTCTGCCAGTATCGGGCCTAGGTTTGCTACCCATGGCTATACCAAATAGTGGTTTGTAAAATTGATTGTCGTATGTAAAGTATCCGTTAACACAGCAGTGTCGGATCATTGTTGCGAACGTGTTCTTTGATAGAGTTGTGTGTGGTGTTATGTTGGGCCATTTATCTTTAATAATGTTCAGTGTTGTGTCTATTGGTATGTTGGTAAACAATGATGAAACATCTAGGGATATGAGAGAATAGTGTGATGATACCTATGATTGCAAAAAACCCAAGCAAAATCCTACAGCACTCGCTACCCACCATTTTGAACACCAACACAATTTCGACTTCAAAAATCCAAAAATATTACATACAGAACAAAACAAACATAAACGTAATTTCTTAGAAATGTTTCGACTTCAAAAATCCAAAAATATTACATACAGAACAAAACAAACATAAACGTAATTTCTCAGAAATGATTTATATCAACATAGATAAACACAGCATCAATTACAGAACACATACATGTAAACTCAGTCGCAGCTACGCCAATATCATTAATCAAATTCTATATAGATAACATACATATATAATTACATTCCATTCCACACATCAAATACTTTTCACATGGTCTAATTGTCCAACAATTTAGCTTTCCTTTTCCTATTTATCCCTTTCTATATAATCCTGAAAGGATAATCTGGCCGAGACATTACCAACACATTGTTTCCCTGCGCCGGCTCTTTTCACCTCAAAGAAGCCGACGCCTTATACAAAATTGCCTTTTATATACCGACATCCTTCCCCACCCCTTCAAAACCCAACGTATATAAACATAAAACAGCAACATCTCATTGGCACTCTCAACACGACACACAAGAATGGCACAATTACACAGAAGACAAACACTTTCAGAGAGTAGAAATACTTTGATTGAATATAAAAAATATATTTTGCTATATATAAATTTATTTTTCCACATCCTAAATGTATTTATTAAATGTAAACAATGTTTGTAAATCCTAGGCCCTGAAGGTGATCTCAATAAAGATCGAAACGTTGGCACGATAAAGAAAATGTTTTTCTGAAACCTACATCACACCAGACCGCAACTCACGATTTCTGAATAATTATCGATTAACGGACAGTAATCACCACACAATTCATATCTTACAATACGCATTACACAAAAAATTAAAAACATGAATTATTACACTGGATAATAATGAGGTAAGCCTAATGTGAACAAGATATTGGTAAAAACGTTTAATATCTCTTTGACTATATAATTCATGTAAATATGTTAGATATTCGCTTGACCCTTATGTGTTGCAACCCTTCACATTCCTCCCTTATCACACCTGCACGTGTTCACTTCCAAAAAAGCCCTCCTTCGTTACATCCTCATGCCTTAGCTAACATTAATATTTTTTAAGGAATCCGTTCCGTGCTTTCTTCAAATTTAGACCGAAGATAGAAGAAGATTGGAATTGGTTATTCCAGTTTTGTATTGCCTTGCTGTGTTAAATCGGTTACCACCACGCGATTCCTAGTCAAAATTAAGATGGGGTTTGTTTAACACCATTTTTGTTAAAGTTAATCGTTTTCAAAATAAAGCAGGTGGGCCATCTTGCGGTTACAAAAAGAATACCCCATCACGCTTCTTCACTAGAGCAAAACTCAGCAATGGTCGATCCTATCGAAATTTTTGTTTCAGTAAAAGTGACATAAAATAAGCGCACGAGTCGAGTTATAAGATAGAATAAAAATATGGGATTCTCATTTGTAACCGCAAGATGGCCCACCCGCTTTATTTTGAAAATGATTAACTTTAACAAAAATGGTGTTAAACAAACCCCATCTTAATTTTGGCTAGGAATCGCGTGGTGGTAACCGATTTAACATACATTTCTCATCTAACTGGGAAATGAACTTTGCTATTTTAAATAAGTATCCCAAATTTGTATTGTACAGTTCGATTCTAGAGCTTATTTTATGCCACTTTTACTGAAAGGATCATTTTGATTTACAATATAAGGGAGTAAAGATTACAAAAGCAATTCTTTTTAAGGATCGAATCAAAACCGCTCTCTCAGTGAGATGAATCAGGTCTTTTCATGGCTCACCATTCGCGCTCACCAAATTTCGGGCATTCGAAAAATATATTGATCGTCCTTATCAATGGAATGAACTTGTAATCAAAAAACCTCATGTAAAGGATAATCCTTGACTCATCGGCACCAAGTCTAACTTTAATGAATCAAAATATTTTGCAGCCATTTTGAAAAGCCAGCATAGAAAAAATTATAACTTTAATTTATAATTTGATTAAACAGTGAGTTATGGGCCCAGCTGACCACGTTAGTAGTATAGGTGACACTTGGGGCAGACGATCAAAGTCCAACTTTACCCTCTCCACCTTCCCTGGTCATGGAGTCTGACGAGGTGAATTGACGATGGTTCTTTTCAGCCTTATTTTTATCTTTTGACGTCACTACCACTTTACCCCTTCCACCCTCCCTATTCATGGAGTCTGATGAGGATTGTTTTCACCCTTATTTTTTACCTAGTGACGTAACTTTTTTTAATTCACCAAGGAGGTCTGACGAGGGTTGTTTCCACTCTTATTTAATACCTTTTGGCGTCACTACCACTTTACCCGCTCCACCTTCCCTGGTCATGGAGTCTGACGAGGGTTGTTTCCACCCTTATTTTTAACCATGTGACTCACTTTTTTAATTCACTATGGTAACTTTTTTTTAAATTCACCATGGGGTTTGACGAGGGTTGTTTCCACCCTTATTTTACATCTAGTGACGTAACTTTTTTTAAATTCACCATGGGGTTTGACGAGGGTTGTTTCCACCCTTATTTTTTACCTTGTAACTCACTTTTTTTAATTCACCTTGGGGTTTGGCGAGGGTTGTTTTCACCCTCATTTTTTACCTTGTGACTTACTTTTTTTAAATTCACCATGGGGTTTGACGAGGGTTGTTTTCACCCTTATTTTTTACCTAGTGACGTAACTTTTTTTAATTCACCACCATGGGGTTTGACGAGGGTTGTTTCCACCCTTATTTTTTACCTTTTGACGTCACTAACACTGTACCCGCTCCACCCTCCCTGGTCATGGAGTCTGACGAGGGTTGTTTCCACCCTTATTTTTTACCATGTGACTCACTTTCGGAATCCCGATTTGTGGACAACCGAACTCTTCAAGATCAATCACATTGTCGGTATAGTATGAAATGAACCGTTTCTTTTGCAATCCTTTAACAAATATTTTCTTATACTTGCTAAGGTAGCGGCGTAAAATAAAATGCAATTGATCGTAGTCCACATCCCCATCTCCCCATTCTATTTTATGAAAATACCGATTTAGCCAGTTATTTACTCGAAGACTGGACTCGTTCAGTTCGCATTCCTGGGGAGGTTTGAAAACCCAATGTTGACTTGAATAGTGATCCAAATCTAAAATTGACAATTCTTTTATTGTCCTTGTCCACAAAGCATTGCATTTCAACAACACATGCTCTGTTCGAAGTCATGATGGCGAATGAATCGAATGTGCTGTGTACATAAATTTATACCATTCGACGGACAATATTCGTTAAAGGATTATACTCTATTATTATATAATGTATGATTAGACAATAAGCTGTGGTATTAGAAGGAAACGGTTTATTAGCTTCGAATTCGAGTCTCACGTCTATTGGACCAGTTTTTATGGATTCGGACTGTTTGGCACAATCGATTACGATAAGTGGTGCATCGTCTCTGAATTGAGATAATGAAAGTAGTGGAGATGGGGATGAATCAGTGTAGAAATTCTTTTGGAAATTTGTATACACAGAGTATAACATTCCATATTGGTTATTGGAAAAATGTATGTTTAAATCGTCGTATGGGTAAGATTTCGAATTTAAGAAGAGTTTTACATTTGTCAAACAACAATGATCAAATTTACTTGAATCTACCAAGGAATTATTTTTTCTAGATGACTGAAATGCTAAAATTACAAAACGAGGTTTTTCTATTTGAGTTGAAGTTTTAACCGCCCACAACTGCCCCTGAGTCGTAGGAAGGAGCGGGTATCGTACATTTCCCAGCTTCTAAATGATACCGATATAACTTTCTCCTTTTTTAAATGCCTCAACATTAAAAGTCTTTGATATTCGTTTAAATAGAGATAAGGAAGTTTTCAAGAGAGATTCGTCAACTCTATTTTCGCTTTTTCCGAATTATCTGTTGAAATGTAAGAATTCTCATCTCTTCTGGAGCGTATGAGTATGAGCTCTTGTTTCGCGTTGATGATCACTTTTTGGTAATCTTCTGCAAAACCGAGTAGCAATCGTAATGGGATGCAAGCATTGAAATGGCCTTCACTCGAATTCAAACTTAGAGTTTTAGATCCTGGTGAGATCCAGCGGGCGTTTTCATTTATGCCGTCACGCTTGATAGAACATAAACCCTTTAAAGTATTTGAAATCCCTGGATTTTTAATTTTATCTATTTCTGTTCCACATATTTTGTACCTAATTTCATCAAATAAAAAAGCGAAAGCGTTCTGAGTTAATTTACTGTTTATTGGTACACCCGATCCGTATTCTTTTAAAATTTTTCCCTCTAAATAGAGAAAACTCTCACATGGTAATGTGTAAATGGTTGGTGTTGAACAGTGATTCTAATCTCATCACCTGGCTGTAATTTCGTCGATGCATACGGGTAATGTGAATGTAGTTCAATACCTTCTATGATCTCATCGAAACTTGGGCGTTCTTCTACATTTAACATTTCCATTGTGATTTCGGTAAAATTTTATATCCGGCTCTTTTCAAAAATTGAACGTTTCCTTCGACACGAGTATTCTCGTTGACTTCCTGAGGAAGACTGGGCCTATTCTCTTTTTATATAATTTTGTTTGTCTTGTATGATTCAGGCGAGTTTTTAGGGAGATTGTTCCGTACTTTCAACTTATATTCACCTGCTTATTTGTAGATATCTGGTCTGATCAGTGCGTTTTGATTGCGTATTTTTGTCACAAGGTGTTATCGAGTTTTTCATTTGCAATAAGAGTAAATTTTTGATACAATTATTTTGGAGTGTTCAAATTAAATGTAAAAAAGTCAACTTTCACGCAATCGTAACTTTGAATAACGTGGGTCGATACCATTTCATGAAGTATATTCAAGTGTATTTGGCCGATTATTTTCCCATCCGCAATTAGTGGCCCGATTGACTTCCGATCAAACATCAAACAACTCGAAATTGGACGAGTTGCTAGCCGATTTCTGTATAAATGATCTTAAAATGCTCATCACGAGGTCCTTGGAGAGAGAGAGAGAGAGAGAGAGAGAGAGAGAGAGAGAGAGAGAGAGAGAAAGAGAGAGAGAGAGATCACGATAATACCCCTTCTTTCCCTATTGATTTATAATTGTTCTTTCAATTATACTAGTTGTAAATCAGGAAGTACCATAGGGACAAAGGGCCTGTGGTTCATACATAATAGCAAAAAATATGGTCAAATCATTTAATCTTTGCCACATTCGTGATACGAACGTGGTTATAATAAAACAGAGTATTAGTAAGTAACCCTATAAGTAGTATAGGGTAGGTGATAAAGAAATCTCTCTCTCTCTCTCTCTCTCTCTCTCTCTTTCTCTCACACACACACACACAGTTTTGTCCCTGATTTTCACTTCGATTGCTGTGTTATGTTAATGTTGTTTTGTTATTACATATATGTTTTTATTATTTATTATAAAAGTAATTCTGCGGATATAATTTTATTTTAACCAGTTATAATATAGTTAGAATATTAACGGAAGATAATATCAAAACGTGATTATTACAAACAGCTGCCCTGGATTCGAACCCGGGACCTTTACATTACAGTGATGAGCGCCGTGTCAACACGCCTCAACCGTTGCGGCCACCGACGCCCCTGTTTACGCTATTTACTTTTGCGGAAACAGTTTGTAATAATCACGAGTATCGTATTCGATAGTTTACGAAAAAATGTGTAGATTTTTAATTGAGTAGTATAATTACAAATTGTAATTTTAGATGGAAGTTCGATTTGATGTTCGAGTGGCATTGACGTGAAACGATACAGAAGTGTCAAGTGTTCATTTAGAGCGTGGAGGATAATTGCGATGTTTTCAAGTGGGCGGAATGCAAACCATATGTCTTCCAATATGGACATACGTATATGCATGTATTGCTCATGGCCAAATGTGAAAGCACTTCTTTCGAGTTTGCAAAGAGACCAAAAATGAAACAAAATTATTTGTAATAAGCCATTCTTCTTCTTCTTTTTTTCCAGTTAATTACCGGTTGTCGTTGAAATGTTGAACTTTAAAAAAGTACATTCGCGATTTATTTATTATTTTTGCCTATGGATTTCTTTCTGTATCATAGGTCGCTCATTAGAGCTAACAACTACATTATAAATTTACCATATTACCAAATTACTAATTAACGTTATAAATACAAAAGAAGCATTAAAATTCTTGAATGTACATCCTTCATCCTATGACGTTCCAGTTGTATAATATAACTGCTGGGTATATCATATTTTGATATTATCTTTACTTACAAATGGGCTTTTTTTCAAAAACACCGGCACCCCGAGGGTTGATATAACCTCTGCTGTTGCGAACCCTCGTTAAAATAAAATAAAATAAAAAAATAATAAAAAATAAATAAATAAAAAATAACGTAAAGGTACATGTTTTTGTAATACTTGTAACATGTGAAAATTATACAATGATTTACCCAATATAGAAATTTTAGGTTTAATCAAAGTATCTGTACTGACTCGAAGTGTGGTTTTCTGTGTAGATGGTTTTCTAAACCTACATCACACAAGACCGTATCTCATGATCTCCAAATAATCATTACTTAAAGGTCACTATATACTACACAAAACAAACAATTCAGAATGAATGGAGACAATTTCAAATATATATTAAAACATTATAAGTATATTAATTCTAATTAAATCAATATTAAAGATAAAATATTTAATTTTCTAAAAATAAAATTTGCTTAAACTGACAGTAAATATATAATAATATAAATATATAATAATAAAAACGAGTTTACCAATTTTGTTCTTCTTGGTATAATAGTAAATTTGGCATAATTAGTTCTATGGTAATCGATGGAGAATGTTACTTGACTTCTGGAATTTGTAAGCAATCAGAAACAGAGTTAATTTCAGACATATTTTGAAGCGATATGCAAAAGGGAGGGTCATAACGGATGGAAGGGAATCAGAGATATCGTTTATATAGATTTTAAAAAGAAAATGCCCTAAGTGCGACCCCTGAGGAACTCCAGAAGTTGCTAAAAACTATGTGACAATACCGATTTTAATTTTAGTTTAAATATTAGACCTTGAAAATAGGATGCGAACCAACGTAACAAGGTTCAGGATCTGAAGATGACAATTTGCTCTTCTTACAAGAGAAAATTTACATGTATCGCTCCTGTGTCTCGAAAAAACCGAGACCAAAAAAGGGTTAAGTTCTAAGTGGTTAAGACCCCCTCCACAAAAATTAGCCTATCGATGCAATGATATCTACACTTGGCTAAGACCGTTCTTTTTAGTCCATAATCTGAGAGAAATCAAAATAAACAAAAAAAAGTGCTAGTCCCCCTCCCAAAAAAAGTAAAAAACAGCCTATCAAAGAGTGAGATCTGCATTGTGGCGAACCTCATTTCACTCTTACTTTTACTAATAACACTGTTTTTTTTTATTTTTATTGCTTAACACTTGGCCAGTTTCTGAACGAGCAATGAGAGAATGGAACTTAATTCTTAGTTCTCTTTCTTCCCTTTACTCACCTCTCCTGCGGTAGTACACATGGTACTGATGTGTTAATCCTACTTCAAAAACTGGCCACATGTTAAAATAAAAAGAATCCATATTTGCTTAGTAGACATAATTGACCATATTAATTATTCTTTTTATCTAAGGAAATCGGTTGAAACGAAACATTAGTGTCACGAGCGGGATTTGAACTCATTACTGCTCTAACCACTTGAGCTATCGTGACTTCTCGTTCCCCAACGACACCACCTTCTCATCTCAACCTACAACCGTTCGAATTTTCCCTCTATTTGCCATTGTTTCAAATGTTCTGTAATCAGCATTCGATCCTCAGCAACTTATAAAATGTTCACGGGCAGCTGTTAGTGAAGTATTTACTTGTTTTTAATTATTAAACTAATCCATATATTCTTAGTGGTCATAACTGATCATATTAAATATTCCAATTAATTGTTCTTTTACCTAAGGTTTTTGGTCGAGATGAAAAATTAGTGTCACAAAATATGGCAAAAAAGGGAAAATTCGAAAGGTTTTAGGTTGAGATGAGGAGTCACGATAGCACAAGAGGTTTTTTTTTTTTCGAATTATTGTGGGTTCAAATTGGGGGTTATCGGGAAAAAAGGGCCAGAGGCGACGGTGGGAATCGAACATGCCATGACCGCGGCGTGAGAGTCTCTCATGCTAACCACTCGGCTACCGCGGTCCCCCAGCACAAGTGGTCAATATCATTACATTGATAGCCTATTTTTTGGAGGGGGGTCTGGAACTTGGCCCTTTTTTACGGTTAGGTTTTTGTTGGGATTGTGGGGTTCTGCCAAACCATCCAACATCCAGCGCATCAAATCCTTTCAATCAAAAGTTTCTGCAAAGCTTCTTATATTCCAGTATACTCACTATCTATAACGACCACAACGTTTATTTTGTCAACGAACTGATCCGTTCCTGATTACATAAGTTACCTACTAACCTTTGATCAATCGAACCGTACTGGTCGAGCGCTTCCTCCATATTCCTATCTATAGAACCTGCGACGTCATAATACAGCTCATCGGCTCTCACGCCAAGAGACAAATGGATCTTACTGAAAAACTCCATTTTCTCTATACTTAACTGCTTTTTTTGTCTGAATAATGGCTTCTTTTTGAAAGAACTTTACTAACCCGAAAAATCATTTAAAAGATTCAACGATACTAAAGTGGGTCAAATATCTAGGAATGGCATTATAAAGATAAAATGGAGCCCATCAAAGAAAAAAGCGCAGAACTTAGATTAACATACCCTCAACTTTACTGGTCTTTTGGAATGAAATTCGAAATATCAATACGAAACAAAATAATTAAATGGAACCAGATATATAAATTGAAACGATCTTCACCATCTATACAAATAATACTACTATCCATTGCTTTAATAAAGATCCCGACATCTCAACCAGAAATCTGCAAACCTAGATCACATCCCTTGAGCTGTGATTCAAGCGGTGGAAAATGACAATAAACATAAAAAATAACAACGTGTCACTTTCACTCTTCGGATAATAACCACTGTTCTCATCTACTATAATAGTATTTTCATCCACTAATTAATGGTTCGCCATCTTGGATCAACAATGACAAACGACTTACAGATACATGGAACCGCCAGGCACGACATAAAAGTCAAGAACTAAGCAGACGCTTCAGATTTTTAAAAAGATTGCTGGACAAACGATCAAAATTGACTCTACAAAATAAACAATTCATTTATATGTTTGGACATCCATTTGCATCGAATTTTGTGGTTCAACAATCTCTACAATCTAAAATTCACCGAACAATTGTAATTACTCCTTTTTAGGTATCCAATCTTACCATTCACAACGACCTTATTATCCAATATGTCTTTGAAGTAGAGAAAAACCGCTATGAGAAGTTTCGAAACGACTCACAGACACCAAAACCCTCATTTTAAAAATCTTTTATCTCCACTCTCCAAGTAATCAATCTGAATACTGGCCTCGCGACCTTCTAAGTAACAGTTAAAGTGATTCCCGCTACTAATACGCGTGAATACTAATGAATAGTTACTTTTGTTCTTTATTTATGTCTCAATGTGTGAGACAATTGTCCATGTTGATATTTACGCACCCTTTGGACTCAGGTTATAAACAAATCAGACCAGTTACGAGTCATGCGACATCCTGGAAAGATCTCTTCTTACTTCAATTAATGAAGTTAATTGGTCTAGTGAGTGCTCTCTTAACTTCATTTTCTGTTTTAACAGCGTCAGGTTTCGCAAAAATTGCCAGGTATTGGTTGATTTCTGGAATTTGTTGCCGTATATTGGTGGCTATTTTGATGTCAGAAATCTGGCAATGTTCCATGTTTTCATGAAGTAATATGTTCCCGCCGCAAGGTGTTGCTTGATGAACCTTCTCCTCAGCGGAGCAAAGGTAAACTCCGTCGATTTCAAACACAGTTTTTTCAGTGGTTGGATAATTGAATTGTCCCTTGACTTCAAAAAGTATTTATATTCTGCCAACTCAGTTATAAATTTGTTTTTGTAATAAGACGGAATGGAAAGCAGACAATACAGGTCATAATCTGTTTGTTGCGTTACAGGTAGCGACAAATAGTGCACAATTTCATTATTATAATATTTACATTTAATTTTACCATTGATTCTGAAGTTTTAGAATATTCTCTAGTTTTAGCTCAAATGGAAATTTATTTATTATTTTATTATTTCCCTTTTTATTCTAAATTTTCTCTGTACAATTAAAGCATTTGAATTTTCGCTTATTACACTGCCTTGATAATTAATAATTTTAAAATAAATATTTAATTTTTTCTTTATATCAGTGTCGTTTTTTGCCAGCTCAAAGATTTTCAAATAATTAACGTGTAACTCATTGAATTTGGTGTCTAATTCTGTAACATTGCAGTAATGAATTAGAGTGTGTTGTGTTTGTTGGATCTTCGCTTTTCCTAGCCTTATGGGTAGTATACCAAGGTTTGTTGTGATGTTTTTTATGTTCAGTCCGTTTGTGTAACAGCTGAGGATGAACCTGGAACAGTGTCAATTTTTTGAGTGGTTTCCTAGGTCTTTGAACATCTGACAAGTGGATTTTACTCTGTGTGTTATAGTGCATTTAGTTACCTAATTTCAGAGTGGATCGATTTTAGCGTTTGTTTTTTATATGTTTTTAGTTTTACTTTGTTTTTGTTTATTTTGTATATATACCTCTTCGGGGATATCAGGTAATTCTTCTCTCTCTCGGTTTAGCGTTGCTATAGTTTTTTCCTTGATTTTCGAATTTAGTTCATTAATCTTTTGATATAATAAAAGATTTTTCTGTTTGTGGGTGTTTATGTAGTCGTTGTATATTTGAGTTTCTAAGTCAAGTGCGAAGGGGGAGTCATTTGCGATATGACCGCTGATTGTGTTTCTTGGTTCTGCATTCGTAGAGGAGTGTATAGTGTTTATAAAGTGTGTGTTGTTATATGCTAAAATAGCATAGTTCATTTTATCTCTGATTAAATCTTTCCTAAATTCTTGTCTATTGTTTAGTATTCTTAAATGCTCCAGGGTCCATTGGATTTCGGGTGTTGGGAACTTGTAAAATGAATTTGTTGATGAAATTTGGAATTGATATTCTCATGTTTGGCCAATAATAACAACGTTTGATTCTTTCCGTAGTTTCTGTTGTTTGTTTTTCCAGTGTGGTAGTTTTCAATGATTTCTAGTTGTTCTTCCTCCTCAAATACGTCTAGTAATTTTGTCGTGAGTTTGAAAAACTTGAGTTCTGAGTGTTTAAAATGTTTTACCATTACGGAGCTAAATTGTTCATAGATGTCGTCTTCGAAGAAAATGGAGTATTTTGTTTTCGGGACTATATGGTTTTACAAAATCTATAATGTCTGATTCGAAGTTTGTTTTTGAAATTTGGATTATGATTCTTGTTTTGTTTTCGTGTAACTTTATTCTTTTCGGTTTGGTGGGACTATGTTCTACGAGTGAGATAATTATTTCATTTTTTCCGATATTAACCGGTCCTTCTATATTGGGGATGGTTATTATCGTATTTCCTTCCGCGTTGGAGTGAACTGTCTCAATGTCAGTTTCCTTGTCGTTTTCTAGTTCGTCTAAATTTACGATAACTAAGTAGGTTTTCCTGTATTTCATTAAGGTTTTGGAAAACTTCTTCCGCGATGTCTGGATTTTCTAGAAAGAATTGCGTAAGGAAGTCATCGACTTCTTTGTCTCCTATGTCAGTTCACATTTAGTTCGACACGTGATAACACATCAGCGACTTTATTATCGGTGCCCTTGCAATGCTTTATCTCGAAATCAAATTCTTCTAGCTTCAACCTCCATCTCATTAATTTCGAGTTTGGCTCATTTATGGAGAATAACCATTGTAACGGTTTGTGATCGGTATATAATACAAAATGATTTGAAAATAAATATGATCTAAATTGTTTAGTAGTCCAGACTATTGCTAAAATCTCTTTTTCGATGGCTAATAGATGAGTTTCGGATTCGTTTAATGTGCGACTTGCAAGAGCGATGGGCACATGATGGCATTGTGTCATCAAGTGATATTCGGGTAGAGGCTTCTGTTTTCTAAAAAATGATCCATAGGTTCCAAGCGCGACTGATTTTGGTGTTGTGAATTTCTGTGGCGGTTGTTTGGTTATTTAAATGATGAATTTCTTCTACAGTGTAATTTGGATGGTGTTGACCGAATTTGGAATTTTTCTGTGTGAAAAAATTATTGGGTTCTCTAAACGATTGTCTACTTTGCATCGACATGGGTGTCGGTTTGATGTCACGTCCGTTCGCGGCTTGAATTCGCGGAATAATTCAAACTATGAATGCAAAATTTGTGAGTTTTGTGTGTTAGATTTTGTGTTTTGAGGGAAATTAGGATATTGATTGGAGAATCTTGCTGGGTGTCTACTAGGTGGTTGAAAGCGAGGTTTCCTTGACGGATAATTGTCTGGTTCCTGAAAAGTTTTCAAGAACTGAAAATCATTCGTGAGGATATTTAATGCTTCTGTGAAATTACTAAGGTTCCCAGTCCGCATAAGTGAGCTAGGGGTTCATTTAGGCCTCTTCGTAAGACATGGAGTGCGACGCCTCTCGCATAATCAAATTAAGTGTTGTCTTGAAGGGGAATGTGGTTTCTAAAATATGCTATCTGTAAGTTTAACAAGTTCTGTACTCTTTGATAGAACTCATATGGTTTTGGAGATTTCAATCTTGAGAGTGAATGCGTCCCTTTTGTCGACGTATCCCTCTAACAATGCAGTTTTTAAATCTGCCCAGTTTGACACGTTACTATTTTCAATCACTTGAGCTGCAGGACCTTTTATCTTATTTCTTAAGCATGAAAGCAGGTATACATTTTGGAAATTATTAGGGTGGTTATTATCTACAAATGTGTTAACTAATTTTTGCGATGTCTATGAATCGTGTTAGAACGGTTGGGTCTCCATTGAATTCCGGGACCATGTTCAGAAATTCTCTTTTAAATTCTGGGAGAGCCATTTTGGATATTTGTTAGCAATTAATACAATTTTTCGATTTTTAAGAATATGTTAATAATATTACTAATTTAAATGAGATTATTTTAATTGTTGTCTTACATAAAAACGAGAGCTCCTACGACCATATTCGCTGGTTCCGAGGGTCTAGAATTTCGATGTCGTCCGGAAGGAAAGTTCATATGCGCTGAACTCTTCACTGATTGTTGCTTGTCCGATTGCCGATTAACCGTTGAAACGGAAAGTTACTCGATATTCATTCAATAACTTTCGACAATGTCCAGTCCGACTGCGACAATGATTTCTGTTGTCGAATGTGTTTTTAAAAACTTTTATTCCAGAAATTACAAATAAGTACTGATATACATTCAGTTCTTTTAATTTACGAATCTAAATCAAATCTCTCCGATATGCTTTCGGTAAATGTAAGTTAAGACTAACTCGCTGATGACAATTCTAGAAGCAACAACTGCATCATAGAATTGTCATCACATTATCTATTTAACAACATAGTTATACTCGTACCTAACTTATATATATATTCTTAATAATAAAAATTCTTATATATATGCATTCTTTCGTTTTTTATTTTTTAAATTTCTTAGTAAACACTTATAAAAATAAAACTTAGTCTTTGCTTTTTTAAATTCGACAGTTATATTTCTTTAAAATGTGACCTGTTCACAAGTATCAATTTTATTGCTATTAATTATTTAAAAATAACACCATGTAAAAAACGTATCTGGCGAATTTTAAAATTATAAACGGATCGATGTGTATCCTCTGGGACCTAGACTTCAAAAATCTAGCTTGGGCTCATTCTTTTGTTGAAATAATTAAAATTTAATTGTGTCATATGTTCTTGTTTTTGATTTTCGTGTTCATTTTGTTTTGTTTTGTGTTCATGATTTTTTCGAATGTTATTTATTTTGATTTATGTTCATGCCCGTTGAGAATCATAAGAAGACAAGCACTTAGAAATTATTCTTACTTTTGTTTATGAAAAATAATATTCATAAATAACCAACTGTTTTTATTGCAACATTTAAAAAATCCCGCCAAATAAAGATCCTTGTCAAACATCCAATTAAAAATCATGGAGGGTTTCCATTGAAACTATTTTCTATAGCTCTTTGTAACAGACAAAAGTGGGAGTCGGAATATTTCTGGATCACCCTTTATACAACAAGAAACAATTATCATCAACAACAACTTTAATTAAAACACAAATATCAATTGCAACTATATTTAACGGTTCGTCCCACTCAGAGAGGGTTTAATGAATTTGAACATAAAAATCGGCCATTATCAAAAACAGCTGCACCCCGAGGGTTCATATAACCTAATAGTCGAAATTCTCTGGAAAAAATGAATGCGAGGTAAATTATAGAGAAAGGTGAACCAGAATGTCAGAACGATTTGTGAGCTTTAGTGCATATTTTTGTTATTAAATTAGAGCGAGTAGGTAAGGATAAAATCTTTAAGTGTTGTTGTCTGTCATTTTTATTGATTAATTTCTTTCTTTTGCGCCTTGTAGTCACTTTAATTTTACAAAAGTCACTCAGGAAGTCAGTTTGCAGAGGGAAACGAGTTGAACCAAGTCACTTTAATTAGTAAACCCCAGTAATTAATAAGGCTATTTCTCTCACATACGCACTCGCAAAGACAAACCCGGTTATTCTTTTCTAGAAAAGAAGTACGCTGTAATTGTCCTGCTTTGATGACACAGGGATTGAAGGGCCCTTAGAAGTCGTAAATGCAAATTCGTTCTGGTATGTTCCTAGAAATTATAAATTAGATTTGCCATGTAGAATTGGAATAGGCAAAAGGTGTTTTTAACTCCATTTCCCTGTTGGTCCTCCTTGTATTGCATTTTTTGTTTCTGATATCACGGAGGCCAATGTTGCTTGGCACTCTGAACGCTGCATCACGCAGGTTGACGACCTCCAATTTTCCGCCATAATACAAAAGGAAAATCCCTCTTTCAACTTTTTATTTTTTATTTATTTTTTATTTATTTTTTATTTTTTTTTTATTTTTTATTTTTGTTTTTTTGAGAGGGATTAATTTTTTCTGTCACCTTGACTTTTATCAATAATCTTGCCAACTAGATTATTAAAAAATTATCCACGAATCGTAATGCATTCGGTGAGTTTTTCCTTTTATTGACTCCAAAATCTTTATACAGCCATCACTTTTACATCTTATTATGTAATTATTATTATTTTCTAAAAACTTAATATTATAATAATAATATACACTTTATCTATCAGTATTTACACAGTTAATTAATATTCCTAATTATAATTATGAATTTATAAATTACTTCATAGTTCTGAATAAATGCAACTCAATGGGGACTTACACGGTAACTCGCCCAAGGATACTCCGGGTTATAATTTCAGTTGATGATTTAAACAGGAGTGGGGAATTGATATTACAATATATAATAATGTATATAATAATAATTAACTTTATTTTATTTTGTTTAAAAATTTGATTCTTGTGCAAAACGAGGCTGGATTAAATTTGTAGAAGTAATTTTTTCCTTTTTTTTCTAGAAACTACCGGATCCGCCCCGGCCGCGGTTTTGTTTTAAGTGGAATTGCTAACCACCCCCTAGATGAGCACCACCTACGGTAAAACCTCCTGTCGAGCTCAGCCTACCTACCATGCGCATTCGAGGGACGCCATAGGCCTAGCCTAGGTGGTCCGATCCTTCGCTTCCCCAAGGGTACCACGCCGGTCATACGCACAACAATGCAAAGCATACTCGAGTCAGAGCAACTACCCGTTTCCATTCGCTTACTCACGCATTCGAGGTACTAGTCAGCATAATCATCGCGTCCGGTGATTCGTCCTATATGCTGTCGTCCGATCAAACGTCTCTCGTGAGGCCGGGGGTAATAACGATACCCATACGCAAGCTTCACGAAGGTCACAAATAGAAGACAGCCTCTGTCTAAGTTCCCACCAGGGGCGTCACCACAAGCCACCACGAGTCCATCCCAATGTGACTCTGAGCTGGTTTTTGAAACGTTGAGTCACTCCGTGGTACAGATGGCCCTACAACCCTCCCCGTCTTTGCAGACAGGATCTGGTGCACTGGCCCTCGTGTGACTCTGCTAAGGTACCCGACGTCCCTGCCGACCCTGAGGCCGACATAAGACAGCTTATGCTTTAGAGAGGTTGCCACGCCCTCTGGGCTACACCTTTATTTTGTGCCCGGATACACCCCTTGCAACCAAGGGTTGGGAGGGGTCACAGGATAGAATGAAGGAACTCGGATTGAGAAAAGGGCCGTGGATGAGAACACGAGGTGAGCCGTTTCGGGGTCTCGATCCTCAAACCACACTATACCACCCGTCGTCGCCGTAGTTCCACACATAGTGGGCTACGACTCCCATGGTGGGTACATATTCAGAGTTGTCGATCATGTGACACTGAATTTTAATTTAAAAAAAAACACACTGGACATGGAGAAGGCATTTGATACGGTTTGGTAGAAAGGTATTGTCTGTAGGTTTATAAAAGACAAATTCCCAAGCTACATTGTTAGAGTAATACGTAGCTATCTACAACAAAGAACATTCAAGGAAACCTCCAATGATATTGTCTCGCCACCATGTAAAATTCCCACTGGAGTCCCACAGGGTTCGGTTCTACGGCCAACCTTGTTCAATATATTTATGAATGCACTCCCTAGGCTAGACTGTGAAATAGCTATGTATGCTGATGAGGAGGGTAAGTGCTATTACTAACAAATTGAACCGAAACCTCCATAGGATCATTAGGTTTTGCCACAGATGGAAACTCAGGATAAACACAACAAAAACTGAGGCAATTCTATTCACAAAACGACAACCTATACATAGGGAATTTATAAGAATCGGTGACTCAAATGTTCCTTGGCGCAATAGTGTTCAATACCTTGGTTTACATCTCGATGGCAAACTTAATTTTGGTTTCAACACTTGTAAAAAGGTTGATAAAGGGAAGTGTGCTATCAAGATTCTATTCCCTTTAATGTGTAAAGAATCTGGGATGAGCCCCCAAAATAAACTCATTACATATAAAACCATAGTTAGACCAATATTGTTATACGCCTGTCAGGTATGGAGCTACACAAGTATCACCAATATAAAGTGCCTACAAACTGCTGAAATAAATTTTTAAGGCTAATAACATCCTCTAAAAGAAGTGTTCGTGTAAGCTATATGCACGAAATTTTTGAACCTCTCATACATTAAGGATGATATCAAAGGATAACTAGCTCCTTTTATGAACGTAGCGCTAAGAGTACAAATATGACAGTAAAGAATGTAGGAAACTATAACCTCAACAAAAATTGGAAACACAGGAGGATCAAACACATTTTAGTATGACTGCTTTGTATATTTATTCCCTGTTTTATTATTTACTAAATTATTTATTAAATTGTTTAATTTTACTTGTTTATGTATTTATTTACTAAATTAGTAAATGTTTGACTATGCATTGTACATGTCTATTCGATGATTTTAATTTATAATAATTAGTAATTATTTATTAACTTGCTTATTTATTAATTTATTTATGAAATTAGCTATTATTAAAGAAAATTTGTTGCTTATCAAACTTTTCTATTGCACATATGTAGTCAATGATATATTATTTATAATATATGTAATTATTTGTAACTTCCCTATTTATTAATGTATTCTTTCTGCAAGTGGTTTTTGTAATAATTTTCAGCACTGTTCTTATTTCTTTAGGCCAAATCAGAAAATATTGTAAATATACTTAAGCCCTCTGCCTTAATGTCCTAGACATTTCCCCTTGTATTCACTTATTACAAAATGTGTGTAAAAGTATCTAATAAATAAACTCCAAACTCCAACTCCAACCTTCTCGACTGAAATTATTCAGGAGTACATTATCGGCAGTTTTGAGACTGAACAAACTCCTTGGATACAGTTGTTTACACGGATGGCTCAAAATCCGTTTACAGGGGTGAGGCAACAATACAAGATATTACAAATGAGCACTCTATCCAGATTAAACTAAGTCCCATCTGTACGATTTTTGTCACTGAAGAAATAGCTATAAGGGGAGTTGTAAAGTACATAATATTGTACATTTAAAACCTACCAAGGCGGTAATTTATAATCTCCGCTTTCTCTGAGAGTTTTATGCTCCAAACTGCGGAACGGTGGAGGACTTCTGCAAGGGTAGGTTCAACCGTAAGTACCTTACAGTAGTTTTTTTCTGCAGCGATCGGAAGGAGTCTTTTGTAAGTAAAAGGGAGCAGTATGACCCCGTTTTATATGGGGAGTCCGGATATCCTGGCTGGTTTCGGGAGCCGTCAGCACCAACTACCGTAAATAGCAACATATAAGGGAACCAAAAGTGAAATATAAAAAAATTTCATTAATTGTTTAATAAAAAAATTATTTAAACCAATTTTCAATATCACATCTTCTGAAAAGTTGTGTTTTTCAACATTTGTACTTTTTTTCCAAAAATTTTCATCACATTGGAAAAATAAATGTTTATTATACAGGACAGTAATAAGTACACAATCGCAGTAAGCAGTGTTATACAAAAGGGTGTACAATTTTGCCAGAATTTTAGGTTTGTGCCAAAAATTAACTATTCAATATCTTCCAAAAATCCTAGTTACAAATTTGTAGTCAAATAAGAACGATAAAACAAACAAAAATGTTATAGATCAAATAGATTTTCAGAAAATTGTACCGAAAATGTCAACTGTTTTTCATTTTGTTTAAATAAATGCTTCAAAAAATTGCTAATTGTTTTAGAGTTTGATGCTCAAACAAAAGTACAGACTATCACGTAAAAGTCCATTGAGTAGAAATGTAATTTAAAATATAAATCATAAAACGAAGTGTTCATCCGAATAACGGTCGCTACCCCTTCAAGAAATATTTTTCGGATGTCAGTCTACTCGATGAGTGGGAATCCAATTGGAAACTTATTGCTCTTGATCGAATCCGCCATGTCCGAAACTTCTCTAAATTTGCTCTTCGACTCGGCTAACACATTTAAATCCCTTCGGGTATGATCTCCCCCCCCCAAATATATATATATATATTTACATACATTTCTGTAGGATGAACTTTATTGTGGAGGGATTAAATAATTCAATTCGACAGAAGAATTGTATACGTTTAATTGCCATAAAAAGTTCAAAAGGCAACCAACGAAGTTTCCTCGTAAATTTTTCAATATGATGATAGAAGCAGAAAGGTCCAGACAAAAAACACACTGCCCAACTGTATATTGAGCTCATCTCGATATGTCTTATGAGGGACGACTGCGCAACCGGGGAAGAGATTAAACTGACGCAGAATAATTATATCTCACTTGTATAAAGAAATGGTTTACGGTTGGGATAACAGGCGGAGGCGGCTCAACTTGATTCAAACGGACAATTGCTTTTGAAACGTGTCACTTTTTCTTCTCTGGGGCATTCATGAAACCGACGATTCCGTTCGAAATGTAAAATATAGATGGCAAGATTAACCCCATAAATAGACAAGAGTAGACAGTTGTTAAACATGGTCCCTCAGACAGTCACACTCTTCTCTAGAAACATTTTTGCCATTTATGATCTTTGTTATTACACCAAACAACAGAATGGCTGAGCGTCTGTCGCCAGCAATCTTCGCTAATATACCGCATGGTCCCAAACCTATTATCGCCATTTTCCCTTTATATCCCATCTCCCTTTATCCATCTACGATCATCATAATCCCACGAACGAATCATCCATCATTATCCCCAGAAGACTCCATCATCTCACTAGCATCGCCGCCCGGATTGCATCATCTCGTCACCATCGCCACTTGGATTTCACCACCCATCATCATCATCGATTCTGCTGGAACCAGGCCGGTGCATTGGCCTAGTCATCGCCGAACAACGCACGATATCGCATTTAGAGACATTCACCGCTTTCCTGCCTTTATCGCCTTCAGAAGCATTATCCTTCTCTCGTCTCCAATACGATTATCGTCCATCTTGTAAGCCATAGACATTTCATTAAACAGTGAGTCTTCATTTACTCCTTTCGTTCATTTATTCCTTTATATAAATCTTTCTAAACTAACATCTCCTAATCAATCGGGAATCTTCCATTCGCGTTGGTGCCGAAACAATCTTATTATTAATTTAAACTCCTATCTCCTGCGGTGTTCGTCGGCGCCATTTTGTATTTGGTTAGGTTTTAAATGTACAATATTATGTACTTTACAACTCCCCTTATAGCTATTTCTTCAGTGACAAAAATCGTACAGATGGGACGTAGTTTAATCTGGATAGAGTGCTCATTTGTAATATCTTGTGTTGTTGCCTCACCCCTGTAAACGGATTTTGAGCGGTCCGTGTAAACAACTGTATCCAAGGAGTTTGTTCAGTCTCAAAACTGCCGATAATGTACTCCTGAATAATTTCAGTCGAGAAGGTTGTTTTTGAAAGAATATACATAAAAGACGTACGTCTTCAGACAGCGTAAGGCATATTCCCTAAAGCAAGAACCCTCACACTTGACTCAAAATTTTCAAAAATATACCCTCACCACTCACTCTGATAAATACACGCATTCAAAACAAATTAAAAAAATCAAAACACGCACTGACAAAATACAGAGATTATAACTATATGCAGTAAAATATCCCACCGTCCTCTAAAAAACGAAACATGGGACCGAGATTACTGCACGCGTGAACCATTCTTAAATCCGGCGGCATGCCTACACGCTCTCTGTATGAAGCCAAAGCATGACACGCCTTTGTTGTGTGAAACAACCTTTCTCTGCAAAAGGGGCTGTGTCTTATATTTTTTCCCTACTTAATTTAGGTATGCTTCACTATCACAGGAACGACGATCTCGTCGTCCATTTTAGCCCGCGAGGAGGATTAGAGGGAATACGTCGGGGTGAGAGTTTTTGTATTTAAGGATTTATGGTGGTTGGGAGGTTGGCATTAAATTGAGATAACGGCAGCGGATTACATCTTGGACAAAAGGTCTAGTTGAATTAGTATGCGCAATTTCGTTGGATATATACAGGAGAGCATCAAGGATTTTTCTGAGGGTTATGGATTGGGCTCTTTCTATGTGGAGAATTTGAAACGTTCGGCTGCACCCCACACATCCAGTCAGTAAGCATTTCTAACAACTTAGAAACAGAAGAGAAAAATTACTTCTACAAATTTGACCCAGCCTCGTTTTGTACAAGAATCAAATTTTTAAACAAAATAAAATAAAGTTAGTTATTATTATATACATTATTAGATATTGTAATATCAATTCCCCACTCCCGTTTAAATCATCAACTGAAATTATAACCCGGAGTATCCTTAGGCGAGTTACCGTGTAAGTCCCCATTGAGTTGCATTTATTCAGAACTATGAAGTAATTTATAAATTCATAATTACATAGAAACAATATTAAATGTTTTCTATATATTTGCATGTAAAGCATAATTTGAACTGATTACTTATACTCTATATTTATGCCAAACATTTTAGTTTTGAGTGTTTTATATTCAATTTCGACACAGGAAAGTTTTTTTAACATAGAAGTAATTAGATAGTATTAAAGCAATCTCTAAGAACTTCCAAAAAAGGGGAAGAACTATTTCTACAAAATTTAAAAAACAAATTTAAACCGTAACACAAACAAGTCGAATGATTTTCAGTTGCCATTCCACCGCCAGTGGGTAGGTCTGTATAATCAATCAGGAAACAGAACATTCCTTTAAAAAAGTGTTGGAACGTTTCCATATCAAAATAAAAAATAAACCAAGTAGTAAACATTAAAAAATTGGTCAAGCGGACCACGAAAATTAGTGAATTACAAAATATATTTAAAAGGATTTTCAATGACGGAAGTTAATCCGAAAGCAAGTCCTTTCAATTCATTTATTTTAAAAAATACTGAAATTCTTAGATTTAGAAGGAATCGAGAAAAAAAATTAAAAAATTAGGACAATTTTCAAAATTATTTTAATTTAATTGCTGCTTAACTAATTGGAGAAGGCAAGGTTACGAGTACGTATGATGATAAATTTAAATATATAACAAAACAGAAGAATAATCGATTATTCTATCAATAAAGATTTTTATTTTAGTATTTTTTTATATAGCTTGATTTTGCTCTAATTGAACATCAATCAGCGGACAGGGTTATAGAGTATTAAGCGAAACAGTCTCTAATAATATTAATATGAATTTTTTTACTAGATGTGTTGTACTCTGAACTAAAATAAAATTAAGGGTACTCCGAACATCAAGTAGTTCTTTAACTGGGGACATGAATCCACAATTTTTTTTGTAAAGGGATTTCTTAAGATTAGTTTTTCTCTTTTTAAAAAGGGAAATTGAACATTTTTGTTGCATTCAACGATTACTAAGACAATTTAAACAGCCACTAGCTTGGACATCGTGAAATCTCTACCGATTTCCGGAATAACGATTGTAAATTTTGATTTTGTGTTAAAAATAGCCGCTAATTTAAATTCAATTTCTTACCTTAGTAAAAGGATGAAAGATTAAATTTATCACTATATTATCTAAAAGTTAAACAAATTTCCCCTCTTCATTATTCATTAGTTGTACATCTTGAAAGAGAAAACATTTTCCAAAAAATAAAAATTCAACAAAATTTTTTTTACCGGGCGATACGCCCGTTTCAATATAAAATTAATAATAATTTAAAATAATTTAATTTACCCATTTTTGGAAAGTTGGTAAAACTGGAACAGACCGGTTAGGTGGAGTTAACTCGATTGGAGCTTGATTCTGACTGAAGCTCATTCATGGACTGCCTTTGTGTGGGAGGTGGGTGGACTAAGTCCCCTCCCCCTTAGCAGAGGGTGGAATTTTAACCGAATCGCTACTTTTCTCTTTGGTGGTCCTCTTGAATTAAACTAATTAAATTTTAAATTTTTTAAAATTCAATTTAACTTGAATTAAACTTAAATAAATTAAATATACTTTCCTAAAGGTAGATTGGGGATGAGGCCAGGAAGACAGAAACAACATTTATTTTCTTGTCGAGCTTTCGGCAGAATATATCGCCTTCATCAGGACTCTGTATTAACAAATTAACATAAGTAAATTTACAATTATACAATTTTTAAATTTTCATTAATTACTAACTCGAAAAAAATCGTTATATTATATGAACAGGCACATGTGTGTAGATAACGGATAGCCGGTAGACTAAGGTTACTTCCAGTTTCAAGAAAGGTTTTTTGAGCAAAAAGATGGTTTGGCAATGGGAGGAAGATTATCCCCCATATTGTCGGATATAGTAATGAATGACCTCATAGATTGGGTGTTGAGTCATCTACCTTTTAAAATTAAATATATTAAAAAATATGTGGATGACTTAATTTTAATTATACCGAGGACTTTCTTGGGGCTCGTTGTGGACCAGTTTAATGCTTACCATCTAAATTTGGTCTTCACATGTGAAACAGAATGTGATGGAAAATTACCATACCTTGATGTTTTGTTGCTCAGGGATAATAACACTATACTTACAAAATGGTATAAAAAACAATCATCATCAGACAGGATCCTAAATTNAAAATGGCAACTTTTAGACCTCTATTTGAACAACCAAATGACCTTGAAAAAACACACACGCTTCAAAGTTTAATGGTTAAGCAGAAAATACATACCTCACTAAAAAATAAATCAATATTAAAATCAATCAATTAGAATTGATAAAAATAACTGTTGTCACCTCGACTCGGTTTTAACGGCGCAAACGGCCTACACTACCGCAACTCTCATAAATGATGCGGGTTTAGCCTATTTTACCAATACATCAGCTCTAAGAAGCAGTTTTTATTTCAAATGTAAAACAAGAAACTTGTCAAAAGATTACTTTTAAACATAAAGCCTTTTTTTTACACGAAATGTCTTTAAAATCAACCGACCATGTGGTTACTATAACACAGAATTGTACCGTAACGAATGTGTACATCATCTTGCCTTAATCACTCCCTAATTATGAGTCTCAGAGACGTCTGTATATGGTGTCACTCACTATATGGTCTGCTCGCTGATGTGACCTTCGGTTCGCGTCACTCTGATGAGCAAAGACCGGTGCTCTGGGTCTTTTCTACTCACGACTTCGATGTGGTAGTGCGGTGATTCGTGTATTTGTGCGTAGAGTTTGTACTCATGGATCGATTTAAGTAATAATAAGTGTGATTTGGACAATATTTCTATGTAATAAGTTAAAGTAAGCATCTAAAACAACTGTAGAAATTTAATATGGCGGCCTAAGTCTGGATTAAAAGCGAAACTGAAATAAAAATTATGCATACATGAAAAGAGGAGGCTTTGGGTCACATACTGATAACCCAATGTTCGATGCCGAGCGAGCGAGACTTTGTAGAGAGCGTTAAAAAACTGTCCCAGAGCGTTGGTGAACGACGCCGACAGAGCGTTCTGCTAACAATATGAGTGAATAAACATAACACCCATCATAAATCTGTCGAAGACGTCTCCGAGCTGATGGATTTCAACATCACTTGAATTGAGGTGATCCACGATCATTGGCGTGCAGCGGACGAATACTTCAAAATGAAGTTCGAAACCAATCCATTTGGTCTAGCTTGCAGCGTTTGTGATCGATGTTTTATAGTCTCTGTTTTCAATGTTCAAATTTTCGGGTCTCACGCAGGAGTCATATTGAAAACGACAACAAACTCAAACATTGAAACTTGGTTGGATTGCGAGAAATCTCAACGGCTTCGACTTATGAAAAAGAAAACCACACCACCGGGCTTGAATATCGTACAGATCCTCCATCTTTCTTGTTCGAACCGGCAGTGGCGCGAGTTTCTGCAGCCGGTGGTTCTGCAATCTACAGGAAGTTACAAAGCTTCACGACCTGCAGAGATGTCATCGTTGACGACATCAGTCTCTGAGCCAATTCCGCCTTGAGAAAACAGATCGGCGACAATGCCTGGTGGATGTGATATTCGGATACGCTGTTTAGCCTCGGTGTCGTACATATACAGCACAAAGCGTTGCCTGAAGATTTCACTCCTGCCGCAAAGTTGGCAAAAGTATTACTTATCGTCGTCGATTATTAGTCGAAATAAACATCATCAGTGTCTGTTTTATTTTAAAATAAAATTTTACGCGCTCTCAATGTCTCGTTGTCATTTTAATGCAATACTACAATAAAGCTACTCGCTAACGTAAACGTTAAACCAACTGCTGTGCACCTGACACAGTCTCACCCGACTGTTTTGCTTGTGAGTACATAATTTATAAATGATTTAAATTATGTGCTATATTATAAAATGAGAATACAACGTTTCTAATTATTCTTTTGGAAGTTTACCTTATGAACAGCTCGACTGCAATGAAGATGGCTCCATGTCAATCATAAAAATTTTTGATTCGCATTTCGTCAATTAAAATGTAATTGATCAAAATTTGAACAAATAAAATGTTCAATTTTTTGACCCAAATTAATAAAACAGCCCCTTTTTAAAAGAATCTGTAGGGCCGAGATGGCAAAAATTAAATATATTAATTTATTGAAATAATCCTCAAGCACACGGTGGGATCCTCTGATTTATAACATTCCCTATTGACAAAACAATCCATTAGCTTTAAGTAGAGGGGTCTTTATGGACTCGGACTGCGAGAAATCGAGTGAATTGTATAAATTGTTCCGCTCGACTAACATATCAGTTGGTTATTAACTCTAATAAAATGCCGACGACCTGAGCTGAAAAGGGCCTTTGACCCTGTACTCTCCCTTCCTAATGACTGGCCAGGGCAAAGTCAAACGACAGCAATCTCGGCCCGGATGGCATTACCGACGAATTTAAATTTCAACCCCTCCTACTGACTTGGTACTGTTATCGCCTCTGCTCCAATCGATTTCGGAAATGTTCAGAAATTCATTCATTCAATACTATTCATCACTGATGAAGTCTCGGGTAGTACGTAATATACTACAACAATAAGGTTATTTCTTTGCCAAACGTAGTAATAATTTGCAATTGGCCAGTCCTCGAAAATTAGTAATTTGCGTGGAGGGTTATAGTTGAGTTATTGAACAATACAATTTTACAATATTAATTGAATAAAAAGTATTAAAATTAACTAAGAAATCAATCAAATAATTTAATATTTATAATATGAATTTAACATTAAGGTAAATAAAAATGACAATTATTCACGCTATACAATATTGTAGAAAGGTACTTTTTGATCAAATTTAGAGAAGAATAATTGGTAAATCTAAAATGATATTTCTGTGAGAAATTGAGTGCTGTCATATACGAAGTTATAACAAAATATTGGGTGACGGACATAGAAGTGACGTCTGGGTCAGATACTTCTTCAGCAGCCACTGATGCTCCGGCAAGAAGGAAAAAGGGGTGGCAGAAGGGTCGACCCAGACCGAACTTGAGAAAGAAAAAAGGAAGCGACTAATGGAGACCATTCTGCAATGGAACTGCAGGGGTATAAATAACANAAGTACCCCATCGACCCCAATCTAGTTTAGTTTAAGTGTAGGTCGGTGGAGGAATATCAAGTACTCCACCGACCAAACGGAATGAGTGTACTGTATGGATGTATTTAAGTGTATGAATGTATTTATTTGTATGAACGTGTATAGAATATAGACTTAGTGGGGGCTGAAATGACCTAGATGTCGGAAGCCCCGGAAAAAAAAAAATAAAAAAAAAAATAAGGCAAAGAGTGTTTGTAACTGCATAGAGGCCGTAGCGGTGGTCAGCGACACCAATGGCCTTTGGCATTCGGGGCAAAGAGACAATGAAAAGATTGACATGTTGACCAAAGAGGGAACTAACGTGAATGACTAGGTCAGGAACCCAAATGTGGCCCTGCTACAAAAGAGGATATATCCTAAAATGGATGATTAATGAATCCAACGTTTAGTGGAATAATACTCCAGGCAAGAGACACGCAAATATATTTATAGAAGGGCTATCCGCAAAACTTACAAAGGAATTACTGGAAGGCAACTGTTGTTGCCTCATCCGTATCCCACTGGTTCAAAGGTGGGTTTGCTAATTTGCCGGACGCTATCACTGAATTAAATATATGAACCTTCAAGAAAATTACTCTCCTTTCTTTCCCACTTCCTCTTTTTTTAACCTCCTGTAGGAATTAAGAAATCCACATAAAATAAAATAATTAAAATAGAATAAACCGTTGAATCATAAATTGGTAACAAACCTATATTTAAATTCTGAATGTAAGGAGCATGCACATGCATGAGGTGAATAACAATTCAGTTTTCTTTGAAAAAGAAAAAAAAATAAATAAATATTCTTTTTAATTTTAATTTAACACAAAACAAATTACATGAACTCTTATCTTGAATATAAACAAATAAAGGAAAATAAAATAAACTTTAATCTTTATAAACAAAGAGAAATTAATTGAAATTAATATACTTAATTTTCTTTAAGAAATAATGTATTGAAAATGTCTTGTCTTCGAAAAAACGTTAACAAAGGGATAAAATAAACAAAAAATGGCAAGCTTGCATGCAATATAAAAATAATAAAGAAACTTAAGCGATGAAGATGTGAGGTGAAGCCCGATGTTGTCGGCGAAGATCCAAGACTCAGTCCTCTGACGACAATAGAGATAGGTAGGTGAAGCAGGATGTTGTCGACGACGGCCTACGATGACAATCGATGAAGAAAATTTACAGTTAACGTCGCAAGAACAGCAACCGATATATGACGTCGCGATACGTCGGGTAATGTCGTCAGTCCTTCGGCGGTTGCCCCTGAAGGTGTTGAAATCAATGAGGGGCGGTACAAAATCGATACCACAATCGATAGGCCGATGGATATAAGACGGTGTCTCCTCGTCAAAGGTTGTTTGAGAACTGAGGCTCAATCAGGGCCTAGGGCCCGCGATAAACCCGTAATCCATAAGGTGTTTATCTTTTAATCCTTTGGTGGGTCGGCGTTTGAAGATAAAATTAAAAATAAACTAAATATTTGTCACCAGATACATGCGCAATTAATGCAATTAATTAAAAAAAGAATGTAATGAAGGAGAAAGACAAAAAAAGGAAGAGAAAGATAAAAGATTGGAGAGTTTACAAAAACACCGTCTCAACCAGGATGCTGGTTGAATTCCTGACAGAGCACTGCCACCTAAGAAGGCAAATGCACCTGAATGAGTACAGACGAAAAAACACTGTGCAGATACTACCAGGAAGAGGAGGAGTCCGCAGATTTTATGCTTTTGTAAAGGTTCAGATTTTTGAAAATAGGAGAGGAAACGCCACAAGCCCAAACATTCTGCACTAAGGAGCCGCTTGCACGGCTTTGGAGGTTGATCAAAACCTGAAGTTGGCCAGTGAGTTATAAAAACCAGAGGAGCACAATAGACCTACTCAGGCCTTGTGTGTGTCAGAGGGCCTTTAGACAGAAAAGCGGTTAAGTACAACTTGTAGCCACTAGGTAGTCCTAAGAGACTAAACCGTGAAAGAGCTATGATTACTTACCCCTCTTAAATAGACCAGACGCGGATAACACACGAACTCCCTTTGTTTTAAGTTCGCGTATTGTGTCAGACTTGTAGATAAAGGTGACTCAATGTGTCCCTCACGATTCAAGAATTTCAATTAGGAATGCCAACCGCTAGGAAAACTATATTTGAGAAAAACAGCTTTCGTGCTTTTCTTTCGAGTCAGTGGGTGCCGCTGTGTAATAGAAGTGGGATGATTTTCATCCGACAGCCATATGTGATTGCTATATGGCACTTACTTTCATACCAAAGGTCGGTTAACTGTTCGGTAAACTGATCCAAATAGATCGATGTTTTCTAACTAATTGAAAGGTAGTGAGATTTCCGATTGCGTCTGCAGGATGTTACCACTGTTTGATTGTAACCTACCATCTTCATCTGCCTATCTTCACTGATTCAGACGCGTTTTGACATGTCACCATCTTCAGTGCTTGGGAGATTTTTGTGGAATGAAGTTTTAGTTACGAGATCGTGGATGTGTGATGGGGTTGTATTAGTTGTTATTATAGCAGTATTAGTACGGTTTGTCGGTGTTGTTTCTTGTGTACTTAATGGTTTAACTCGGTGGATTTTTATTGTTCTAGTTGGTATTTTTGATCTTCGGTCGATTTTTTAATTTGTAGTTTTAAATGATGTTAGTTAGTTATTGTTAATTGGTGTATTTATGAGTTTTTTAGTGTTGATTCTGTTATGTTTATATATTTCTCAATCTTCGATACATCCGTTTTTCGTTCATTTTGTATGTTGCGTACTAGTTTTATACTTGTTTATTTTGTCCAAGGTCCTGGTTGTTTTCAATTAGGTGTTTCGCGTAATCCTATTTTTCGTTGTTGTCTCTAAATTATTTGATATGTTTTTTGTATCTGTCTTTATTTTTCGTCCCGTCTATCCGAAGTATTTGTCTCCGCATTCGCCTTTTAGTGTGTTAGTGTGTATATTCCGTTTTTTCCTAGTTGGTCCGTCTTGTCGATGTTTCGTCATTTCTCAGAAATGCGTTTACCGACACGTAGACAAACAAACACCATCAATGTTAAATGAAGGTGAAAGCCATTCAGTTCTTTGGTCGAATTTTTAGAGGTAACATGGAATCTGCATTTTGCAACAAATTTAGGCCATTAGAGTTATTATTAATTTTATTTGAGAGGGCCGATGGCAGAATATTGAGTTTCTTATCAACCTTCACTTAGATTAGTTATATAGTTTGTGCAGAGGTGACAAAGGCCTATCCCTTTAAGTTTAAAGCAGTTAAGGGTTAGTGATAGAGTGAGTTTAACTTCGCTAAGCAGGACGGACCAAACTGTTTACTAAACAACTTATCACTTCGCTGCTCTACCACGAAAATAGATCTATCAAGTAAAGTGTCGATAGGTTCAACATGTGTTCATCCAAGTAAATCATGATCATTTTAATTTAAATACTAAAAACACACACAAATAAAAAGTTTTTTTTTTTAACTCTCAAACTTCATTGCTTATACAGAAAGGAAAAGAATACAAAGCAGAATGTGATTTATTACTCTTGACTGAAAATACAAGAATATTTGCATTTTGGTTTCCGTGGTCTTACTTGTTTTTCTTGTACTTTCAAGGGACAAAGTTTAAACTAGTAGTCTAATTCCAATCGTACTTTGTTCAATATATCTCAGTAAATTTTTAATTTTGTTTAAACAAACATATTTGTCAGAAATTTTTTAATTCTACGAAGAAAACCACATTTTTTTAAAGAGGTTACACATTATATTTTGAATTATCAGTTAAATTAAATATCCCAATTTAGAAGTGAAATCATTATGGTTTTCGTGCTACCCAAGGTTTCAAAAATTTTCCATAACCACCATAAAATTATCACGTTTCAAGTTTCTCCGATGTTGCCTTTGATTAGTCCCTGGTGTTTGTTCTTAGCTTACAATACACTAGTAGTATAGGTGACACTTGGGGCAGACAGGTTTTACCCCCTCCACCTTCCCTGTCATGAAGACTGGCGAGAGTTTTTACCACCACTTTTCCTCCTTGCAGACACCCCCACCACTAGCCGTCGGGTCTGATGGGGCCTCGGAGTGACGTCACTTTTCAATTGTGTTGGACGACTGACGTCATTGATTTTTTCAATGGGTTCGACGAGTGACGTCACTGATTTTTTTTCACCGCTATGGTATTTGATGAGGGTTGTGGCTATCTTTCTTTCACCATATTGTGTCATGGGTTAAGAAAAACTGCTGGTTGGAAGAATATATATATTATTTATAAAGTGTTACAATTAAATCAATTCAATTTCGTGGTCGCCTTTGTATACTAGTGACATTTTTCGTTGTGTTTCGTCGTTAAGTTAACACGTAAGCGGTGATTATCTCATTGAAACGTTTCGGGAGGAATACTCTCGTTGAAGAAGAGTCTCCGATGTACGTAGGTCCGAAGTATTTAAGGTCGGCGACAATGGCATCGTCGTATTTCGTTGGGATTTTGACCAAACCCTTCACTTCGCAAGCGAATGCTACATTTAAATCGGAAATTTTTCAAATTCTTTTTGGAGCAGTGATTTGGTTGAGAGCACGTACGAGTTTCATAGAGTCCATCTGTATGAAATTAAGTAAGTCAATATTTGTACAAAATAAATAAAGTTATGTATTCTTATGTATTACCTTGTGTTATTTGGACGACCTCCTTCAGCGAACGCCTACGACGAAATGAACTTGGTTTGATCGAATGCGCATTATATTATCAAACGTAGACTAGCATGTTCCTGCATGTCTAATCCATGTTGTGTGTGTGATTTCTTTACAAATACTCTTGTTGGATTGATCGAGGTTAAAGTCCATCATAGCAATATGATGAAAATAAACGTGGTAAACAAGCAAGTTCATGCATGTCTACATTCTCCATGCTGTGAATTATTTTTTGTTATTATTCATCAAATAAAATAAAACGAAGACATTAAACTATGTATCTCTCTTTGTTTGTAAAGCCTCCTCACTTGGAGCACAGCAAAGTGGAGATACAACGAGGAGGAGATTTGAAATAATTTTCATACAAAATTTTGGTTTGCGGATGTTTTACGACCTCGCCAGGGACCGTCCAATCGCTCAAGTTTACGAGTGTTTAACCACCACGCCAGTGACCATACATTCATACTTTCATGCCGTTATATTGAAAATTAATTCAAACCCACAAAAACAGAAAATATTTTCTACTTAAAAAAAATAGTAAACTTTTCCAGAAAAAAATACCCTATATGAAAATACCGTTTAATTTATAACAAAAAAACCTTCTATAGATACAAAATATAACAGAAATCATCGTACTAATATTTTTTTGTTACACAATAGGTTAGTAACGGCTGTAACTATTCGCACCGGTATCTTGATATCTCTCATGCGACTGTTTAAAAGATTGAAGGAAAGCTAATTTATGGCCTTATGTTAATCATATTAGCCAATGATTTATAATTATGAATAATTTTATTTAACAAAATACAATTCTGTTATATAATGATTTTGTTGCGGTAAATGTATTTAATTAGGGGTTCAATTACATTAGTTCTGAGGGAGTAACATAGGAGATTGGGCACAGTGATGGGAAGAGGTATGCCGGCCATTATCAGCGACCTGTAAAATGTTTCTCTGCCTGAGGCAGTAAGAGGGCACTCAAGAAGGACGTGGTTGGCATTGGCCACTACTAAGTTGTTGCAGGAGCAGTAAGGGGAATTAAAGATCTTAATTTTGTAAAGGTGGACAGGTAGACTATGGTGGTTTAGTCGGAAGCGGATTATGGAAGTGAGGGATTGTCGGGGGTAATTCAAAGAACGGAACCACGGGAAGGGAAGGAATATGGGTTTGAATCGATTTGTTAACTTTGGCATTATTTGTGGAGCTAAACCCCCTTTGCCAAGATCTCAAGGAGTGCTTATACAAATGAGATCTAATATCTCCAACGAGATGAAAAACTGCAAAGGACCAGATATGGCCGCCTCTTTCGCCAGACTATCGGCTTCATAGTTGTAAACATTGTCGTTATGTCCTTTTACCCAGATTATATAAATGTTAGTGTTGGAGGTTTTTAACTGACATATTAAATTGAAAATCTGTGTGAGGATGAAGTGATTGCCTTTAAGGATACTAGGAAGGGAATGGACCACCACATTTTTATGCGGGAGGATAAAAATCTGCCATCCACCAAAGATCGTCGCATGTGAGAGGCATAATTTTGGTCTCCACCTGGAGAGCATTTATTAGTGAGGAATGCATGGCTCCCAGACATATTCTGAGACATTTATTTTGAATTTTGTCCAATTTCGACAGATGAGTTTTGGCCGCATCGCCTAACAATAAAGAGCCATAGTCTAGTCCAGATAGAATGATAGCTTTACACAACATGAGAGCAATACTCGGGTGCGAGCCATAGCGGACCTTCGTGACACATCTTATTATATTTACTGCTTTTTCGCATATATCGACTAATTTGGTTATATGGTTCCTCCATAATAGCTTGCGGTCGAAGGTGACGCCAAGTAACTTAAATTATTTTGAACTTATGAGGCCCCAGTTCGATGAATTCACTGGAAACGATCCGTCTCTTCCTTTAAAGATTGTCACTGCACTCTTTGACTCCGATATATGGAAGCCGCTGTTTCTATTCCATTCGTCGAGGACATTCATTGCATCAGACAATTCAGACAGTGCTAGGTCTAAATTTAAGTGGGAGCAGTAAACAGTTATATCATGAGAAAAAAAGTAGTGTTTTGAAGCTGGGAGAAAACGCTGTATCAATCGTCGAGGTATAAATTGAAAAGAGAACTGGGCTCAATACTGTTCCTTGAGGTAAGCCAGCATATACAGTCCGTGGGCCTACAATTTTGCCGCCGCATCGGACTAATATTTTTCTTTTACACGATAGGTTAGTAACGGCTGTAACTATTCGCACCGGTATCTTGATATCTCTCATGCGACTGTTTAAAAGATTGATTGTTGACACAGTTGAAAGGATTAGTTAAATCTAGAAACGCAGACACTAAACATTTGTTTTGCGAGAAGCTTTCATAAATATCAGACGTAAAGGAAGTAAGCACATCAAAAGTGTTATGCCCTTTTCTAAATCCGTGTTGGTTTACTGGAAGTTTCATATTTTTTTCTAACCACCAATCGATGCGTGCCTTAATCATTCGCTCATAAGTTTTGATAAATACTGAAGAGAGGGTAATGGGACGATAAGATTCTGCTTTGTCAGGGGGTTTACCTGGTTTTAGGATGGGTCTGATAATTTGAGTGGACCATTCAGGAACATAGACGTCATTTATCCAAGCAGAATTAAATATATGGAGGAGAATATGTTTTGGCTATCTGAGGAAGTTCCTTCAACATCACATATTGAACACCATCCTGACCAGGGGCTACATTTTTAGCATTTTTAATGGCGAGGTCTAGTTCAGCTGGAAAAAAAACCTTCTATAGATACAAAATATAAGATTTTTACAAGATAAAATATTTGCTTTAAAAATTGCCTTCTTATTAAAATTATATTTTCTTTAAACAAATTGTCGTCTTATTAAAACAAAATTCTTCTGAGCGCTAAATATTATTTTAATATCTCTAATAAATTATTTACAAATATCCAATTAGACAAGGCGTATGCGCGAAAATGATTGCATCTTTGGTGTAATATTATGCAGTCAACAATGTGTCCCTTCTTGCGCTGTTGTCAAAATTCCAATTTAATAATAATTTAAGGTAATACAGGGTGGTATAAATCTCTTGGAGGAAGAACTATGCATTTAACAAACCCATCTATAGAATTTAAATCGTAATCATTTCCGGTTATACGACGACACTCGTTTTCTCCAACAAATACTTCAGGGTGCCCAATTGGATAGTGCCCATATTTACATATGTACGGATAGAGGGAACAGACATCGACATAATTAATCTTTTCACCTGGTAAGGCCTTGTAATACAATTTGGTGTTCCCTGTTCTACCACCGTAAAATGAATCTCTGGGGTTCAAGGGTTCAAAATCAAAAAATGAATCATTTTTAAAAAATCTGGAACACTCTTCATCAGATTTTGCATGTTATTGAATTCGCATTCCCAATCGTGCACTAAACTGAAGCCCCTCTTCCTCAATAATGTTTTTCTATTGATTGCATCTTTATATCTGCAGTTCATTGTGTCATTAGATGTACGATGAAGCTTTTGATCTCTCTTTGTAGGATAACAAGTGGGATGACCATGGAAAAAACACCCGTAAAATGCAAAAATCGTATTGCTTGCACTGCAAAACCCATCTACTTTCAATTTAGTCCGCAAAATAACGATTACTTTATTTCTTCCTGCATGTTGAATGGTTATTTTTCTTTCGTGTTCTTCCCAAACTAACCATTTCAATGCAATTTTTGGCTGTCTATCATCTAATCTATACCCATTTCGAGGTATCACCCCAATTCTATCTGGTTGTAAAAAAATTGCTTCTAAACACCAAATTACATGCTGAAGCTATTGTAACCGATTCAGCAAATGGAACAACGTTGCAGTTTTCGAAATATAGTACACGTTCGCCATAAAATATCAACATCATTTATGCAATAATCGATTAATTCTTTTTTAAAATGGAAAATATAATTGCTCTCCCTAAGACTATCATGCCATTTTAGAAATATTTCTCTTTCTTTTAGGGACATTGTGTCTGGCGAATAATACTTTTTTTCTGGTATTTAAACTATGTAACCGTAATTTTCTATTTTTTTTTTTTTTAAATGAAGAAAATATCATTTTTTATAAGATTTTGGCAAGTCGAAAGCTACCGGAGGCGTAGAGAGAGGCATCGGAAAGTAATTAAGAAAGTCTGTAATGCTGACATTTTTCAATTTTCAATTTAACATTTTTCCTCTGCACATTATAAGATCAGGAATAATCCCATGGTTTTCGAGTAATATTTTTATAACGAAATGGGAATCCAACGATTGAGCATTGTGAACTTTGTAACTTATTGTCGCAAATTGTTTTTGAGGTAGAAGCAGATAATTGATTAAACTCCCATTGGGATTTTTTTTTTTTAAATATGTTGCTTTATCCCGCAATATGTACATAATTTTTGTATGTCATTTTCCAGCTCGCATTTTGAACATGATTGTTGAGCTAAGAATAAGTTTGGTTCGTGGAGTATAGCCTTGTCTGAAAGTTTTTCTCCTGCCTATATCGAAGAATATGAATAAATTTTTATATGTAGGAGACCTTTTATCCTACTTAATATAGCAAAAATGTTGGCTATTTTTGAAAACGTTACAGATTGTACAAAAAATTTCACCGCAATGATGAGGTGCGTTCCGTTGAACCGAATTGTAAGTAGTGCTGCATAAAGTACATCGCTTTATTTATTGGAATATCGATTTCCCTTTACTGCTGATCATTAAGTGACTTGTGAAGCAGGTATAATTAGGAAAATATCGCGAACATTCGTTACAAAAAGTCGGCTTAGGATCTTTTTTGCATTTCGGTTTTTTGAAACAGAATGAACAAATTTCTCTACAAATATGTCTTTCTTTGTTAGAATAAGTGACGTTGCATTTTTCACAAAAATAGTGGGCATTAAACACAGATGTACAGCTTGAAATTACATTAAAGTGATTATTTTCGTGTATTAAATTAATTTTATAAAGTGCAGATGAATTTTCCCCTTGAAAACGCTTAACGCGTTTATTATTTTTAAACCCAAATACGTTTAAATAGAAAATATCCTTTTTTGGTCTTTATCTCTTTAGTAAATCTATTTATCAGCGAAAGTATGTAAAAATGAAAACTATTTTCTCCTGTAGAAATGTGTGGTGATTAGTGACCGTTAATCGATAATTATTCAGAAATCGTGAGATGCGGTCTGGTGTGATAGGTTTCAGCAAAACATTTTATTTATCTTGCCGACGTTTCGATCTTTATTGAGATCATCTTCAGAGCCTGGGATTTACAAACATTGTTTACATTTAACAAATACATTTAGGATGTGGAAAAGTGAATTTATACAATGCAAAATATATTTTTTATATTCAATCAAAGTATTTCTACCATCCACTATTACTAATAATACTACATTAAGTCTACCAAATACAAACAAACCAGCATACATTTCCTTGCCATTTATTCCATTTATTCAAGGCCTATCACATAAATTAAACACATTTCTCTCGTCCGATAACTTCAAAATAACTTTCAAAAATTATAAAACCATCCAAACCTTTTTCACAAAATTAAAGATCCCACACCAACAACAAATAAATCTGACGTAATCTACAAGTCAACTGTTTAACTGTCCGGCAACTTACGTCGGTCTTTCATCCAAATATCTGGACAAGAGAGTAAAGCAACATATCTATGATAGCAAAAAACATGTAAACTCAGTCGCAGCTACGCCAATATCATTAATCAAATTCAATATAGATAACATACATATATCATTACATTACATTCCACAAATCAAATATTTTTCACGTAGTCTAATTGTCCTCTTCCTATTTATCCCTTTCTATATAATCCTGAAAGGATAATCTGACCAAACCATTACGAACACATTGTTTCCCTCGTCGGCTCTTTTCACCTCAAAGAAGCCGACACCTTATACAAAAATGTCTTTTCTATACCGACTTCCTTCCCCACCCCTTCAAAATCCAACGTATATAAACATAAAACAGCAAAATCTCACTGGCACGCTCAACACGACACGCAAGAATGGCACAATTACACAGAAGACAAACACTTTCAGTGAGTAGAAATACTTTTTTAAAAAAAATATATTTTGCATTGTATAAATTCACTTTTCCACATCCTAAATGTATTTGTTAAATGTAAACAATGTTTGTAAATCCCAGGCCCTGAAGATGATCTCAATAAAGATCGAAACGTTGGCACGACAAATAAAATGTTTTTCTGAAACCTATCACACCATATGAAGATGACTGTAGGTCGCTTTGACAAGATGACAAACGCTATTATGCAGAATGAACTCAGATGCCCTTAAAAATTCATACTAATTTTGATTCGTTTGTTCGTACATACTTCCGGACAACAAATTGTATTTATCATGACGTAGTGATAAGTTCGACCGGGAATATATGTGAGCTGTCTTCTTTATAAAAAGAATTTTTCTCACTTTGATTTCATACAAAGGTTTGAGTTATCGAGACAACTTATTTGGAGACAAAAGTTTATAATTTGGAATTGTAGAAGCTAAAAGCCGGCTATCGCGCACATGCAGAGACCACTAGGAAGTATCTTAGGGGGGAGAGAAGGAGCAGAGATAATACAGCTCAGCGCCTCTCACGCCAAGGCAGTCTTTAGAAAAAACAAGACCCTGGTATGTATTCCGTAGAATGGGTTTATCCAACATTATAAACCGCTCTTGAGAATATTTTATAGAAGTTTTTTATAGAAGATAAGTAGTAAAATAAATATATAGTAATAAATAAATAAAATAGTTTGTACAACCAACAAATACTTCGGATAGACGGGACGAAAAATAAAGACTGATACAAAAAACATATCAAATAATTTAGAGACAACAACGAAAAATCGGATTACGCGAATCACCTAATTGAAAACAACCAGGTCCATGGACAAAATAAACAAGTATAAAACTACTACGCAACATACAAAATGAACGAAAAACGGATGTATCGAAGATTGAGAAATATATAAACATAACAGAATCAACACTAAAAAACTCATAAATGCACCAATTAACAATAACTAACTAACATCATTTACATATTTTGAAACTTATTTTCTCCATTTTATTTCTTCTTTGCAATGCCAATTCCAATTACCTGAAAGGGGCAGTTTGTTTTTGTAAAGTTTTGGCCACAAACTACTGAAGCTGTGTCCCCTCACAAAGAAATACTGATTGTATTTCCAAATTCAGAAAGTGCAAATAAAAATCGCAGTACTGTGTGATTGCGATTTTGCACGGTGCAGCCATCAGAAAAAACGTAATTTCTTTAGCCATCAACAAACCTTGAACGCTAAGTTCAGTGGGGAAAGGCACATGTCCTGGAGAAGAGACTTTTTTCACTAAACGACTATTTAAAACGCTTGTACCTCTGCAATGGAGGCGACTGAAGATGTGCCGTTTCAACTATAAACAGCGCTAAAGTAGTGGAACCTGCGTCAATAGTGGCGTCAAAGCTTCAATGTATAAAAAAAATTGAACATGTGCCCTTTCAAAACTAAAATATTCAATTGTGTCAGCATCGTTCCCAGGTCTCTAACCTTAAACCGCTAGATAGCACTGCCAACGCATATGTACTTTCCACCCTACTGATGAGTGGTAATGATTAGAATAAGATTTTGCACATAATTGTCTCCCGGTAATATCAGGAGACTTGGTATTGTGGTGACCGCCGTTTGTCCATATGATAGCATGGCGCCTGCAGATCATGTGATATTAGCGTGCCCCAAAATCTCGTTAAGACACATGCACTCTGTCCTCTTAACAGCGGAATAAAACTACCTACTACTCTATCTTTAATTATCTGGGAAACGGACAGAGACAAAATAATAAAGGCCTGTGCAACATATAAGACAAGAAAGATGAAATAAAGTATCTTAAAAACAAATTTTCTAAACTGTATATTGAGATTGTAGAGATTGAGATTGGTCTCCTGTCGTGAGGAGGAGTATGGGGGCGATTGTCGGCTTGGCTTGTGGGTCTGGGAAGTGATCACAAGGGAGCTCAGAGCAGAATGACCCCGAACCCGTGGGGATGTGGACTTTTCCATAGTTATTGTAAATGATTTTTATTCATATCCCCAAATAGGGAATCCGCAATGCCAAAAGTCCCTCCTTGCACGTACGGTCGGCTGGCGACCCTTTGCACGGCTCCCCGCGGGAGGGATGTCTTCCCTTTTATCAAAACCATCTCAAATCAAATCTTATCAAAGATCGTTAAGTTCAAACGGTAGAAGAGTTTTTCTGTTATAAACATACAAAAATTTTAACATGTCATTTTCACCCTTCGGGGCATAACTTGTGTTCCCATCTACTACACAGCTACTAGTAGCCCTCTCCTACCACCTATAAACGTCTCATATGGAACCCACTACTCAAGAGACAAGAACTAAAAAGAAGCTTCAAACTTCTTAAAAGATACTGGACAAACGATTAAAATTGACTCTACAAAATAAACAACTCATTTACATAACTATATTGAAACCCATTCGGGCATTAGGCATCGAATTTTGGGGTTCAACGAACGTTGCAACATCTTACACATCCAATCTTTACAATCGAAGTACTCCGAACGATCGTCATTGCTCCTTTCTATGTATCCAATCTTGCGAATTACCGCAATATCCAATATGACCTTGAAGTAGAGAAAAAAACGCTAGAAGACGTATTACAAACAATTGTCCAATCAGAAATGATCATGTCTGAAGCCGACTCCTGAAGCGTCATTAGTCTCGCGATCTTCTAAGTGGCAGTGAAAGTGATTCACGCTAATATATAGGAGTTCCTGTTTTTACTGTTTTATGTATGTTTTTGTTTTATTTTGTTTTGTTTTACGCACTAAGATGTTATCAAATTTACTTAAGCGCAGCAATTCGCGCAGGTGTAAATAGAAAGAGGTTTAAAACCGCTAAACATTAAATAAACCTTTTTGAAAGCTATCTTTGTCTATACTGATAAGGTTCGTAAGAAACCCGAATACAAAATCGTTCTCATCGAAGTTAAGTACGTTATGGAGGCACGTTCGAGTTTTCCGGGGTGCTGGTTCTTCTTTCTTCTGTTTTGGGCAATTTTCAAGACGTTTCCTCCTGGATGAGACGAATGGTCGCAGCGGGAATTTCTTCCATCTTTACTTAACGAGAATTCTCTTCGATCCTGGCGCCAGTTAAGTAATCGCTCGAAGAAGACATTTTTTTAAACTGAAACTTTATTGTCCAAACTGTATAATATTTAAAGTTTAAAGTAAAGTTTAAACCGACAGAGGGACGAGAAGAAGGCTATCGTACAAGTAAGGCAACATATTTGGGAAGTAGGGTTTTTATACTATTTTAAAGTAATGCTGATTAATACGATGGGCGGGCATCGGGACCCGCAAGTTTTGCTGATGTGTTGGTCTGAGGGGAATTTGGTTGCTCCATAACTTCGATTAAAAAAAGCTTTTCGCAGCAATTCGCGCAGGTGTTAATGAAAAGATAAAAAAGAGGTTAAAAATCGCTGATTTTAAATAAAATCTTTTTTTAAAGCTATCTTATTTTATGCTGATAAGGTTCACAAGAAACCCGAATACGAAATCATTCTCAACGATAAAAAAAAAGCTTCTTCATTACTTTACATATGTGTTCCAATTGAAAATTTTCCCAGGCTGATTTATTTTGTACGGTTTCGATATGTTTTAGATTTATGCTGAAAGCTAAAACCACCCCTTGGCAATCAGTCATTGTTTATGTCAAGCCGGGACATTTTGAACAGCTGCTGAAAAGAAATACGCAGTTTTCCATCCATCTTTCCCAGATTTAATTTTTTTAACTGTCAGCATCGAAACAAAAAGAAGCATAATGCTTTTCTTGAAACATAGATTAAATTAATAATAAATTAAAACACAATGAGACTTTAATAACTACAGTACATGGAAATGTCGTTTTTCTATTAATACAAATACACATGTATTACAGCAGTTGCTTCATAAAATGTCTTATTAATATATCTATGAGTGAATAATTTGACGTGGTTAATGAGCTAGAAAGAATAACAAATAATAATTGTTACTTTTCTTGTTCCATTCAGAAGCTGCATTTGCTTATTGAATGCAAATGTTATGTGATTATCATATCTAAGGTAAATTAAATTTTAATCACCACGTCACCCCAAAGTATTGGGGTTCATAAAAATCACAGGCTTATTACATTTTTTCATAAATAAACTTGTGTAAAAATATAATTGTTTTGAAATCATCGATGATGCATTACGGAAATAAATTCAGCATAAATTCGTTGTTGGCTTATTTATATTTGCAACCGCACATTAAATATTACTTATTTGGAGATCGTGAGATGAGGTGTGGTGTGACATAGGTTTAGAAAAATATTTTCTATATCGTGCCAAGTTTCGATATTTATTGAGATCATTTTCAGGGCCTGGGATTTATAAACATTGTTTAAATTATACAATGTTTATAAATCCCAGGTCCTGAAGATGATCTCAATAAAGATCGATACGTTGGCACGATAAAGAAAATGTTTTTCTAAAACCTAGGTACACCAGACCGCACTCACGATCTCCAAATAATCATTAATTAACGGTCACTAAACAACACACATTAAATGTTAGCAAAAATACGTTCGAAATATATTTAGGTCTGTTTATATCACATGTAAAACTACGTTTTCGACTGACAGTACTATTTTTGTGTGTTTATTAAATAATATTGTGTGTGTAAGCTTTTTTTCATTTTGAATCGTCCACAATGCTAAAAACCGCGATTCCTTTAAAACAATAGAGAAAAAATAAACATTACTCAGTTTATAGTTCTTTTTTTTTCAAAATGTTCAGCAATTTCAGCGAAATTTTTCCTGAACGTTTCTGGTAGGAAAAAGACAACGAATATCACGGAAAAGATGGACATAACGGCGTACATTACGAACACGTAGGGTAGGGTGATGAGGTCCAGAAGGCCCGGGAATGTCTTGATGACGACGAATAAGAGGAAGGACCCGTAGGAGACCATGATGCCGCTTCCGGATGCCCTTATCTTCGTGGGCAAGAGCTCGCTTATCAGCGTCCATGGGATGACCATCTGTCCTAATGATCCTGCACAGACGAATGACAGGATCGAAACGAGTGTGTATGCGTTACTGAAGACTGGAGGCTCGGCCGTGGGCGACATCGACGTAAAATTGGCCGACGAGTTGTCCTTTCCGAAGCTGATCGTGTCGATGTCGTTGATCTTGAGGAAAAAGGCTGTTGCGAAAGCTGAACAAGCCATGACCGCGCTGGATATGACCATGATAGGTCTCCGGCCGATTTTCTTCGAAAGCACCGCCGATACGAGACTCATGACGAATCGCACAACCCCGAGAGTAGCCGTAGCGTTGTACTCGTTGAAACCAAAGCCAAAATCTCCACCCAGGCTTATGAATATGTTCACTGTGTAGAATATGACGACGTACGTTCCACTTGTTTGTTGAAGGAAAAATACAATGCACAGGATGATCAAAGGCTTGTAGCACCCTCTTTCTCCATAAACTTTAATCTTGTTGGCTATCGATCCACAACATGACCCATTGTCCCTTATTGCCTTTTGGAGTCTCCGTTCGGAAGCAACCTTCTGCACTCTCGCCCATTCCTCTTTAAAAAGCTGAAAATAAAACTAAAATTAGAATCCATTGTAAGGTGGAAAAGGCTCCAACAATATTTTGCTTATTTAAACCTATTTATTTATTTTTTTTATTCGATAGGATAATAATAACGGGAAAGTCAACCACATCGAATAATCCATAACAATGAAGTAAAATTATTGAAAAATTTTGAAATTCTAAGATCGGTTTATTGAAGCTTTGTACTGGGATTATTATAGTAAGACATGACGAAGACAACTAACATTAGCTAGGACAAAAACTTAAATTTGCCATATCAAGACAGTTACGATTAAGGTAATCTCATCAGCGGTAATAGTAGCGAATAAAATTACTTCATACAGTTTGACCGTTAGCCAGTTGTAAAAGTGCCTTTCTACGCTTTAACTTATTTAACTTACAAACTGTTTAATCGTTCCAATTAATTATAATTTAATTCAAATCAGGAGCAATATATAATTGATTTTTCACAAAGAACCAGGTTGTCTTAAATTCCCATCGTGACTTAGAAAGGTAAGTTTTAAGAGTTACTTAGAAAGGTAAGAGAGGCTGACTTTAGGTTTCGATCTTATTTAAAAAATTATGCAGATAATGAAAGCATTGTTGACTATTTTTTTACACTCTCTCTCTCTCTCTCTCTCTCTCTCTCTCTCTCTCTTTCTTTCCCATCCTTCATTAAAAAAAAAGACGTGACATACCCAACTTTTTCTGTTAAGGTAAGCGACGCTCGCCTTGACTTCATCCAACGGAGAATCTGTAAAGTTGACCAACCAGTAGGGGCTCTCCGGTATGAAGAAAGTGAGGCAGAAGCTCATGACTGCGAGGGTGCCGAAGCACAAAGTAGCCGTATGCCACTCGAGGTAGACACCCACGACAGTCGTTATAAGGATGCCGAAAGCCACGTTCACACTGTTCAAAGACAGCAGCATCGAACGGAACTGAACGTGAGAAATTTCCGCGACGTAAACCAAGCCGACTGTCGTCATGCCTGGACCATGGAAAAGAAACGGTCAATATCAAAATTTCCAAAACCAAGTTTGCTTTTTTTTACCTCCGCCGATTCCGGTAAGAATCCTTGCGATGTAAATCGGCCAGAGAGACTCAGTCGTGAAGTATAAGATGACCCAACCGGCGATTATGGGTACGTTGGATAAAATAGAAGTCTTCTTCCTGCCGATGTAATCCATCAAGACACCGACAAAAAGGGCACCCAATGGTTGACATATAGCTACCAGACTGGCTAAAATGTAAATGAGAATCTATTACAATTATTATATCATTTTTCAGGCTTAGATTTTTTTGAAGATAAAATTGTTATCCTGTTGAAAATACAATCCTAATGGAGGTAGGTTTCGGCATCTTTTGTGCCATAGCCATGGTCTCCTCTGGCCAACCAAATGTGGCGTGATTTTCCTTATTTTTCAATTACTTGGTTTCTGTTTTTGATATTCATCTTGTGAACATTTTAAAGCTTTAAATAAATAAAATGAAATAAATTCTCTAGTGTGATTACACTCATATTTAAAGAATATTTATGGGCTTCGATCTTTTCGATAAATTGAAATGATTTTTATAAGTCAGTTATAGGATAAATATTTTACATCCTTGATGAAAAAGTCTGAATAAAACCAACTTTTGGTCTCTTATAGTTGGATTTTTCTTTCTGTTGATTTGATACAATTACCCTTTACAGGCTGTCTCGATAGGAAACCAATCGATCATTATTAATATGTTTATTAATCACCTAATTGTTGTCTGTTAACCTAAGGGGAATTTTAAACGTAGCCTGGCGGAATCTATATTGTACGTACTACGGGACATGTGTCCGGCAATTCTCCGTTGTAAACAGTTAGCAGAGTTCCTTGATGCCAAATGTCACTGAAAGTGCTTTCAAAATATCTGGAACTCTAGCGTCGTAAATGTATTTCCATCCTAAATGAAAATAAATAAAAAAATTCAATGTAAAATTGGATTATCCTAAACGAATATGTTGATCAACGTACATAAAAATTATGTTCCGATTTATGTATATTTACAGTTTTTTCTGTTTCACTTATGTTTTTGCATGGATCAAGTAGATAATAAAATACACTACAAAAAATAAAAAATAAAGTTATTTAAAAAAGCAGCTTGTTTCACTTTTCAAGAGAAAAGAGGATTTTTATTATATTAATCCAAAATGTGCAGAAATGATGGAAGTTTGATGATGGTGATGATGAAAGGAGACTAGGAAGTGAGGGTTTATGTTCTCCAAGCACTGCAGTCTGTCGATTCGATGCCCATGTTGTATAAATGTTTTCTCAATGTCAGTGACCGGTAAATAGTCCTATCGCTTATCACTCCTCTGAATTTAACCGCCTCTAACTGAAGCAATGAACATGCCGTTCCACTGCAGCACTTGTGCTGTTCTTAGTGAGGGCTGTTTTGGTATAGGTTTACTGTGTCATGTACCTCTAGGTTATCCACATCGCCTTTTCTCTCTTTTGGATCCATAATGTGATGGAGGATTCTGTGTTTGTTTTTGTTATCCCAAGAATAGGTTCAGGGCCTATATATGGACTTTCAGATCCTTCTCTGGCCAGAGTGTCTGCTTTTTTAACCCAGAATTCCTTTGTGTCCTGCTACCCAAGGATATCATCAAGTTGTTGTGTTTCCCCAGTTTTTTAGATTTTGGATGCATTCACCGTCTAATTTTGACGTGATTTTTTACACGCGCTTTTACAGCTGCTTGGCTATTGGATCTTATAACAATTTTTTGCCAGTAACCTCTTTCAAGATTTTCCAAGGCCTTGAGGGCATACAGATAACGCCAGATTCAGTACTTTCGTGTATTGTAGTCATCTGTACCCCACATCATTGTATCTGAAGTTCTCCTGAATTCTTCATTCTTTTGTGACATTATAGGTCATATTTACCTCAACATTGCAAAAAGTTAATGGCACGAGAGGGATTCGAACCCACGACCTTCGGCTAGATACGCCGCTGCTCTACCACCTGAGCTATCGTGACCTCGATCCACTCGGGCATCAACTCCCCATGTTGTAGAGTGTTTACGGGATCATATAGGCAGTCCATATTTCTAAGGATGAGTGTCCTATTTTTAGTGATTGAGGTTTAATAAACCCTAATTTATTTAAATCTCACGTCTGTTATTTTGAAGTTAATTGTTTGACTTTATATCTAAATTATATCATGACCGATGTAAGTTTTTTAAATAAATAAAAAATATTAAGAAAAACTTTATTTATCAATGACATAAATATTTTACTTGTTCGGGAGAAACCTTTCTTTCACACGGTCCAGGATGATTCACTTACAAAAGTGCCCGATTAACAATAATAAATCTAGTGCTAACTGGTCATATTGTAATGAATTTTCTCGGGATTTCCCTGTGTTTATGTGGAAAGGAGAACAGTTGAAGGAATGGGTATTTGTTTAAAGTATTACAATCCAAAGAATAGATAAGTTATCTACAATAGATTAATAATGTAAAGACCTACTGTTGAATAAAAGATTGTAAAATATAAAGGTCTTATTGTTAAAGTAGTAACGTAACATCTATACATAAAGGTTTCTTACATGGGATAAGAGATTGAGGTAGAAATCGATGTGCGCTATGTTTACGATTTGAGTAAATTATTGTAGATTTCTTTTATCTTTGTTATTGCTACCCTTCTTTTTTATTTTTATAGAATAAAATTTCTTTTGTTAGGTCTTATTATAGAAAGGATTTTTTTAATCTTGATTTTGTAACGTTTCGACGTTCTTGTGCCAATTTCAAGTCGTATATTTCATTTCTGGAAAACGTTTTAATTTTGCATCATGTTTTCGTTTTAAAATGTTAAATATATTTTTATAATTAATTTATTCATATTTACCTCAACATTGCAAAAAGTTAATGGCACGAGAGGGATTCGAACCCACGACCTTCGGCTAGATACGCCGCTGCTCTACCACCTGAGCTATCGTGACCTCGATCCACTCGGGCATCAACTCCCCATCTCAACCCCACCTTATGAGTTTTCCCTCCTTTTGCCATTTTTCAAATGTCGTGTAATCGGTTTGGATTCTCGACTTCATTTTGGACTTCATTTTTAAATCATTAATTCACTACTTTGGTGGTCCGCTTGACAATTAATACAAAAAAAAGTTAATGTTACGAGAGGGATTCTAACCCACGACCTTCGGCTAGATACGCCGCTGCTCTACCACCTGAGCTATCGTGACCTCGATCCACTCGGGCATCAACTCCCCATCTCAACCCCACCTTATGAGTTTTCCCTCCTTTTGCCATTTTTCAAATGTCGTGTAATCGGTTTGAAAAGATGGGGAGTTGATGTCCGAGTGAATCGAGCTCACGATAGCTCAGGTGGTAGAGCAGCGGCGTATCTAGCCGAAGATCGTGGGTTCGAATCCCTCTCGTGCCATTAACTTTTTTTCATCTCAACTAAAAACCTTAATTAATTGTCATGTGTTAATTGGTCAAGCGGACCACGAAAATAGTGAATTAATTGCAAAAAGTTTTAAAAATTCTATATCAACAAAGAATTTTTCAGTTAGCTTTTTAACTTTTTGTTGAAATAAATTTTTAAAAAATGTTTTTGTACTGTTAAAGCAAATAGTATGAATAAATTAATTTTGAAAAATATTAACCATTTTAAAAATAATAATGTAAAATTAATTTCCCAGAAATAACATAAACTCAAAGACAAAAACCGGACTCTTGTATTTATTTGTTTATTATCCATCATAACTAGGTATCAAGATTGATTGTTAATTTTCTTAAACACACATTAGTATATTGTTTACCTTCATATTATAAAACTAATTCTATTACACTGTTTAAATTTAAAAAAAAAAACGAAAATCTGTTCAATTTAATCCTATCCAGAGTCAAGTTGTCGTCTGAGTTAATTGTTTAACATGTTTTTTAATTTTTTTCTTTGATGGTTCAATAAATTTGAGTTAACAAAATTATTCTTAAAAGCAGGGTTTTAAGTAGTGAAGGTCTCGCCCGGGCAGCCTCGGCCAACGACGGACGTAGAATAATAATTTTAAAAAATATATTTCCGATTAGCATAGTTATGAGTTACAGTTTAAATCTATATACATGTGAATAATTTTAATACGTATTGAATATGTGGAGTAGAAAACAATTTTTAACAAATAATAACAATTTTTATGAAAAAATGTTTAATGGTGGCAACCTAAATCAGCAAATATTACTATTTCAGTTTATTCATTATTTTGTCATAACCTCCTTGCATGTATAGGTTATTGTAAATTCATGTTTCGTACTAGATACAAATTATGTAAATGCATTCAAAACTGTATTCAGTGGATTTGGACTTTTTTGCCATACACATGTGCTATTCGAATATTTTTTCTCTATCGCGCAGCACAAGCAATACTCAGGTCGCGTGATTGCGTGTTTTCAAGAAATGACTATTGTTCCAACTCCACGCCTGCATTGTGTCCTTTTACATTTCAAGCAGTAGGTTCCAATTGTTCTCGCCGTCCATTGTGCTTCATCTGGGTAGCATCATCGAAAATTTGATTAAAGAGTTTAATTTTACTGTTTGACTACTCGCACTGATCCGTTGAATCGGGAAATTGGAAAAGTCTGCATTAGTGCAGAGTTGCGTTCATTTACGCGAGAATCGTTCTGATCCTGGCGATCTTTTCCAAACTTGTAATCCTTATTAGATTGAATTAATTTGTTCTTTTGCATAGCGAAGTATTTGTTGTCTCAATTTTAAGTATTTGTACTTTATATTCTATGCTTGTTTATTATATATAATAGTATAGCCTTATGTTCTTTAACACACAAGATTATTACCGCATAATTGATTACTAACACATTTATAGTCACCCAAATAAAACGGTTCTATTTAAGGTTTTGCGTGCTTTGTGAATCATTTCATTTACCAAAGCACGTACATGTTGGTCCGAAGTTCTCGTCAGATGCGAGGCATAGAACAAGGTAGCTAAGTTTAAGTTGACAAGTTGATGCATATTCAATTCAATCCAGGCCGAGAGAACACGGACAGACCAGTTTATATGTGTAATATCGTTCTCCTATAATTCACTTCAAATCCAATCTCGATCGATGAGGCAGATTAGAATTTACTGCTAATTCCAGAGAAGTACATCGTCCCGCAAGGCATGCTTTAGGCTTTTTAATCGGAGGACTTTATTGTTTTATATTTTTAAAAAGTGTGAAAGTGAATTCGACGTAAAAGTTAAGGGGTTATCTATAAAGATTTGAAACGACTACCAAATCCCGAATGTTTTTTGTAATCGATATCCTGCGTTTTGGTGAAAACGTATCCATGATAATGCGAAAAATGAAATTAATTTAACAGAATGGACGATAAAGGTGTAATCAAGAAAACGGGACTTATTAATCATCCGAATAGATTCTGAAAAAGTAAAAAATTTAATGCTTAGTGAACCGGGGTGCAGCAAGAACAATGGAGTTTTTATCACAAAAATTGTCAACTTTCAAAAAGACTGTATAAAAGTTAAATAAAGTTTCAACTTGCTCGAACAAGCCACAATGGGCATGATTGACCATTATTTACGAAACAACAGAGCATGAACTCCCTAAGCTATCCTTTTTTAAAAAGATAGTTCCTACTCACGGTAAGTTGTTTTCCAACGACCCGGATTTCGAGCCCTTAGCTCATCATCAGGTTGAAGGATTTCTACAACCCCGTCTCTCAACATGAAATGCAAAAGTGAACCCGCTGATACCCCCGCGAACGCGACGTTCCAATGAGAAGCAAGTTTCCTAATGGCGCTCAATTTGAACGTGCGAAAAGCAGAAATTATAACACAAGTAAATATTATAATGGTAAATACTGTAAGAAATTAAGTATAAATTAGTGATTAATTTTTTTATATATTACATCTCAACTAAAAACCTTAATTAACTGTAATTAGTGATTAAAGATAAAAGATTAAAAAATAGAATAATACCTTAATATTATTAAATTAGTATAAAAATAATAACAATTAAAATAATTAATTTAATTATTTGGACGTTTAATATTATTTATGTACATATTTAAAATGGGAGATAGAACAAAATCTTTTATATTATTAATGCATTTATCTCCATGTTCATTTTTACATTTTTTAATTTCATATTTCACAAACTAATCTAGTTCTCTCCCTTTCTTTTAACGCTGTTGTATTTAAATTTGAATTGAAATTATGTTTTGATTCTTTTAGATGGTCCTTAAATTCCGAAAATTTGTTCGATTTAGGCAAGGGTTCTTTTATTCTCGTTTTTATACCGCTTTGTCCTATATATTTAATATCACAATCATTACAATTAAGTTGGTAAACCCCTCTTGTTGCCAAGTTGCCAAGTGGTCTTTAGGTTTTGACAGGATGTTTTTAAGTGAACCTGTACTTCTAAAAGCTATTCTAAAACCTTCTTGTTTATAAATTTTGCTAAACTTTTTCCGATAATTCACCGGATTATGGTGATTCATTGATTGATGCCATTCAATTATGGCAAACAACGGAAACCTAATGATTCATTTGTGGTGGGGTGGCTGAGTTCTATTGTTGATTCATTTAAAGTTAATTTTTTCATTATTTTAACTAGCAACCTATCAATAAATGTTTCTAAATACCCATTGTTTTTTGCTAAGGTTTTAATAGTTTCTAATTCTTTTTTATAGTTAGCAGGTGTTACTGGAAGTTTTAACATACGGTCTATGAGCCAAATTAAACCAGCAGCCTTTTGGGATCATGGGTAGGAAGAATCCGCTGGTATCATAGTGTCTGAGTTGTGGGTTTTCTATATACGTCTATTTATATTAGGTTGTTTATTATGGACAATTTTAGGTCTAAACAGTTACTTGGAGGAATTCTCTGAGATCCTCTAATGTCCCCGACCATATGCATAAAATATCGTCTACATAGCATTTCCAAAAATGAACAGATTTAATTAATTTGTTCTTTGATTTAAAAAGATTTTTTTCGAAATGATCCATAAATATTTCGGCATAAAGTGGGGATAATGGAAACCCCATTGGTAACCCTTTCATTTCGTAAAATTTATTATTCAATTTACAATAATTAGATAGTAGACATATATTTAAGAGGTCTATTATATCATTTTTTACAAATTCGTTAATAGAATTCTCGGTAAGTTTTTGTTTTATGAGTTTAGTACATTCTTCAACGGGGATATTTGTGAATAAATTAGTAACGGCAAATGACACTAAAACAGTTGTTGGGTATATAATATGTTATTTAATTCTATTATCAATTCTAAAGAATTTTTAATACCGAATGTAGGTTTGAAATTGGTGTGATTTTTAATTATTTTGTCCATTGTTTTTGCAAGTTCATTGGCAGGGGAATTATAAAAGGACACTACTGATCCTTGTGAATTTTGACTGTACCGAATAACATTGGGGGTTTTTGGTTCATTGGTATTAGTTTTTTAACTGAATATTGGTCATCTGAGAATAAAAAATCACTATTATTTATGGCTGTTTGAACTCTAGTTTTTAATTTTAAGGTGGGATCTTTTTTGTATTTCTTTACACTAGTTATTATTTAGGAAATCCTCAACTTTAGAAACGTAATTTTGATGTTCAATGATAACTATACTATTTCCTTTATCGGCTTTTAAAATAACGTTGTTGTTACTTTTTAACTTTTTATCAATAGTACGTGGGATATTTAATTTTTTGACATTTAGATTTATCAAGTTTTGTATAATTATTTCAACACATTTATATTTGTATTTATGTTACAACAATCAACCGATGAACCAAGGGATAGTAGTTTTTTTGTACCCAAATCTGTTTTAGGGACAAATTTTAAGCCTTTGTTTATTTAATAAATTGTTTTCTTCTTTATTTAGTACCATGTTTGTTAAGTTTATAACCCTTGGGCAAAATTTAACTGGAGTTTTTGGGTCTTTATGTGTATTTTTTATTTTTAAGCGGACAGTACTTTAAGTTTTTAAGTTTTTTATCTCATATACTTTGTTTTTTATCAATGATTAATGTAACTTTTTATCGCGTATCATAATCGAATTCGTTCCTTCTACTGGAAACAATAATGAGGCAAGCCTAATGTGTACAATATATTGATAAAAACGTTTTATCTCTTTGACTGTACAATTTATGTAATTCATTATTTAAAATGGTTTTTTGGCATTTACACTGTAAGAGAGTGGAACAGTTCTTCATATTTAATTTAGCAAGAACGAATTTTACGATTAGATTTAATTTCAAACATTGGTAATTGAACCAGATTGATTTGTTGATTTTTGAGCATGAAAGTCTTAATTTATAATAAAGATTTAAAAGTACTTGTTTACTAACAGATTTTAAGTAAGTGGAGGTAATATTATTGATTGTGTTATAATTCATTGCTGCTTTGACTAGCAAATGTATAGAAATGATGAATGATGGAGTGAGTGCGTTGTTCAATCCTTTTTTTAAAAAGATATTTCCTACTCACAGTAAGTTGTTTTCCAACGATCTGGATTTCTTTTTCTTATAGTATTTACCATTACAATATTTACTTGTGTTATAATTACCGCTATTTCGCTTTTCGCACGTTCAAATTAAGCCCCATTAAAAAACCAGCTTCTCATTGGAACGTCGCGATCGCGGGGGTATCGGCGGGTTCACTTTTGCAATTCATGTCGAGAGACAAGGGTAGAAATCCTTCAACCTGATGATGAGCTCAGAAGGGGCTCGAAATCCGGATAGTTGGAAAACAACTTACTCAACTTACCGTTAGTAGGAACTATCTTTTGAAAAAAAAGGATTGAACACCGCACTCACTCCATCATTCATCATTTCCCTAAGCTATTGTTTTTCAATAATTAATTAATACTTTATTTATTTAGTCGTAATCCGCCTAGTCACTTATGCCTATCTAACTGTTTCTTTTTTTTACGAGAGTTCGGAACAGCAGGGCCGCTGGATTCGAACCCAGGACCTTTACAGTGATGAGCGCCGTGTCAACGCTTAAACCGTTGCGGCCACCGACGCCCTTATCTAACTTTAAAATGTAAAACTTTATCCCTATACCCGGCAAGTTGTTACAACGTTAATCTCTGATTTGATTAGATTAGATTTCATTTAAATTTTATTTTTATTTTTCCAAATATATAACATTTAATTTTGTCAATCTAGAATGTTTTACCCCCTCTAAACTAATATTACAATATTTTTACCTCCAAATTAAGTTAAAATTATCTAAAATAATAAATTTGATCAAGTTTTGGATCTTTTGTGTAAGACCTAATTAGATCCCAAGGATTTTGTAGCAGTTTTCTAAATAATAAGTAAATTGTAGAAAATTATTTTTTTTAAACGCAAAGAAAATCTTCTTAGAATAATTTCCAGTTTGTAACTCCTTACAATACACAACTATATCATAATAACAACAACAATTATATTCAAATCTAGTAACAATTATGAACAATCCTAAAGACTTAAGACAGATTTAGACGAACAAACAAGTTAAGTAAATCAAATATACTATTGTATATAATTAGAACTGTTTACGTTGACATCAAAATACATGTTTAATTCTTCTGATTTCATAATTTATTGATAGAGTAGATTCCAATTTCATGGCATGTAGAATTACTGTTGTTCATCTGTTTATTAAAGAACTTTACAGAGATGCGCATAACTTTATCTTTTATAAAACCCAATCTCCATGCTATCAGGGAGGAGGCTAATTCTTGTTCGGCGGTTCGAAGATGTAATTAGATATTCAGATATCGTGAGATGCGGTCGGGTGTGATGTAGGTTTCAGAAAAACATTTTCTTTATCGTGCCAACGTTTCGATCTTTTATTGAGATCATCTTCAGGGCTCAAAGTGTTTGTCTTCTGTGTAATTGTGCCATCCTTGCGTGTCGTGTTGAGAGTGACTACACGCAAGGATGGCACAATTACACAGAAGACAAACACTTTGAGCCCTGAAGATGATCTCAATAAAAGATCGAAACGTTGGCACGATAAAGAAAATGTTTTTCTGAAACCTACATCACACCCGACCGCATCTCACGATATCTGAATAACTATCGATTAACGGTCACTAATCTCTACACATTTCTACACGATGTAATTAGACTAAAAACTGGCTATCTAATGAACTGTGGGGACCAACACAATTTGCGCATTTTGGATGGTCGCTTGACCCAGCGTAGGGCAGATATTGTGTTGTGGCCTAACGCATAGATGCCACATTTCTCCTTGGTTTGGCAGGAGGATGACAGATAACCGTAATTCCGACAAAGGACGACACCTGAGAGCTCTTCCATTGTTTCTTTACCCCCCATCGGATTCGACGATAAACAATAGACGACTTCTTTACATTTCTGTATGTCACTAACCGGGTTCCCTCTTGAAAATATACTGAGAAGGTTGGTCTTTTTCAGGCGCTTCAACAATTGACGACGTTTTCTCACGATGATGTACTTATTAATTTTGTATGATTAAGATAATTTTTTATCTAGTCTTCCGCCCGAGAAGCTGGCATGCTAAAAGCTTTAACGGGTATGTGTGGTGTGGAATCGCAAATTTACTAAGTAATCAACAAGGAACTTATATCTTGTTCATATACGTGCAATCGGTGGGATACTTCTGGATCCTGTACGAGCAGTCTTCCCGCGTTACATTTGTTTGCTCTTCGTCCTCAGAGCCACAAAGACTAACAAAATAATTGAAGATACTAATTTTGGGTGGTCTTCCTTAGGCGAATCATCACACCTCCGTTTCGTTGTATTACGGATTTGGAATAACGAATTCAGTTTCACTTTTTCTTTTGTCTTCATTGTTCCCATTCGCCTTGTTATCTGTCTCGCTGTGTGTTTTGCTGGACCAGATATCGCACGTACAAATCCCTTCTCACACCGATCACTCAACTAGTAACTACGAATTTAATAGGAAACATTCTTGCTATCGCTGTATTACCGTGACTTATTTCGTTTTTATCACTTATCACCGAGAATAAAAAACAAAAATTAAAATTAAAAAAATACTGTAAACAAACAGTTCTACAACCCAAAATTGACTAGAGTTGCTTTCTACATTTCCATGCAGAACACAATGCGTTGAAAGGAAGAAGAGGGCTCGTCGATGTTCACTCAACAAGCACTGGCACAAAATGATTTTTCTTTATCGCTATTGATTCTCAATCGAAACATGAAGAATCTAGCCATGAAAACTATCATAATGCAGTATTGTTAAGTATGGATTAAATCCAATCAGTGGCAACATAGAATTGTGAATGTGTAGTAAAAGAGGGTTAACTGTTTTTTTACATACCGCAAACATATGATATTGTCAACGTCTATTTACATTATTTATTTACCAAAGCATATTGCATAGCACTGGGATAGTTAATAAAATATTAGTCTTTGGCTGAATATTTCGTGTTTAGCTCAAATCGAAAACCAATTCCTATCTTAATAAATCCGTTTCTCACGGGATAATATCCAATTTATAAAACGGTACATTAAATTTAGTAAACCGTATAGTTTTAATGAATAAAAGAATCGTGACAAACAATTTCCTGTCAATTCGAATACAACAGTCGGGCGAACGATTACTGTATAAACAATGATTTCACTCCTTGAAATCAGTCGTAATCTGAACAAATTATCTTATGGGAAACCGTTCGATCATCAGTTTATCAAAATTTGATGAATATACATCACCAGAGATCAAAGAAGTCTGGTCACTTAAGTATATTTAAGTTGGTTTTGCATCAGCTGGAAATTCTGCAGATTTTCACAGTGTAAGCCAACATAGTGTGTTAGTGTGTTTCGATAGAGTAGGATTTTGCGGATTATTGTTTCATAAATATTATATTGTTTGATGAATCAACGTTTTGCCGGTATGCTTGAGGAGTTGTTTTCATTAAATATAATTCTTTGTTCGTATCAATTATACTTTTTTCTGTTTTATTTCTTTTATTACTTACGAATAACAAAACCTCGTTCAATACGTTTCAATCTTATTTTCATCAAACCCAAAACTATCGGTAATACTATTAATTTCTATTATGTCGGTTTATTTCCGTTGATCTTGAGATACTAAATGTAAGGTCATTGGTAGGGACATGAAAACATTTGTTTATTAATTTATTTTAATTTAAACTATGGTTTCAATTTATTTAATTATCATTCAGTTTTTCATTAATTACCTGCAGGCAAATTTTTAATAATTCAAAATGCAATTTAGATATGTAGATAACACTTGGAGTAGTTCACACAATGGCCTGTCTTTATTTTACATTATCAAAATAGCAGGCCACCAAGAGATAAGGGTTCAGCATAAACAAAACCGAGATTCAAATCCGAAAATGAAGTTTTCAATTCTTGAATTGTAGATTTGTAACGCTCATAAAGATGCAGTTCCGTAAAATCCCTCTAGAATGCCATGTTCCTTAAACCGTTTTTCTTCCGGTCACTGAATACGCCAAGTATCCGTTATTTTAACGCCACTAGCAAGACTTAGGCGGCAATAAACTTTGAACGAAATCCCGTTTGCAAGTCGGACCCGTCCGTGCTGTGAAAATAAATTTAAATTTATCTCAGACAGTATTTAACCGCGAAAACCAGCCCGGTGTACTTCTATTTATTTAACAAACAATTTCTTTAAAAAAAATATCTTTTTTATTTTAAATATTCACCGATCCATGACGCCTCTTCTTTCGAGAAGTTGTTGATTTTGGAATCCTTTTCGAGCTGAGGGATCAAAATGCCTGAAAAGGCCATGTTGATTCCAGGCTGAATAACAGAACTCAGTGCTATGATACTCGATACAATCTGTAAAGCATAACGGTTTTTGTTTTAGTGTAAAATATTAACATTATGAATGTATAAATGCACCTGCGGCCAAACATCTATCCAGCTCGGTTTTTGATAAACGGGAAGTGCCGTTTCTGGGCTCGAACTTGAGTCTCTCCTGACAACAAAAAATAAATAAACGCGTTAACAGAATTTAATCATTAATGAAAATGGAAATGCATGTATATATTTGTTGATGCTTTTGTTAGTAGGTTAAATCATAAAGAAAACTTATTTACATTAGCATTTTTAGGGGTTCAAGGTTGGTTCCCCGCAATGAAGTTTCAGAGAGGCATGCTGATTTACTATGCTCTGCTGGGAATTGCCCGTCAGTGTGTAAACTCTGCCAGCAAACTGGAGATCCTCAGATGACTCAGTCCTCAGAGTGAGGTCCCCCACAAATCCTAATCCACCTCTCGCTTAATATTCCTATATTCCCCCCCACTAATCCAAATCCTCATCAACATCCCTTCCCTTTACATCTTTGAGTGTTGGATAGAGATGAGCATCGATAGAAAAACTTCGATGGTCACTAGCGATTAAACAATGGAACCTCATCATCGATGGTGGTACGACCATCGACTCTATAGTCTACACATCGATGGTTTTTGGAGTATTCATTACTCAAACAACAAATTATTTTAAATATGCACAAATTATTGTTATGAGCTACTTTAACATAACAAACAACATAAGCTAAACCATTATTAGGAACTTGAATAATAAAAATAATGTTTATTAATCAAATTCAAAAACATTTATTAGGATTTTTTGCATTTGGTTCTATTTATAGTTATATACAGATCTCTCGGTCCTTTTTGAATAAAAGACGTCATTGTTTACATTCGAAATTTCAAGACTTACAATACTGACAACCCCACGAGTATTGCCTGTGGAGGTACCGCTATCCTAATTCGCAACACCATAAACCATTATCTAATCTGATTTATTACGACCACCAATATTTTTTTAACCTGCGTAAAAAATAAATTGGGTGTTATATATAATACATATTACATATATAATAATATATACCAAATACAAAATCTACAACCTTCAAATAAATGCGCAATAAAGGCTGAAAACATATTTTTAAATTATTAAAATATTTATTCCAAGCTCGTAGGGCCAATTTGCCAGAACGCTCGGAGTATCACGTAAAAAATGTTTCATTAAACTCTATGTTCCTACATATGTATGTAGCCTTCCGTTGTAAGACGAGCTATGTTAATTTTAGTGTTGTAAAAGTTTTGTCTTAAAAAATAGTTAAACATGAACTAATAAAATAATTTATATAACGATATCAATTGTTAAATAATATTTCTTTGGTTAATACTATTCTGGGGTGTAGGAGGCCGATATGGTTTAGGCGCTGATACAGCGAAACATCAATGTTAGGTAGAGGTCCCGGGTTCGACTGCAGAGTCGCTGGATATACACACATAAAATGAGCTTTTTGCACCCAGCACCTCGAGGGTTCATATATCCTCAGTTTAAATATCCTCGTAAAGAAATGATCGGATTTTTATTAAAATGATTCAAAAGTCCAGATATTAATAAATGATATTAAGAATTTTTGATGGTGTCCATCTTGATTTTGCGGAACTTCATAATAGGATGATGGGTAGGAAATAAATTGTCTTTTCCACGATAGGCTATTGTACAAAAGACAATTTATTTCCTATCCATTATCTTGTTCTTAGAACTTGTGATCCTTGGTTTCTACCTCTGCAACGGAACGAAGCGGACTCACAATGCTGAACTGCCCAATCAACAAACGGCAATTAAGATAAATTTAGTGATGTTTGTATTTGTAAATCATAACCATCTTCTAGTTTTTCATTAACAATATTGCAACTTTCCTTTTCCTATTGAATATTTTTTAAAGCTATTCGAAACAATGATAATTAAATTTTATAATTAAGGATATCAAGTGATGTTGTCGGACAAATGTTCTTATTGAACAACTGTTTTAATTGGAGTACGAAATTAAGACGGCTTTTCTATTTGCATATCCAACCAGAGAAGTTCCACATTGTACGTATCAAATTACCAACGGGATATCCTTACAACATGAGTCCAGAACAAGACGAAAAACACTCTACGTAATATAATGTAAAAATTGTTTTAAAAAGCGAATCCTTTAGTTCTACTAAGATTTTAAGTCATTTTACTATACTGTCGCGATATATAAGCATAAAGTGTCCATCATTCCTATGAGCCCTTTTAACCATTAATTCAGTTTAAATTAATTTACATAATTACATATTAATGAACGAACATTGGGTGAACTGACGACCATGATCGTTGTGAAAATGAGTTTTACCAAAGAGTCTTGTGGTGGTTTTCACCGACAGGAATTAGAGTGACATGTCATCATATACTTTGATATACCCCTTATTGATTATGTAAATCGTTAACTATAAGGACGACAGAGGAAACAATGTTTGTTGTACGAAGGTGCGTATATAACAACTCTTAACAACGCGATTTTGTGTTTTTTGAACTTGGTGTAGTTGTTGCTCGGCGGCACTAATGTCAGAGGATTATTTGGCGATTATTTTACAGAGACAACTAAGATGTTGGAAGAATCTATCATACTACGACTTCGATCGCTTTACTGGATCGTCTTTCTCGCTGGTTTACGTACACCCACATTTATGCCATCATGGCGCGAAGCTAAATCGAATATGAGTTGAAAATGTAAACCAGCGAAGATAGACGGACACAGTAAAGTGATCAGTGTCATCAGTTCAACATATGATCATCCGCTCGCAAATCAGAAAACACCACAAAACTAAACTACCTATTTTTTTGTGGAACGCTGGCATTCAGTGTACGGATTAAGGTAAGGAGGTCTCGAGGTCATCGTCGATTAAGGCGACGTGGTGGGTTCTTGGGATGGGAATGTAAAGAGGGCTCGAGCAGTAGGGTTAGGATAGATCTTAGAGTGGTTTTGGACTTTTGAAATCTGAAACGGATCAGTTCGTTGACAAAAGCAATGTTGAGAAATTGTGGATGGTGACGACATAGTAAGGAACTGTGACAATTTGTTTGGAAGGATTGGATTCGCTGGATATTAGATGGCCTGGCAGATCCACATAGTTCCACTCCGAATGTCCAAAGTATAAGTAGCAGTAAAGTCTTCTGTAAGGGTAGTTTAGTGTCGACGGTCAACAAGGACTTCGGTCTTAGAAGTCTTTAGTTGTCCAAGTCTACTGTAAAGTTGTCTCTTAAGTATTGTGTGGGACTTCCACATCAGTGTGCTGTCTAGGCCCTAAGTATTTTATTGCATGGAAATCGGTATTAATTTGTTGTTGATGTACAATGGGGGCAAGCCTTTTTTTCAATGTGAACGAACACTGACGACATTTTTATTCATTCAATCTCCACTTTTTGCACCAGTTTTCGATAAGCTCAAGATTTTCTTCAACGATGGAGTTAGCTTGGATAGAATTCGAATTAGAGGACAAAATTGCGATATCGTCCGTGTAGGTGGTGCTAGGGTGTGCAGGTAGGTGAGCAGTGTAGATAATGGGACCAAAATACTCCCTTTTGTAACGCCGGCTTGTATCGGTCTAATTTAGAGAAAACTCGTTACTTCACCTCAACCTGAAGCAGCGGTCTGGATCTGATTAAGTATAGAAATCACACCCCCATAAATTCCATTCTATTCTTTGTAGAAAGCGCCTATAGAAATCGATATGGCATATAGATGTTTTACGTTTGTTAATTGTTATGAAAATGGTATAAGTTAAATGAAATGAATGAGAAAAACCGTTTGGTCTGGCTTGACAAACCTTACAATACAGCTTACAACACTGTTCCTTTTTCTTAATAGCAAAAGAAATGAGAGTTGACGGGTGTTGTCAGTGAACCCAAGCTTAACCGGCATGGGGTCAAGGTCTGTCTTCAGTAGTTCAAAAAACACGGGAATAAAGACGGACTCTGACCCAATGCCGCTAAAGCATATGCATGTGCAATAAAAATATTTGGAATTTATCTTTTCACGAGTATTTTACATATCAACAGATTGTCTTGAATTTCACAATATTTTGAACATTAAGCCGAATTTTAGGTGAGAATGCAGAAAACTAATAAGAGGAATGTTTTTATTTCCTCAGGAGTTACTGAATTTTCCAAAAATATATATGTCTTCTACAATTACATGTTATAGTGGATTTTACTATCGATGGTTTAAATTCATCTTCTGTTTCTGATGATAAGAACATGAAAATTTAAAATTATGAAAATTAAAAATGACTAAGACAGCAATTTTGGCCAATGTTATAGCTTACGTTTTAGTGAACAAGTTAATACACTGCATGTCCACATTAAAAAATCTACGATTCGTAATGAATTAAATTAAAATTAATGAATTAACCAAAATTTTAAATTTTCCAATTTTGGAGAAACAAAAATGCTTACTCATTCAGAAGACTTTCACTCCCTGCCGGTCTGATGGTGATTTCTTTCCTCGAGGGTTCGTGCAGCGGCTCTTCGCTATCCATCTTCCAGTCGTTTTCAATTTACCTGGAACGTATCAGTCAGTCACCGAGGATATAACTTAGCTGAAAACGAGAATAGTCCCTCATAGGACCGACATCGACCGTGAAATGTACATTGTAAAAGACCGGCGGCCCCCCACCTTATCTTAAAAAAAAACTATCTCCCTCCAGTCCATATTTGTTCTAGCTGTTTAGCTAGGCAATTCTGAATTAACGAAGTGCCCTACTCTACTAATTCTCGACGATACGATGCCTTTTGAGTTGCATTTGGACGAGGCAAGTAATTGACGTCTGAAAGTCAACAAAGATGTTGACTAGTACCATCCGGCAATGAGTGCGGTAAGTTATACTGATCGAATCACTTGGCGGACCCCACCATATAGTTGTAGATTTCCAGTTGGTAATTTTGTCCTTTCTATTAATTTCTGTCTACCTCTGCGGAGAAAGGACCCAACACTGAAAATAACGCGGAGCCAAAACGCGTCTTACAGACCAAAAAAGGCGGAAAAGACCGAACTACGGGTGCATAACTTCGCAAACTTCAAGGGAAAATCTCACAAATTGGAATTTATCAATACACTCACCACTTATCCAATAATATGATTTATGAGATATGAAGATAAAACCCTACAACGTGTAAAAACCAAATTGGTGGAAACTCGGCCTTAAAGGAGAATGTCCAAATAAGATAAGGGTTTCATATAGATTAATGGGTTAATACATCGAGTCGAAGAAATATAGCTAAACCTAAAAGCTTTACTTTAAGCATTTATAAATCCACTGGACAACGATCGAACTATGTGATTGTATGCATACCCAATTGAATTGTTCGTAAATTAACGTATTAAAACTATTGAGAAACTATTGACTCAAGTAGGTAGCTAAATAGTGGTCCAATTAACCAAATTACTTCTTTAATTAATTAATTTTTATGTAAGGTCTCAATTGAGATGAAAAATAAATAATTTATACGAATCTACAACCAAATGGTGGGTCTGCCAATTGTCGCCAATGATCCGGCCAGTTCTTTACAATTTTCTGCACTCATTGCTGGATGACATTAGTCAACACAACAGACTAATTGGTCAATTCAGATTAGATAATGTGATTAAAATAAAAATTTATATAAAAAATGGAATGTATGCAATCTACGGCCAGAAATATGAACAACGTTTAACAAAAGAGAGACCTTATCCTAATTTAATAATAAGCCCAATGTACAATTAGTTAAAGAATAATTATTGATTTGTTTTTAAATACGTAATTTATTTCAGATGTAACCTAAGATGCTCCAAGCGGCAAGCGAAAAGAAGGCCTTAGTAGAGAATAAGTTGTTAAAGAGAGACGTAATGCGTTCAATGTCGAAATCATGTTTTATTTCGTTCAAGTCGTGTTATTTAAGTATTCTTTTCTTGTATTCAATAAAATTTATAAGCAAATTCGAGTTCAATTCCAGAGCCACTAATTCGATCCAATTTTCCCGTATTTCTATTATCTAACGTTAAGGCAATTTATGTTGGAAGACTAAAGATTGATTATTTTTCAAAATTTGCTTTTATTATGCTTTTATTAATTATTTACTATTTATAATTCTCTTTGAATTAAAGCTTAAAAAATAAATCAAATAAGAATAAGAATAAAAATAGTTTTTGTGAAGTGTCGCTAGAACAAGTTGTTTTTTGTTACCCTATGCATTTCACATTTTTTACTACTATCTACGTTATGTTCTTTTTGTTATTTTTTAATTATTTTATCGGCTTATGCTTAATTATATAAATACTCAATTAATTATACACAAAAAGTCACAGGCGGGATTTAACCCATGACTTTCGGCTAAATACGCCGCTGCTCTCTATCACTTGAGCTACCCTGACTTCGATCGCCCATGCCACAAACTTCTCATTTCGACTCCCGTTTTATTCCAATTGTAAGCAAATCGCGGCTTCATATCGAAACACTTTTTATTAACGATTGTACTACATTAGCGGAACTGTGTACGATTCACATGTGTGATTCTAGATTAATACTAACTTTTTAATTATTTTATCAGCGTTTGCTTAATTAAATAAATACTCAAAATAAATAAAAAATTTCATTTCGAAAAAATTGTGTATTAATTGAGACTTTTTATTATTTTTATATTTAATGTTTGTTGTGCGATCAACCAGCTTCCATACGATGTTGATTGGGATTCGGGTTGTGGTCTTCAAACATACAATGTTATTACATAGTGCTGTTCCAAATATACACAAGCTACGAAACATAATTTTGACTTCGATGGAGTCAAAATTGTGGCTTCTGAACAAAATACAGGCCATAGACTTTTGAGGGAAATGATATCTATTCATCAGGACAACATGGCCTGTAATTTAAAAACAGATTTGAATAATTTAAGTGTGATGTACAGTGGGATCCTAGAAAAAGATAAGGTCTCTCCCAAAAGATCGTAACAATACTTGCGTACATATTTATTTATTTATATATTATAACAGGCTGTGATAACATACCTTGCTAATTTAGTTAACAAATTAACTATTAAAAAATTACAAAACATCGCTAAAAACTGTATGTTAGAAATGTAGTATTTTCAGTCTGAGAGTAGGAGAACTTATGCAATCAAATGATCAAATTGCTAATAAACCATAAGATGAGAACAAGGTAAACTGCAGAGATTAAATTAGATAATTACAGAGATTCATATAGAAACACCATAAAGTATACAAACAAGTTTCGTGCTACCCCCTAGACTAACACAGTGGAAATATGTTGCTCAACACAATAACGGAAAAGTAATCACCACTATAACTCGCGGTTCACACATATCATTAGGTAAATATAACGACACAATACTACGAACAAATTCGTTATCCCGGTTCTATTATATTTATAAATTAACTTACACGAGAAAAAAAATAAATGAAATACGTAAATATTCGACTTCTCAAGATAAGGAATATTCATTTGAGCAAAGACTGTTTGTCTCGATCTAACAAGGACAAAATTACATTAAGCAAAATTCTATTTTAAAACTTAGAATCACCACTTACAACAGAATTCATTAACGAACTTTCACCATTGAGAAAGTTCTAAAAGATTTTTTTTATGTTCGCTTGAGCGTTGGTTATCTAAAAGAACCCGATATGTGTTATCAAGTAGAAAACGTTTAATATTCTGCAAGCACTACAACATTCAGCTCTAAACACACTGAAGGATCGTTTTACTACACCCTGTATTTACTTGTTCTGGTAACTTACTCATCAATAAAAATAAATAAATTAGGTTAATAACATAGAAAACACTTCATTAACGTTAATAAATTTCATTGACACATCACATTTCATTCGCATTACACCAGAGTAGTCGATATTCCTCGAGGTAATTGGGGATATACACCTACACTCACGCTAATAAATTACATTCAGAAACCAGACTTCATTCACATTACCATAGACTACTGGATATTCCTCGGGATAATTAGGACATACCCTGCGATTCATACTAATAAATTAGGTTCACACATTCATGATCACTGCTCTAGAGTACTCGATATTCTTCGAGGTAATGTTTTTACCTATTAGCATACATCTGCAGTTTCATCGTTTCCAATTACCCTGATCTGCCTATCATCGCGATGAACCCACCACTGAAGATGGCCAACAGCCGAAACGCGTCTGATAATCCAAAACAGCGATGACTGGCAGACTTTTTTACTTAATGTCCCCACACGTTTAAACCTATTTATGAAGAGAAACCTATTTGAACTATGTATTTGCATTTCAGCTATTTGAGCTATTTCAAAAATTTTAGTTTGACCTTGTCTGCTTGTTCTGGATAGCACACAAACCTGCAGATGGCAAGATATGTCATTTCACAAAACAAACTATGAGACTACACAAGTCAGGAAAAGAAAAAGCTACAAATTTATTACAGCCAAATACTGATTTTAGTATTTGCTCTGCTTTTTTATTTCACCGCAGTAAAATATAATGCCCAATGATTGTTTTGTGACGAACATGTTTCCCACCACCTTTGAAGTGAATAGTAATGAAGAGGGTTTAAAAGATGAAACCGCATGTTTAAAAGCAGGTTAAAATCATTTATATGAATTGTCATTAATTAGAAAAAACAAATCTTCTCGAATTATTGCTTGTAACACGATGGCACTGTGGTGCTACAGCGGGTTTCGGCACTGTAGCCAAGCCAGAATAGTTCAACTATTTGCACATAGTTTAAAGTTAGAATCTTACTTGAGATAGAATGCTACAATAGATCTCGAATTACTTCAAATCTAAAAAACTTTAATGTAAAATTAAACCGTTGAAAATGTTAAGAATGGTAAGATAACAAATACGTTAAGATTCATTGCCGATTGTATACCATTCTCATATTTATTCTAACCAAAAATCGCTCAATCCACCACCGAAGATGGCGAGATGCCGAAACGTGACTGACAGATCAATAAGTTTACAAATAGTCAAAACAAAAAAATATTAACACAAACAGTTTAAATACTTATTTACTTTATTTTTAATGTCGAACGAAAATTGTCTACATATGAATTATATGAACCTTTTAACTCAAAGTTTCGGTGTTTTTTTTTAACGATCGTCGACCTTATAAAAGCGATCCATTATTACTTGCGAGCCTTTTAACTCTAGAGTGGAAAAAGCCCTATTGAAAGAGGGGTAGTTGATCATTCTAGAATAAATTGCGACAAAGAATAAGTTCATTTGAGGCACTGATTACTAAACGAGTTCGATATCGGGGAATGAGTATGTTCCAATTAGGCTTAATTTATCTTTTACGCTCCTGACCTAGGACCCGAATTCATCCAGGAACATTTTAAGTTTTTTAAAGAGGGCCGGAGGGAGTTGCCGTGTATGGAAGGGGTTTCAAGTTACATATTTGTTGTACTAGAAACTGTAATGTACAATGTACAATGAAGTTATTTAATAAATAATAACTAAAACGAAAGATTAAAAATTATTGTTTTTTATTTGAAAACTAGATTAGATTTTTTTTAAATGATAACATTGTTTTATATTTAAAACAACCTATCTCTGGTATTCATATTTTTCAGCTGCAGTCATTTGAGTGTCTCGAACTGGTTACTTACTTTATGCTTTTATATGAAAACTAAGTCGATATCCTAGAATGCTAGCCTCTCGTCTGTACTCCAGTTTGACAACAGAAGAGACCCAAAACACAATAAATACTCTTAGATCTGCCCAACATCAGCCATATTTAATATGAACATTTCAATTTAAAAAAGGATAGATTCAGTTACTACTAACTCCAAACATTTATTAACAACTCAAAAATATTACAATTAATTTCAGATAATCGTAGAATAAACTTTATCTCTAAACACTGGTGTTCATATGCAAATGCTCTGCCCATATATAATATTTTACTTTTGAACACACCTCAATCCTAGTCACTGAAGCTGTTGGAGGTCAGGTAAATCTCATTACCGACTAGTGCACTTGGCGGATCAGGTTGAACAAGCAAAACTCCACGTCACTCTCAAACAGACATGCACACCTGTGCACATAAACAACAAAGTAAAATTACCATCCAACCAAGTCCGCTACCTTGGGGCTTTACTTAGCAGATGTACACGAAACCCACATACAAGAATGAAACAACAAAAACTTAACAAAAGATATAGACAACTCAGACACCTACTGGGACCACAAATTAAGCACACATAACAAACTAACCACTTACGAAATACTCATCAGACCGATTGGTCTTACGTAATCGATTTCGAACTGTGGGGCTCAGCCAAATCTTCCAACATCCAACGAATTTAATTCTTTCAATCAAAAGTTATCCGCCGTATCTTCAATGCTCCCTTCTACGTCATCAAATGATCTACACTGCTCATCATCAAAAACCGACCACCTGTTTTTTGCATGAAAAATGGCCAACTTTGGAAATGCATATTTTCTCAGCCTTTAAGTCACAGACCTGCTCTAAGTCTCATATTTTTAGAAAATTTTACGCTGAACAAGATGGTTTTTTTAAAATGTTTTCCTAGCTTCAGTTCATTCAACGTCATGTTAATTTTTGCAGTTTTGATGAAAACCTCAAATTGAGCTACAGAGCCAGGAAGTCGTCCTGGAGCGACGCCCTATAACAATCAATAGGAAATTTATTTTTTATTTTTTTTTTTTTTTATATATGCTTTTTTATTTCTACGAAAGAACAGGCAAGGATCACAATGCCGGAGGTCGTTGTTAAGAGAAAAAGAATAAAAGAAAAAACAACAGTGAAGAAATAATAATAATGATATAAGAATTAAAGCGAGATTGTAAGATTATTCGCTGCATGCTAGCACACCATCAAAAAAGGTTAAACATAATAGTAAAACTACTTATAATAGAAAACAAACAGAGGGGAAAAGTCTTAATGGTAAAGCGACAAAAAATCGGATATAATAAAGTCATATAATATATAAAGGAAATTGAGTGAATGAATTAGAGGGGTGAGAAATTGAATTCCATAATTAGGATTAATCTACATTTCCAGGCGTGGCGGACGTACTGCGTGAGCGCCCGTGGATCTGGGCTATCCAACAGATTTAACAAGTGCTTCTAGAGAGGGTAAAAGATCCCAAGTGCAACAACCTGATCTCGCCCAATATTGTACATTCGGCCATAAAATGCATTGTTTCCATAGATTGAGAATTGCAAAGGGCACATAACCCCTCGTTGCCCCTCAACCAAAGTGCAGAGTTCAAGTTAAGGGCCTCGCAACGGGTTTTTAGTAGCCATTTTAAGTTTGAAAGACTAAGGGAATTCGATCTGTAGATTAAATAAGGTGTGGGGGTGAGACAAGTCATTAAGTAAGGAAAAGTTAAGCGAGGACTGACCTCGGAGTAAGCAATCGACCCGATGCCGTTCCTTGAATCTAGATAGCAGACCTGAAAAAAGAGCTGGACAATCATCAAGGTTTTCGTAGGTGGGACAGGTTACCTCAAATCTTTGAAAGAGCGTAAGCCATTGGGCATAACAGGCGGTCTTATTCCTGATGACTTCGATCGCAGTTATTTTTGCCAATTTTATGTAAGGGGAATTCAAAATTTTGAAAAGTGATAGTAACGAGTAAAAGTGATGAGTAGAAAAGGTCAGTGGACGTTTCTAAATAAATCATGTAGTTTGAGTAGGGTTAGGAAGAGCAAATAACTTACGAATAAAAAATCTTTGGAGTTTCTCGACTCATTCATATAGTTGGTAGCCCCATATCTGGCAACCGTAACAGATGATTGACCGACATACCGAGATCCACTTCCTGTTTCGTCAATGGAGCCCAGGTTTTACCCCTTAATAGCAAGCTTCGCATATGATATTTTCTTTTTCAGAGCTACCAGTGTAATTGGGAGGTGAGCGTAACTCCAAGGTATTGTATTCGTTCACCACCTCAATTCTTTCCCCCTTAAAAACCAGCGGTTTGTCGCCTTTATTCTCATCCCTCTTCTGAAAATCATGATTTTGGACTTTTTGAGATTAACTGTCAGGTTCCACTGGGTGCAATATGATTCGAATATTTTAATATTATTTTGTACCCCTTGCGCGGTGTCTGCCAAAATGAAATATCATCTGCGTAAAGTAGTATTTTTATGCTAACGTTGCCTATTCGGACTCCACATTCGAGAGTCGAGGGGAGATCATCAAGAAAGAGCGCGAACTGAACTGGACTGAGTAGACAACCCTGCCTAACACCACAATTAACCTCAAAAAAATTGGATAAACCTTCACGCCCTCGGACCTCTGATGATGTTTGTGTGAAAAGGGATTTTAGGATATTCAAAATTTTGGAAGGGAAGCCTAATTTTGAACAAAAGTCCTCTACTATCTACACTAAATGCGGCTTTTAAGACCACGAAAAAAAAATGGTTAGGCCTGGCCAGTTTGATATTAATGATGTTTAACAGGACAAGTAGATTATCACTTGTCGAGTAACCTTTACGGAAACCCATTTGACATTCACTCAATAAACCCTTTCATACTACGAAGGCATCAATGTGAGATAAGACTAGAGCAGAGAAAATTTTGGCGATCGAGTCCACGCGGGAAATACCATTATACTTATTTACATCATTGACGTCGCCACTTTTGAATAGGGGGAAAATGATTGATTTCGAAAAGGATGGAGGAGTTAGACCTGAGGAAAATATAGAATTAAAAAATTGGAGAAGGTATACACGAAAGACAGGCGAGGAATTTTTATAGAATTCATAAGGAATTCTGTCAGGACCTGGTGATACATTGTTTTTAAGCCTGGCAAGGATCGATTCCAGCTCTGCAGAGGTAAAAGGGGCATCCAAAATAGGGTCAACTATATGTAGTTCAGCGTAGGAGATGAGGGTTTTGAGTAATGACAGGATTCAATAATGTCTTAAAATGTAGCGACCATGCTTCGAGAGAGATATTATTTCCACAAATATGTCTCTTTGTTTTGAAAGTATTTATAGCTTGCCATAACTCTTTCGAATTTCTAGTCAATTTTATTTGTTCAGCTGCTGAAAGGATGTATTATTTTTTTCTATGAGCGCAAAGTTTTCTGTACGAGGTTTTTGCACGCAGATAGGCTTTTCTAACAATATCAGATCCAGAGTTACGGAAGAGGTTTAAAAGGGCAAAGAACCTAGCTCTCTCACGGGCACATCGGCTATTATTAAACCAAGGCCTTTTGCCTACCATACTAACACTAGATGTTACATTCAGACTAGCAGCCCGAATTGCATCTAGCAAGGACTCGAGGAGGGTTCCATAAGCGTTCAGGGAAGAGGGAAGTGGTTACGACTTCAAAAGCATATTTACTGTTCTTTTGTACGTATCTGATTAACTTTCCACCCATTTAAATTGAGGTAAGACAGGCAAAAACGAGTAAGGTTCTGGTGGAATACCCAACGGGATAGAGACACATATAGGTTGGAAAAAGTGTGGGGTAAAACTCGAAAATCTGAGACATAATTGATTACTTCACTAGAGATGCATCCCAAATCGTTTACGGAAGTACCCATAAACGTGAACTCGCCCTCCTTATCATCCGGGGACCGCCCATTGTGTATTATAAGGTCATTACTTCACAGAAATTTAAAAAAGATGGGAAATTTTAATAAGGTTTCAATTCACTGTCCACATTGCCCGATTTCTCAACCATTTTCGAGTTATTCGCGATTTTTGGACAAGAACATGGTTTTCTACGTCCTCGTGGAAAAAAACCGGACGATATGTCGTTCCTATCGGATGTTCTACTGACGAAAGATTACTGTGGTCGGTCGCTGCATTATCGCCTCATCAAAACAGTCTTGACAGATTTAATTTGACCTTTTGGGATGCGGAATGCTTCTGCTGTCGATAACCACTTGTTTATTCAAACTCAACTTTTCCTTCCCGTAGCACAGGTGTTGTGGCAGTTTGGCTAATAATATATTTAAACGTAAAATCGTGAGAGAGAGTGATCGGTTTCTTTCCATGAGCACGTGAAAAACCACGTTCTTTGCCCAAAAAACGAAAATAACTCGCTGGCTGAGTTCTCTTGTTGAGTCCCAGACGGAGTGCGTTTGCGTTCCGGATCGCTCTTGGAGCTGACTGTTCACTCCCTGAGGGTGAGTCTCCGGTTTTGACTGACTGGGGTGAATCTTTGGTTTTGATTGACTTGATTTCCCAGTCATCCCTTTTTATACCAGTTTCTCTACAGAATACAGAAGGAAAATCAAAATCGGGAGAGTTGCCACGCCGTGGGTGAACCGGCGAAGACGGGTGTCGCACATGGTTGATGCGACCACAATTTACGATGTCCCAAGTCGCTACGTATTTTTGACCGTGTGACAACCGTTCAGCACTAAATAACTAGACGATAGTTATTTATTTCATCGGTTGTCCAACTATTGCAATTTTATGTTCTCCAGGTTCGTGGGGAAACATGACGTGGTTCCAGTCTGGGTCTGCGACCCTTCGACTTTCTTATCTATCTGTCCAACGGTGTAATTATTTCAAAGTTATGTTTGCCAGATTTGAGTGGGACGTCACGTCGTTCCCGTCTGGATAATCGCCCCTTCAGATTTACAACCTTTGTTCCCTGTCATCGTTTACCCTAATTTTTTCTTACTTTACAACTAAAACTTATCCATAAGACGGGGACCGGCTTACATAAGCATTTCGAAAGTTGACTTTTTCGTGCAAACACTAGATTTATATTATATATATATATGCTCTATTGAANGGATATATATAATTTTTTTTTTTTTTTTTAATAAAGATTTTAAAATCACATTCGTTAAGTTGCTGATCAGAACCCGCTTCCTCAATTTACACTTAAAATTATCCATCCCCCACTAGCCCAGTCCAACTCTTTCCTCAAAGTCCCACCCATATAATGATGACATCGTGACCTATTTTAAGTCCTTAAATTTTCCAACTAAGTAATGGGAGTTGCAGCCATATAGATTTAGCGCCAATCATGAATAAAAGCATTTTCAGATCTGTCCTTTTTCACACGCATTTTTAATTAATTCCAATAAATTAACGGGGGCGTCGGTAGCCGCAACAGTTTAGGCGATGACACGGCACTCATCACTGTAAGGTAAAGGTCGGGGGTTCGAATCCAGCGGCCCTGCATTCAAACTCGACATACTTACAAAGGGGTTGTTTAAAAAAAAAAAAAAAAAAAAAATACCCGATACAAACATAGAATCACCAGTAATCACATTCACTTCCCCCATGGTACTCGATTATTCCTCGGAATGAGGTTGAACTCACTCCATTCTAGCTACCCGGAGAACTCCATATCCCTCGGGATGAGGTTGAATCCGCTCCTTTCTAGCTAATAACTTACTTTTACTCATGTCGCACACTCACCCCACAGTACTTCTCATTCAATGGGAAGGGATTGAATCCACTTCATTCTCACTAATAAATTACGTCATTCCAAGACAAGTAACAGATTTTTTGATTAATTACACTATTTATCTACTAAAAATTGTACAATTTTTCTTTAGCAACGGACATTGTAGACTTAACAAATGACTTCCTAGGAAAGTGAGGGCTTCTTGCTTCCTTGATTGAGTAGCCTGCATGATTAAAAAAAGCATCATTCAATACGATCGTTCAAAAGAATAAACAGATAAGAGAATGTGTCGCTGGAGACAACTAAACCGTCGAAAAAAACCTGTATAAGATTAAAAAACGCCTCGAGGCTGATCCCGTTGCGTAACACGATTAAAATTACTAATCGAGACAAAAAAGGCCATGGCTGGAGTAAAAACAAAGGGGAAAAGTTTTCGCCCTATCGTTGAAATCGATAAAAATAATTACCAGAATGAAAAGGCGGTCAGAAGACTGGGTTGTTGAAAGTAACTCGCCCTCCTGCTTGTGAGAGATTTGTCACGTGGTTATCCGCAGAGGTTACCCGATCGAAGGGCAAAACCTCCTTCTGTTGTGTGCCGGACGGGAACTATCAATCTCTTATATCGACCCTTATCTTGTGTTTAAATTATTCTCTAATTCTTTTGTCCGACGATCGACGGAAGAATGTCGATGCTGGCGGAGAAGAAGACGAAAACTAAGTGGATCCTCGACCCGAGGGAAAACGAGTGGACCAAGGGTGAGTGGCATGAAACAGAAACAAACATGTTCTTTCGTTTAAGCATAAGAAGAATAAAGGCCGAATGTATTTCAGATAGTAACAAGTTCGGTCAGAGGATGTTGGAGAAGATGGGTTGGACTCCGGGGAAAGGTCTTGGTGCATCAGAGCAAGGCATAACAACGGCCCTACGCGTCAAATATAAAAGCGACAACAAAGGTAAAACGTAATTCTTTCCTTCCGTTTTCTGTGAAATTTCTGGTTGATGTCTGCAAGATGGAGAACTTGCAGGATCTAATATTCTTACCCTAGCTATTTTTATTTTTCAATATTTCACCATCATCGAATCGCTGGTGATTGTAGTCTCATTTTCTTCTACTGTGATGTAAAAGTTGTATTATGGAATTGACCCTTCTTTAATATCATCCAGGAAGTTACTCTTTCTTTAATTTCCCTAGGCATTTACAGTCTGTCTGAAGAGATTTTATCTCGCTTTCCAATCACTTGCTCCATTGCTTCTGCTTTTTAGTGACAGAGGGGCAGGTTTCTGTTTGTTTTTCCTATTTTGTTGAGGTGATAATTCAATGGAAAATGGCAAGAATAAAGGTCAATTATTTTCCTTACTTCTTCTCTGCTGAAATAGGTAATATGCCAATTCAATGAAACAACCCTGTTCCATCCAGAAATGAGAAGAAAGAGCCCAGAAATTGATGCTGTAGTCAAGTACAATTCTCATATTCTCAAGTAACATTCCTACACACTCTTTTAATGAGCGCCTTGGTGTTTGCACCCTTCAATTAGGTGGGACACATCGAGCAATCTTTCTCTACACATGGCTTTTGGCCCAAAAGTGTCCATGGCCAAAACGCATGGCCTATTCTTAATCAGATGAGGATGACTTCTCTACTCTAGTCAGTTCTACCTGTTGACAATGCGCTTGATAAGTCTGGGGGTTGGGACATCCTGACCTTACCCTCCAGACCTTTTTGTACAACAACCATTGCTTTGCTAATATACTCCTGTTCATAGTATTACTCCAATGAGAGTCGATGGTGGTGACCGTTCTTTAATTTCATACTCCAGAAAGTTACTCTTTCATTAATTTTCCCATAGAGACGGTTAATAATATGATGTTTTATTTACAGAATACAGCCTTTTGTCTCTGAAGTCCTTTTTTTTATTTATGTGTTACAAGTTTATTATAGACATCTCAATGAACTGCAGAAACCCACATTCACTTTACTTTGTAGCTTGGTCATCACTCATCATGTTTGACACATTTTGCCTTTTTATGCCTTAACTAAATGGTTGCAGAATATTTTTGCAATTTGTCAAAGTTCCAGATACCCCTGCATTTTTTAAACATCAAACCTCACATCATATTATTTTCTATGTGCAAGTATTCAAAAATTGGATTCTGTTCTGGGTAGAGCAAGTTGATGTGCCAGCTACTCATTGTTCTACATGGCAACACCTAAAACTTTTTTTAACGTATTGACTACTACTGGCTTGTCTCAATGCTCAATTGATTTACTGGTTTAAAATAGCAACAGCCTCTCTCTCAGCAGGCAAAATTTGAGGACTCTATACTGATCTCTGCCGTTTAAACTACCTAAAGAAGATGTACAAGTGACAGAAACATGCTACTTGTGTGAAAAGAAATCAGTGACAATGGCACATATTCTTTGAGAATGTGAGGCTCTATCCTGTCTAACTTTGGTTTTAATTGTGGTGAATGTATGTTATGTAAAGTGGTTGAGATGAAAAATTAGTGTTACAAATGGAACATTAATTTTTCATCTCAACCACGCTACAAAAAAATTATAAATCAATTTAAATCATTACTTTGACTAAATAGGACCAACTAAAAAACAATGGTCAAGTTGACACACTGTTGATGCCCACACCAGGAAAAGAGCAGATGTAAACATGCACTTAAATTTTGTTGTTTGTAATATAATTATGTTAATTAGTAATTATAATAAAGATCTAACAATTTATAACTGTTGTAAACACATGGAAAAAAACTAATTTTGCTTGCGTTATATCACCTCGCCATTTTCAAGATGAAATCTCACTATAATCTATTGGCTGCCCTAGAATGAGAAAATTCTCATTGAGTATTTATTTAATTTTGATTATATAAATTTGCAGGTCTCGGTTGCAAGGATACAAAATTTGAATCGTTGGCACAGCAGAAAAAGTTTGAAAAGCTTCTTTCTGAACTGAATTCTGAAAGTAACAGTCCAGACCCAGAAAATAAGCTTTCTCTAGAAGAAAAGTCCAAGATGACAAAGAAACGCGTGTTGTAAGTATATATTTTTTTAAATATTTTAGACAAGAAAAAAACTAATTTCACTCAATTTTTAGCTATCACAAATCTATCAAGGGAAAAGACATAACCAGATACAGTGAAAGAGACTTGCAGTGTATTTTTGGTTTTGATAATAAAAATAAATCAAATCAGAGCAGTCGCGATCTGGCTGATAACAACGATGTTCATTTCCAGGAAAATACCAATTTAAACTTACATTATATGAATAAAAAGAAAAGGAAATTAGATACTGAGAATGAAAACAGTGAGGCAATCGATACAAAAAGGGATTCTAGTGGAGAAGAGGCTGAACAAGTTGAAAGCCAGAAAGTCAACCATGTTCAAAATGGTGTCAAGAACAAAAAGAATAAAAATAAATGTTCAAAAGTATTATTAAACAATTACAACCATGATGATACTAGTGGTGTACAATTTTCAGAAGGAACAGAAGTAAAATCAGAAGTGAAGAGTAAAGAAAAGATTTTAAAAAAATCAAAACAATACCTGAGTGTTGAACATGAAAATAATGAGACGGATGGAGGTGTGACAGGAGAAGAAATTGAGAATAGAGAAGCAGAAAGCAATGATGAAATAAATAGTATTAAGAAGAAAAAACATAAATTTGGGCATAAATATGGAATACAAGAACAGAATGAAATATCACAAGAAGTAAATAGTGAAATTAGTCTAGATTCAGTAAGAAAAAAGAAGAAAACAAAACGGAAAAATTGTACAGACTTTATCTATTCACAAAATGGTGATTGTGAAGTTGAAAATGAACAAAACATTTTTAAAAAGAAAAAGAAGAAAAACAAAGAATGTCTGTGATATATATATATATTTTTTTTAATATTGTATATTTATTAAAATTATCCCGTTTTTTACCTTCTATTTTTATGTACATATTTAGTTTAAACTGATATTAACATAATAGTTAAAGAATATTATCATAAATCCTAATCACTTCTGGTAAGGCTTCAAGTTTGTCCACCAACTTACTCATCGTTTCCATTTCATCATCAGTAAGTGCTACCCTTGATATAGGTATCAGGTTGAAATCAGCCTTTTCAACTGTGTAATTCATTTTCAACAGTTTTCCTTTGACGTGGTTTATCTGGTCCATCGAGCATATAAACTGAAATATTGATAGACATTAGATTGTGATTGACAACTGAGACTTTTTTCTTCTTGTAATCACTCACGTCAAAGAGGTTCTCTTCTACCTCAGAAGCCAAAACTTCTTCAGCGCCACACTCAATGGCATGGTCGACAGTTTCCTCAGCCGGATCCTTGACATCTGGAGGAGGTTTAGCCGTTATTACAGCCTTGTAGTCAAACAGATGTTTGGTACTGTTTTCTGCAAATGTTAACCTATAATGACAATAGCATGGGCAGTCCTTGAAGTTCTTACCCGTGTTTACGAAGGAGAGGAGCAATGGTGTATTTTGTCTTTTTCACATTATCAGTTAATGTACTGATGACAAAAAAGGCACCTTTCGGACCTTTGAGTTCAAACCAAAATGAGGTCACTTTTGCTTTATCCATCTGCAATTAAAAATAAACAAATCCAAGAAGTATTTCTTTTATTTTTTCAACAGTTCTAACAGGGATATCCCAAAATAGAATTGTCATGAGGTACATAATAAATAGTACTATATTAGAAAAGTAAGTCCTGTCATACAAGAGAGCTGAACATCCAACTACCCACTGTGTGTTGTGGATGATGGATCAAACCACTTTACAGTACTTCTTTCACACTCAATTCAAAAATCGTGTGCTGCCAGGATGCAAGCAGGGCAAATATGAGATGGAAGCTCTAACCCGGCTACTGTGGTACTCTGACACACAAGAAAAGTAACTACAGGGCAGAGCACTCACAACTGTACCTGTCCTGTATGTATACTCATTTATTCCTTAATCGTAACTTCATAATTTATCCTTAATTTAGTAATTTCTGAAAAAATAGTAATCTTATCTGGTATATCTCAGAGGCCTTACTCGGCCCATTCCATTTCAATTTTTTTAAAGTTAATTTCTCCCTCTTTGCTGATGACCTGAAGGCCTATACTAGTATAACTTCCATTCATGACGCTCAACTTCTGTAAATAATCTTGTTGAGGGGTGTTCATGCAAAATAGTATTGAACTAAATGTAGAAAGTGTATAGTTGTTAATTATTGTCTTGGACATAGTGTTTTCTTCTACAATTATGCTATATAAGACATCCAATTGGACAGGCAGACCACAATTAAAGATCTTGGAATCATGTACTCTATCAACCTGATATTTAACTTGCATTGAACCTCAATAATTAATAAGTCAAATTAAATTTTAAGTTTCTTATAAAGAACTACAACAAATTTTAAGAATGCAGAAACATTGATTTTACTGTTTAAGGCTTGACCTATCCAATTTTAGAATACTACTCAGTTGTTTGGTCACCACATCAGAAAATACAAAATAATTCAATAGAAAATAGTACAGCGAAAATTTATTCAAATTCTCTGGTTTAAAATTATTAAACTAACTTAGGTACACCATACAAACTTATTATAGAATCCGCAGAATTGCAACCACTAAACATAACACAGGGGGCTGTGGTAGCCAAGTGGTTAAGGCATCAGACTCTCAGCTAGTAGATCCCGCGGCCGTGGGTTCGATCCCCACCATTGCCTCTGGACTTTTTCTGACGCCTAAGGGGACCGGTGGCCGCAATTGAAAGAAATTGACTTGGCACTCTTCAATAAAAGGGGCGGGATCGGATCTCAGTGACCCTGAATTTGGTCCCAACCCCCTTCAAAAATGAGTTTCTTCCATGGAAGAACACCGGTACAACGGGGGCTCAAGTTGCGAGCCCCCCCCCCCAAAAAAAAAAATATGGAGCCAGGGATAAAGTACAATAAGCTGTACAGCTCAGCTGCAGTGCTCAGGATGGAACTCCTCCAGTCCCTGGTATCCATTGGGAAAAAAAAATGAAATGATATTTTCCAACACACTCTTAAATAATATGACTGTCCACATTAATCAATTTACTAAATTTCTATGTTCTACAGTGAAATACCACAAAAAAATATTATTTTCAAAATCTAACTATTATACAAATTATTTAAAATTCAGTCTGATTATTCGACCCATGGAAACAAGTGATAAACTTCCTTTACATTGTGATCAAGGCAGGTGTGTTTCATTTGTTTATATATTTCTGTTGTTTAATAGAATGCTAAAATTACTTAAATTTTTTATCATTCCTTCTCATTTCCTTTATATTTGTCATACAGAAAGCACATAGAAATGCCACCCAATACAAAATTGAGCTTGAGCATATAGGTCCCTTGTTCTGATTCTTGGAAGAAATTTATTGTATATAGTAATAATAGTTGTGTGTACCTAGCTTGTGTTGAGAGTGAATGTATTTATTAGCATGAATACACTTATTAGCATGAATGTGTGAGGAGAGATAATTGATGGCAGAATATTGAATGGTCCGTGGACTAGGAGAAGTAAATGGGCTCAACTCAGCATACGTTTGTATGTGAGGAGATTTGAGCCAAAAATCCAAATCTTTTATATTTGTTTTTACATTTCTGATTTTAATTCAACTTTTATCATTCCTTCTTAATTCTTTTATATTTTAAAACATGTATTACGACAAAAAATTATATATTTTAATTGTTTGAAAATCATGAAATGCCGTCGGTGTGAAGTTAGTTTAGAAAAATTTTTCTGTATCATGCCAATATTTTTGTCTTTATTGAGCCCTGAAGATAATCTCAGTAAAGATCTAAACATTGGTAAGAAAATATTTTTCTAAACCACACCAGACCACACCTCACCATCTCCAAATAATCATTAATTAACAGTCAATAAATACCACACACTTAAATATTTTATCTGTTTGCCATGTCGAATATGTCCATATTTTTAATTATATGGTTATTATTATTTATGTTTCAATTATTCATTATTACTTATGGTATAGTTTAAACTCTTATAGAACTTGTAACTAGATATATTTATCCGAATAAATAAATAAATTGATTAGACCCGTTTTACTGCTTGCTTATTCAGCTAACTATTCAATAATTCATCTAATACAATTGAGTTCAGTAATTGACACCGTTTTATAGTCAAGAGCTCGGAAAGCCCATAACTCTGTTTTGAGAAGCAATAGCAAAAGAAGATGTTACACGGTGTTCACCTGAAAGGCATTTATAGTGCTCTGGATGGTAGCAATCGGCATCTGGTTCTTCTTGGCATTTTCAATTGCTTGAGCTAGCTGTAAATTGGTGTCTGGGTTCGCCGATCCTCCTTCTGCAATATGGCAAGATACAGTGTTACAAAACAAATACAGAACACAATTCACTGGACCTAAATACCTTGAATAGCAACTTTTATCTTTTGGCTCAGTTTGAAAAAAAGCTGAGACCGCTGCCCATCCTTTTCCGCTTTGATGTGTTTGATGTTGGACCATTTGTTATGACCCGCGAACCGTTTCTGTACCCTCGATATGCAATTTATCTGCCTTACAATAAAAAAGCTTGGAAGCATTTTTTCTATCTATATGAAAATGAACCACATTATTTGAAAACGGGACTGGGAGGTTTCAAAACTGTTATTTTGATAGCAGTTATCACTGACCAAATAGTATTCATTTTTATGGGAGAAAGACTAACATTTCACAAATTATGCAAAAACCGTTCAATATTTTCTTTTAATGTGACAGATATACTACTTAAATAAAATGTAAAAACCTTAGAAGTCTTATATATAAAAATAGTTTCAGTTAGTGTTAAAATATTAGGAGTTTAAAATTTAAAGGTACAAGCATTTTTTTCAGCTATTGTGTGTATTTCCAACTCATCAATATGCCTTTGTGCCAGTGGTTCGAGAAATTTTATATTTAAGTGGATTTTGTACATTCCAGATGCCGAAACTGGAGAAGAGAGTGCTCCGTCGAAGCCTGACAGTCGTTGGTGACTTGTTTTCCTCGACAGTAGACGCAATCAAAAACGAAAGGGATGTCAAGATGGCTTTGTACAACAGCCTGGCATTTTTATTCGTTTTACTTTGTATACTGTCTTTCTGCAGCGTTTACTTTATTCTCCAACCTTTCCTGAAGTCGCTTCTGTGGGCTCTGCTCTGCGGCTCTGCCCTGCATCCATTCAAAGAGAGGCTTTCTGAGAAGCTACGCTCTGAAATCGGCTTTCTTGAGTCATCTGAGAGGCCTTTTTCCATCAGTGTACTCCTTGTACCATTTTACACTGTCGATTGGATTTCCAACATTTTTGGAAAAATTTTAAAACACAATATTTATCTTATTGTCAAATGCTCACTGTTTGTTTTCCTCGCTGGATTGTTTTATTTTTACACACCTTCAGTGATTTTTACCATCTTTAATTCTACATGGGAGTGCATTCATCTCACATTGCTCTTCATACTCTCGGCATTCAACAGTACAATTATTGTAAGTACGAATATAAAAAGTTTAGGATTAAAATTTAGTAAGTATAATTGAATAGCATTAAAAACCCATTGTCAGTTAAAAAGTAAATGTTATTCTAAAATATAAGTAAAATTAAAAGTACTCAATCAATCTATATATCTTATCAAATTAAACAGATTTGGTTTGTATTAATATACGATTTTTTTTCTGTTTTTATATTTATAATGAAAAGACTTCATACATATTTTCATAAAAATTTTCTTTTAAAAAAAGTTTTACGTTTTTATATTAAATTAGTCACTCTTAAATGAAGTTGATTGTAACAATCATTTTTTTTTTTTTTGTAATTATTAAGAGAGAATTTTAATTATGTGGTTATATGAACCAATGGAGTGCCACTGTTTTTTAAGAAAAGCCAATGTCGGGTTCGAACCCAACCTTGTTTTCGAACCTGGGACCTTGACAGAGATGAGTTCTGTGCCAATGCCTTAACTGTTGTGGCCACCAACGACCCTGATCAGGGTTGTGTTCTTTTTTTTTTACAATTAATTACTGTTGTAATTTGTCTTCTTATTCTAATATAGAACTTCAGTATATAATGTTGTTTTAAATTATTATTTATTTAGTGTTTTTCTTAATTGCAACTAAGTTGTTATATATTCTGATAGCTTGACTTAACTGCCATGGGGCTAACAAAACATTTTTTTAATTTCAAAAAACTAGCTTTGATTAATAACTGTTTTTGCTAATGTGGGTCAGTACCAATTTAAAGTAGGTATCTTCTGAAGTACTTCTATTCCTATTAAAAGGAACTTTGATGTTAATTGTTCAGTTTGAAAATTGTGTCATTTTCCACTTTGCCTCTAACGGCACTCTTCTACTTTCAAGTAAATTGTGTGTTGATTTAGGGAATACAAAAAGGTAGAAAGTAAATTTATCTCAACAATAAAGAGTGGTGCACAAAGCTCATAAAATACATGCATAAAATAACATACTTTTGTGACCAAAGAATCTGAGTGGCATTTTCTTAAAATCTGTTCAATTTTAGTGGCTACAGTTTTACTCAATGTGGTCACACTTTCTTTAATTTCCCATTAGTTGCAAATGTGATGCCAAAATATTTGTATGTAAATGCGATTTATGAAACCAAAAAGGTTTGAATTTTTCCACTTTCTTCACCACTTCATCGAATAAAGACAAAAAATCTATCTTCAGTTTGTAGTGGTGTTGAAGCTATTAGAAGTCAAACCTATGAGTTTTGTTTTCACATAGATTGGCAAAATAGAAATTATTTTTATTTCAGACTGGGTCAGTGGTGGTGAGTTTCTGTGTAGCGCTGTTCACCCTTTGGGGACAGGAATATGATTTTATACTGTCAGTCTTATCTTTCATATCCTGGATATCGGGAACGGCTTGGCTTTCTAATTTCTTCCCTTCCTTGCGCGTTTTCCTATTCGTATTTTTCAATCTTGTCCTTGTCGTAAGCTTCCTGTACAGGTTATATGAAAGCTTTTTGGAAAAAACTTCAAAACCAGATGAAAAAGAGTGTAAACTTTCAGAAACAATAGAAGACGAGAAATACATACAAACCAGGTTCGGCATTTTTATTAAATTTAATTATTTTTGTATTATTAATTAATTTTTTTCTAGCTCTCTCTACATTAAACATCTAACTGCGGCTTGTGCATTTCTCTTTGCTGTTAGTATTCCATCTGTCTTTTATTTTGTCATGGCCTTTGTAGTAATCAACGGTGTCAAAATCCTATGTAAGCTGATATTCAATTTTAAAATAAATAATATAGTATGAACATACAGGGTGAGTCACTACTCGTATGAAAATGTTTGTCAGGTCCTACACCTCAAATGCAACAAAAAAAGTTCATATTGAACCATGGTTTGATTCTCAACCCTTTTGCAGATATTCAGTATTTTATGTTTTTTCAACTATGGTTTTCATCATAAATCTTTTCATAGCTTTTAGGCTATACATTTTTGGGGAAATCGGTAGGAAAAAATTGAAAAAAAATTTCAATGCTTTGTTTTGAATTTTCCAAAATAGTTCAAGAGTGTAGCTTTATGATGAAAAACATAGATAGTTGAAAAAATATAAAATGTTGTATATCTGCAGAAATTGAATATAAAATATATTTTGCATTGTAAAAATTCACTTTTCCACATCCTAAATGTAATTGTTAAATGTAAACATTGTTTGTAAATCCCAGGCCCTTCAGATGATCTCAATAAAAGATCGAAACGTTGGCACGATAAAGAAAATTTTTTCTGAAACCTACATCACACCCGACTGCATCTCACGATATCTGAATAACTATCTGCAGAAATGTTGAGAATCGGGCCATGGTTTGTTGCATTTGAGGAGTAGAAGCACATGACACACTGCTATAAGGGTAGTGATTTACTCTGTATATTTGACAGGGAATAATCTTCCTATTTTTGTAAATACTTTATAAAATAAAGAAGAATGGTAGCTTTAGTTATTTATTTATTATACAATTCCTGTGTTGGGACAGTCAGAATGAATTTAAAATTAACATTTCAAATGGAAAACCTTGGATAATTCATTACATTCCTTTTATTATTCAACTGTGTTAAAATTTTCTATATTTTCTTTAAGGACAAAAAAAAATTCATTCTTCTTATTTTTAGGGTTTAAAATCAGCGATTCGTACAATATCGAACGTTACATACAAAATGTGAAATGCAAGTTTCATCAGTTGTTCATTCAGAGAGAGAATGTATTATTCCCACCGACCTTGAAGATATTATTGAAAGTAATTAGATTGATCATAATAAATTAATACCTTGTGATTTAATTTTACATTTATCTAAAGGGTTGGAGAAAAGTCAAATTTAAGCTGCTAACCTGTGTAAAGGATTATTGTAGTTGTGCTGCGACAACAATCGTTATCTTGTTGCTGTTGGCCAGTGTGTTGTTCTTCATTGTTTTTTTAGCTATTCAGGTATTAAACAAGTTTTACCATTTCTCTGTTTAAAAATTCTGAAAAAATTAAACATTTCAGGTGTACAAAGAAGGGATTTTTCTTGTTCAAGCTAGTGGCAACATCATAAATTCAACGATTCTCCATAATCCTCAACTGAATGAGATAATTCCAGATGACTGGAGGGTAAAAATAGACGATTTGTTGAATGATGCTTATATCTACATAAGAGAAGGGATTGCAACAATGGTAATTTAATCAAATTGTAGAAATAAAAAATAGTTTTGTGTTTGTTCCCTATCATGTTAGGGACATCTACTTATCTTTGCTGTTTGATCTATAAGACATGTTTTGGCTTCTTGCCACCTTCAATACCACAAATATAACAGGAAAATGATTATATTATTCTTTATTCTTTATTATATCTACAGGTTTATTACCCTGCAGACCTAAGGACTTACAAAATGATTTATAATTTTTATGTAAAGTATGATTGAGCTGAAAAGCTAGTGCCACAAGCAGGACTTGAATCCACGACCTTTGGCTCAATTCGCCACTACTCTAACCACTTGAGCTATTGTGAGTTTGGTATACCAACTCATCATCTCATCCCTCAACTTTTTAAAATTCCCCTCTTTTTGCCTTACATTCAAATTAAGTCTAATCATTTAGATCATTGGTGAACTTGAAGTGGCCATGAGGAGATGTTGTAGTGAACAGTGAAGTACAGGTTCTTTAGTAATCATATTAATATGTTTTAGTTGGTCCTAGCTGACCAAAGAGCAACGAAACCATATTGAAATCAAACAATTTATTGATTTTTGTTTATATGATTTTAGCTCCAATCCTTCATGAAAAAGAAGGGGATCGATCCATTAAGGAGTAAGCAACTTGAATACGAAGCACTTCAGCTTTGGGATCGTGCCTACCAAGCTTGGGTGCCGCCTTTTCAAACCACAACTGGCCCGATTACAGTCATGGTGACTCCGGATGCTGTCTCTCTAGCCTATCATCAGTTTTTTGAACAACTGAAAAAGACGCCAGGTCTGTTTTATTGCCATCTGTAAAAAAATTATTACTTTACTCAGAATTACTTGTTTCAGAGATTTTCACTTGGGACTTAAGCCTGATCAAAGATAATATGTCCACGCTGAAGACTGGCCTTGATTCAATCCTGCCAATAGTCTGGGGCAATATGTCTCTCTTTACCAACATCGCTTTGACAATGTTTTTACTTATTTTTGGAGGAGGGATTTCAATACTGAACTTTTTTTTAAATTGGGTTTGGGATTATTTTATTATGTCGTACTAATGATATGCCTGTTTCATTTTCTGAATATTTAGCGATAATAATAAGCCTTGTTCAAATTTTGATTTATCTTCTCACACTCAATAATTTTTTGCTTGATATAGGTTGTTTTTTTGACTGCATTGTTCTACTTGCTGAATTCCAGTCAAGAGGTATACAAACCTGTGGAGATCATTACACAAATGTTCCCAAAACATGGAAAAAGGTAATTAAGCTTTCCTAACCTCTCAAATTTGTGTTTACATTAATTCAATTTAGACTCGCTCTGGCTGTGGAACTCTCATGCCAAGAAGTGTTGACGGCGTCGTTTAAACTGTCCACGTTCTACGGTCTTTGGACCTGGCTTGTACACACAGTTTTCATGAGCCATTTGGCATACACCCCTGCCATCTTTGCTGCAGTGCTTGGTATGGTGCCAGTGTTGGGTACTTACTGGGTTTGTCTGCCTGCCGTTTTAGACATTTGGCTGATACAAGAAAGTGAGCTGAGAGCAGTGGGTCTATTTATCGTTCAGATAATCCCAACTACTGTCGTTGAGATGACTGTTTATAATGAAATCAAAGGGTCTGCATTTCATAACAAAAAATAAAATAAAATAAAATCCAAATGAATATTTTTACTTTCAGGGGTGGGCACCCATATTTGACTGGTTTAAGTGTAGCTGGTGGCATTTTCTGGCTTGGCGTGGAAGGAGTGATAGTAGGACCTGTCGTTCTATGCATTGTATTCACTTTTTTAAAGATGCTTACTAATGGGACTAACCCAAACTTATGACACATATATTCACCAAAGAAATTTTTATATTAATTATTATTGAAAATATTTTTTATTTGCTTTATGAAAAAACTTGAAAGTATTAAAACGAAAAAATTTTCATGGCTGTGACAATATATTTTCTACTTCCTATTTAAACATGTATAACATTGTGTATATATTGTATTTAAGATTACAATTTTTTAATTTATATTTTTAATATTGTCAGCTTTGCTCTACCCTGCGACGGATTTCGGTTACCTAAACTTACCTTAAGACCAGGAAATGGCTCGCAGTTTCCAAAGCCCACGTACAGCGAAATCAGCAGAGTGCGCTGTGATGAAAGCTTGGGGGAAATTAAAATAAAGAAAAGTAAAATGAAAAGCAAAAGTAAAACAAAACCTTCTTGACCAAAAATAAATTTATTAACTTAATGGTAAAATTTATACAAACTAAAATAAACAGGCCTCAAACTTTTTTGTGGCAATTAATAATTGAAAATTGAGCGAACGGAGGAGCTTAATCGGCAGAGACAAAAAGCACTTACGGTTTAACCAGTTAGAGAAGCTAGGATCAGTCCGCCGCAGAGATCAGGAGCCAAGTCTTTATTAGCCTGAAATTTAATTCACCTACCTTCTGTGATGGAAGGGGGCATTTGTCCTACCTAAACGTGTCCATAGGCGACCCCTAGCGACTCGTGACAATATATTCCTTTACTTACTTATAAAAAAAATGATAGACTGGTTGAGCAAATGGAAAGTCATCACAGTTGTGTCCTGTCACAGGATTTCATGGTGGAAATTAAATTTTTCGTCCATAAAATATAAATTGTTTTAGTTTCACAATTAAGTTTAATGTGTGGTAAGTTTAAATTTAATTAAGTTATTAAGTTCAATGGTACTAACGGTCAGTTATTGTGGCCTTGCCAAATCTAAAATCTAATGGCAAATTTTGTGCCCTTTCACCCTTAAACTCTAGGATTTCCTTCCTTCCATAGTCTATGGGGTGGTGAACATGTAGTTTGGTAATTTTGGATCATTTTAGTCTATCAGATGTGCCATCTTCGATGCTTGGTAACCAAAATCATTAAAAGCTGAAGGTGGTGAAAAGGTGAAATTTACTTGAGAGATTAAAACCAGGAGACCAAAATGAAAAGAATTGACCAAACTACACGTTTACCCTTGTCCAGTTTTTTATATTTCCAGTGGTGTCAGTGGTATTCCAGAGGGTTGTTTTTTTTGTTGGGAAAATAGCATGATTAGTAGCAGTTTTGAACCCTTATTAAAAAAAAAAGTGTCCAGCTTATTTTTTAATATACACTTACTTCTTTGTGCCATCCAATTTGCTTAACATTAATTCTTTAGTAAGGATATATCTTATTACCAGACCTGTTTTGGAATTTTATTATTTATAAATCATTTAGGTCTGTCTAGCCTCGTGGTTTTAATCTTACAGATAATCTTCTGGGTGAAAGAGATGGTTGTTCCCAATAGTATACATCCCAGATTAGCCCATCCTCTCCAGTCTGTCACTTAAGAATTTCTGCTTCTCTTGTTCATTGGTTCTCAACGACTCCCATAATCTTTATGCAGATGATTCCCAAATTTACCTTAATTTCCAGCTGCAATTGTAAGAATTGTTACATTCATAACAAAATATATAAATGAAATTACTTAACCGGGTATGCCGCCTGAACTGAAGTTAGCGGTGTATCAATCTCCAATTAATATGGTCAAGGTAGGTGAGAGGTTAGGTACAGAGGGCTAGGGGATACAAGTGTGATGATGTGCGTCGATGCTATACTATACAATCTGGCTGGATCTTTAGAAAATAATCAATTCCTTTATTCATAAAGTGACAATGGACCCGCCCAACTTTGGAGAAGGTTATTTTCAACACCATCTGAATCTGAAAGTTTAGTCTGTATGAAAGTTTATGTAGATTTTAAGATAAGGTTCATTTGGTAAGTAAGATTGTTCTCAATTTGTTATAGTGTTACTCTTAGAATGTTTTCATTTCACATATTAAACAGCTGGCGCCAATTTCTAATTTATTATTAACCTCAGCCCATCTTCATGGAGCAAAGCCAGCAAATTTTCGGCACAAGAAATTTAGGGCTTAAATTCAATTAGATCCTGGACCACTGAAAATGGGCTTAACTTTAATATAGAAAAGTGCCAGGCTATGTGTCTGGATCCTGTTCTCTCCTCCAATCCTTCCCTTTTATCCCTCCATTTACCATTAACAATACTAATACCCCTATCCTATTCTATTGTTAAAAACGGGATTTTACTTGGAATTTTATCTTGGAAACTTCATATTTCCCAGATCTCCGCCATTGCTTTTCCATCCTCCATCAGTTCCGTTGTGCCACCTTCTTCCCATTAGTACCCATGAATTCCTAGTTTCCTCTCTTATTCACCCCAACTGTGACTATGGATGTTGTGTATGGAGGAATCACCGGAGAGCTGGATGAAAGACTGCTTAATGAATTTTGTACTCTTTATCTTTGGCTTCCCACGTGACTGATATGTACTCTGGTTTGAAGTGATTATATCCTTTCCACTGCAGGCTATACTTCCTTGGCTCCTTCTTTTACCAAACAATATCTTCCCATTTTTGCATGTGTATTACCTCCTAACATTTAAGTGCTGCAATGAGTCTAATAGAGTCGACTATCAAAGAGCAGCTCATTGTAGGAAGAGTTAACTGCAAAGTGTCTTGGAAGGAGGCGACAGGAGGGTTGACTTGGTCAGCCAAAGTCAAGAGGACCCACTCATCCAGAGCCATGAGAACTCAGTCAGCCAGAGTCAACAATTCAGTGAGAGTATTCAGATAACTCCAAGATTTATCCATCAACTCAAAGACCATCCCTGTCAAGTTGAGAACTCAGTAGACACAAGGATTAATCCATAGCAATCAAGCACACTCCGTTTGGGACTGACCATTACTGTATTGGAAAACAAATCAAAACACTAGAAATTTTTTTATTTAAATAATTTTCATATGTGAAATAAACAATAAACTATGTGTTTTAATGTAGAAATAATGTTTCTTGTGTCAAAGTAGTTATGGAGACGTTGATTTTAGTTCTTAATTTATTGAGTATCGGGTACGGCATGTCCATTGAGGGCTGTTTGAACATAGACATCCCCATGACTGACACCAATTATCGTTATGTCATCTGTCGTTACTACTTTTGTAGAGACATCGTGAAGAATCTGTCGGATGAAAGCCAAAGGAAGCTCATCAGCAACCTCAAAAAGTCAAATCATGAATTTCTTCAGGAGACTTCATTGAGCACAAAGCAGCTAAGGAGAATTGAGCGTGCAGTTGGTGCCATTTATAAAGATTTCCTGAAGCCCACCTTTTCGAGACAAACCAGGTTAAAAAAGGATGATTCAGATGATAACGATACCTTTGTAGATACCAAACAATCAGATGTTATTAAAGAAATTGATAAAGTATGTGAAGTTGAACGTAAAACGAGCAAGGCTGAAATGCTAGCATCAGATAGGGCGTTGTCCTTTTATCACATTTTCCTTTCTATGATCAGTATTTTGATCAGCATCTGGATTGCTGTCTATATTTACAAAATTTACACCCAGAGAGCCAAGTACATTTCAATTGAAAAATTGAACAGATGATTTTTTCCAACAAATTTTTTGAGGCCATGAAGCAAAAGAATGGTGGGAACAAATAACCAATTTTATAGAGCAAAAATGTGTAAGTGTAAGAAAATATAATTAACTTTTGAAAAAAGTAATTTTTGGATTATTTTTTATTGTTAAATTACTGTTGATTTTATATTTTATCTACATATCAATTATCTGTGAACAACATACTAACATAATAAATTAGAGGGAATCTGACTTTCCTCTATGATAAACTAATAATTAGAATAATTACAAAAATATTTATTCTAGGAGGTTAGGAACTGAAAAAACCAGATGGATAGAATCAATGCTGAAAAGCAGAAAACTGCAGGCCTACATATTCCACTTCTGCTGTGGAATGTGGTAATGGTGGACAACCTCATAAGCACACTAAATGAACACAGAAAATATACCCATGGCTATGCGCAGATGACATTGTTACACTAGGTGGGGGAAATTCGCCTCAACAGTATTCAATGGTGCTCACAACAGGCAAACCACAAAACTTGCACAAATTGCATTTACCCCCCCCCCCCCAAAAAAAAAAAAATAATAATAAAATTTAAAAATAAGAAAAAATTCAAGGTCTATGCTTCAATAATGAAATACTGACTGCAGTTAAAAATGAGGTTAAATACCTAGAGATAAACTTAGATAAGAAATTCAGTTGGAATACCTCACCTGCAGCACATCATAACAAAAAGCAAAGTATCACTAAACCTTTAGGCAAATCTTGGGGACTAAAACTGAAAAATGGTCCATTGGCTATATACAGCAGTAATAAGACCAAACCCAGCAAAAACAAGCTACCCAAACGTTAGGCAACATGACAAACAATTTATTGACAAACCTAAGTAACACAGGGGCAATGAAAACAACCCAGTCAGTGCACTAGAATCACTGCTAAACCAGCCTCCATTGTAAATATTTATACAAGGAGATGATCATGTAGGCTCGAGAAACTATCAAATTGGATGAGACTACTTTAGGCAGACAACAATAATTAATAAAACAGATACCCATTCTTAGAAATGGGCAATGAATACATGATCTCAGAAACACTCTTTACAACATCCTTTAAAGTCTGAACACACTACAAAGGAGAAGAATTCAGGAGGAAATAATGATATGGAAATAATGAATAGATGATATGGTATACAGATTGCTCCAAACAAATGAACTGGATCAGGCGTTTTCTGTACAAGCCCGAAATAAGAGCAATCAAAAATTCATATCGTTCCCTTCAGCATTCAAGTTGAAGTACATATAATACATATCATTAATGCATGTGCCTTAGAAAATCTTATAAGAGGTTACACTGGTAAAACATCCTCATAATATTTGAATATGCTTCTATTCTTGGGATAACATCCCCCCTCTCATAACGGATCCAAAAAAGACAAAAGGAGAAGTGGATGTACACTAGAAGTGCTAGACAATATAAGCTTATGTTAAAACAACCCTCACCAAGACTGGCAAACTCACTGCTACATTAGAGAGGGCTAAACTCAGAGTGATAGGACTATAATATATCAGTCACGGACATCTGATAAAACACCTACAAACACGGAGTATATTCAATGATGATCCCATTTGTAGGCTAGGTGATAAGGAGGAAGCCATCCATATCATCTTCAAATGTGAAGCAACCTCTCAATGGAGACATAAACTAAGATACCAAGAAAACCCATGGAAAAGAATTGTACCAACAACAGTCAGTGGAGGAACCTTAAGGGAAGGATCAAGTTGAATGCCTGAACTAAGAAACTAGGAAAGGCTGCAGTGCTTGGGAACAAAAAAACCCCGACTTTCTAGTATCCATATCATTATAAAACGTGTGTCCACACATCACTTCTTTATAAATTTTAAAAGTGCTTATGAGAGCACTATACACTCAAAACTGTATGAGGCCATGCAAGAAATGAGTATACCAACCACATTCATTAGGTTGGTGAAAATGATAATGATGGATATGGCATGTGCAGTCCAGATGCAGGCTGATCCATCCCATGATTTCAGTACAGATAAAGGACTGAGGGAAGGTAACTCTCTGGCCTGTCTCCTGTTTAAAACAGCCATAGAAAAAGCAAATCCTGACCTCAGGAACCATACTCACCAAATCCATATGGCTGTTGGCCTATGCAGTCGAGTAGACATCATAGCCTACACCACACTTCTGTACTACTAGAAGACGCTTCTTTGCCTTAATAAGAAGTAGTCCTAACCATGGGTATTACCATTAATGGGAAGAGCAAATTTTGTATGGAGGAGGTGGATCACAGGGATGGACTGCAAGTGGCTCTAACATCTTAGTCAATGAATTTATCTATCTCACTCCTAAATTAACTCCTTCAATAACATCTCCCAGAGGGATCCATAGCTGCAAATGAAAAGCAGCTTGATCTCCAGAAACACAAAAATCGGTCTGTATAAAACCCTCATCCCCCTTGCTTCTCAAACTTGTTTCATACCCAAAACAGGCTGAAATAATTTCTTGACCTTCAAATTATTTTCTGTGCAATAAAAGAAAAGGATGAATGGCGAAGAATGAATAAGCAGTTATATGATCTATATAAAGAAATGAACACTGTAAATATAATAAAGTTAAAGATGGGCTAGTCATGTTGTGAGATGGAGGAGGGAGGTGTGCAAGCAAAGATAATGGATGGAGAAATGGGCATGAGCCTAAACGTTGGAAGGCGTAAGCTTAATTGGCTTTATGGTGTATACAACGATGTGAATATTATTTTAGGAGCTTGCAACTGAAAAACAGCTGCAAATTATAGGAATTTCTGGTATAAACTTAGTGGGGAGATCAGAAGTTGGAAAGGGCCCTTAAGACATACAGATAGATTTAACATATTTACAAGTAAACATTTATTTATATATTTACAACAATTGGTCTATCTTCATTTAAAAAAGTGCCACCCTATCTATGTATTTGTAAACCTTGAAGTCCTCGACCTTCTCGTCATCAATGTAATTATAAAGATAAAGGCACACAGTGCAAAGGTAGCAGTAATCTGAAGGTAGCCTTTCTGTATCGACTACAATGTATCTGGAAATAATTTTTCTCACAATTTTTTTCCACAAAAATTCATCGACTAAACAGTCATCTTACCTGGCAATACGCACACCGCAGGTCATGCAGTAACTACCACGAAGATTGCTGAAGCTTTTTAACAAAGGATAGCAAGTTTTGATAAGTTTGTCCATTGGGCTAAGAAGCCTGTAATAATATAAATCTTTAATTTTACACAAATAAGGTCAATATTCACTTATTTCTTATAAGAATAAAATGTATATATTAAGGAATTTGTTTTTAAATTCTCACTTATATAATGCTTAAAGAAGTGCATAAGAATATATTTAATTTACCTTGCATCAGTAAAAACAATGAGATGTTCACAATCGCCTTGGTGCATATAAACATATGGGTAGCCAAGGCGGAATGAGAGCTGGTCGACTTTTGTCATTTCCATCGGCTCGACAAAATTGAGATCAAACCCTCTCTTTTTACCCCAATTTCTAATGGGCTCACTGTAATCGATATTGCCAGCAAACCTACAATCAATGTAGAAAACGTTTCCAATATAAAACATTCCTGATTTATACTGATCCTAGAATAAAACAGATAATTTTTATGTTACATAAAACTTTAAACACAAATAAGTTATATGTTGACGTACCATTGCATAGTATTGACTAGTTGATAACGGTTCTTTGCTCACATCGCCTTCCATCGGTTGGAAATCACTATGGCAGCCGATTCTATCTCGGAGATGATCTAGGGTCAGACAAGACGGTAGGAGAAACTCCTGGCTCACTCTCACACTCTTTGATCTCCCTGTGGAGACCTTTGGGTGCATGCACGGAAGGTATATTCTCACTGTTAGCACATAATTGACCAAAGGTTCTAGCAGTTCCACGTTTTTGGTCAGTTTTTTTATGTCTAAGTCTTCCTGGAAAAAATATCAATAAATAACTCTCAATTCTGAATTAAAACAATACCTACAGTATCAAGTTCGCCGCAGTATTTGATTTTGTTTCTCAAAGTGACGGCATCCTTTTCAGCTCTCTTCTTGAGATAGATGTTGGATTTGAGTTTTGGTGACTTTGGTAAATCGTACAGAATGAAATCTTGCCTGAAGCCATCAACAGGAAGGATGACTTTGGACTGATTGACTTTTCCAGGCTTTCCCCGTAATTTTGTCCAGCTGTAGAATCACAAAACCAATAAACATTTATCAATAGATTGACAAATCACACATACCATATTGTTTTATTAAGAGCTCGAACTTCACTTTCGCTTAAATCCATTTCCACATTCAGTAAATTAACAAAGTGCTGGACATTGCAAATTTGCTTAACATTATTGGAGAATTCTTCAAAATACAATTTCAATGAGGTGTTCTCTGATATTTCATTGACTGGAATCTTGTTTTTTTGAAGATAAACTGCTTCCATCTTGCCTTCTGTAATGTAAAATAAGTATATTTTTATTTGTAATATTAAAAAAAATACATAAAGGAAAGTTTGGAATGGTTGTGCAAGGCCAAGATGTAGACCTGACTACCAACTGGATATTAACAATGCTAAGAAGTTTGATAATAAACACTTGGTCATCAGACTATATGAATAGAACCTTCCTAAGGACGCCCCCAAGGCGGGGTACCATCGCCACATCTTTGATTGCTAGTAGTAGATGATCTTACTAAAGAGCTTAACATCTTAGAATACCATAGGTTATGCAGATAGCCTGGTGACAATCATAAAAGGGTAATTTAAGTTTAAGAAATCATATGCAAAGTTTGTACCGATGCGACTTTACATGAGCCAGCCAGACACAAAGCCAATGTTCTCACTCTTTAAATTTGCCATCCACACCCTTCGCCCTGTGTGATTGAAGAGACAAGCAGGCCGTGTCTCTTGATACATGTATATTACGTCACATGTCACAATCGTACAGGTGTGAACTGATTTTGTTGTTCCTTCACATTTGTTATAGGTCTGAGTGTTGTATACCTTACAGGACAATTATCATATATCGCTTACAACCTAAAGATGTGTATCCTATCGCTCTGGTGTAAACCCTACTGTAGGGTACTAAAGAGGCTTCAAACACTTCAAACTGCGATCAAGCTGGACATGAGAAGAATCTCAAACTGCCCTGAGACACTTACAGATATGTGATTAGAAGGTAGTATGAGTGATATTTACATGGATAAACACAAGCTGAATGGGCATGATGTACAAAGTGCACACTAATACACCCGTGCGCCTGCTCAAGGGTTCAGAACACAAAACATCTAAAATAAAAGATTTTACAGGAGTGGACTAATACATCCCAGGTGTGACAAAAAATTTCTCTCAATGAAAAACCGTATATTAGCGGTAATAAAAATTAAGGATGAACTGTAACATTTAAATTAGTGTCAGTAAATAAACAAACTAAAAATAATTTGTTCAGAGGCTTTTTTTACTGAGTGTATGAAGACAGATTTTACAAACTAGAAGTTTATCGTGGTACGCTTTTTGTCTAAAATAGTAAACTTACTTAGAAAAAGTCGAAAAATCAATGAAAGTACAGAAATAAATGTTTAAAATTGAAAATCCACCATTTAATAAAGGATTAGTTACATGTAGAAAGACATTTACAAGCTTTTATCATTTTGTTTATAACCTTCCGTGTCACTGAAACGAAAGGTTTCTTCCGTAAACACGTGTTCTGATCGAACTGATATGGAAACGTGTTAAAATGTGAGGTTTAATTGTTGTCGTTGCTTGTGCACAGTGATTAAAGAGTGTTTCCCGTTTATTAATATCTTGTCGCTGTGAATATTTGGAATTTTAAACAATAGAAATTTTAAGAATTTCATCGAATTCACTTATGAGTTTTGGCCGGCCCGTCGAGAGATGGCTCTTGCGCCTATTTCGAGATAACGGAAAGAAGGGCCGGGATTGGTTTTCGCGCGGTCACGTGATGCCCCTCCCTCCGTAGTTCGTTCAAAAAGACACGCTTCCTCGGATCGGATTGCATCTGCGTGTTTCAGTCGTTGTCCGTTCGCGGTCGGGGTCCTTTCGAACCGCGTCTCTTTTCACTCGTCGTCATATTTATCTTTCTAGGGGGCGTTTTAGTTGTAAGTGTGTTGTTTTTGTTTTTTGTTCAGTTTGTGTGCCGGCGGAATGGATCACGACATTAACTTCGCGGCGCAGTGCCTCCTCGAGATGTCTCACGCAAAGTACGAGAATTTGAACAAGGCCCAGATCGACATTATCTGCGAAAGGGAGCCCAAGTACAAGGCGGTCATCGTGAGGAGGGTGGCGGAAGAGGAAGAGGCCCTCGCCGAAGAGGAGGAGGAGGAGGCCGAACGGCCGCTCTACATGGTCGCCAGGATTCTTACCGATCTCACGGAGATCAAGCAGGAGGAGATAGTGGACGACAACGTCGATGTCATCACAGTGGACGTCGACACGTCCGAAGAGCCTTACGAGGAGGCGGTAGAGGTGCCGCAGCGGAAGAGAGGCGCCAGGTCCAGCTACCGCAAAGTGCACAAGTGCCAGCATCCCGGCTGCAGCAAAGTCTACGGAAAGAGCTCCCACCTCAAAGCGCATCTCCGCACCCACACAGGTACCAGAAAAAGATATTTCTCACTGTCCTCCTTTCCCATAATACCATTATAGAGTAAAATCATAGCCGTTCGTAGCGCAAAGGTCTGCAGAAATCGTCGGATGGACCGCTGCATATCTGACTACACAAAAACTATCTCATTTAGGGGCATTACAGAAATTTTGCAACGTCGATTGCGCCGAAACTTCCAGAATTGCAGAAATATTCTAAACTTTTTTTCTACCAAACAAGTTGGACAGTCATATTTGTAAGAGTTGGACAATTGTCGCAGTCCAAATTTTTTATTCGGGGTGTCATTTTTCGTCTGTGAGATACTGCAACTTCTGTGTGAGTTGCAAAGCTGTTGTTTCTACAGATCGGCCGGTCGAGGATTGTCAAGTGTAGAGAATCAGTGTAAAACCGCTATACCACCGATGATAAAGCCGTGCTCTGTGTTGTTTTGTCCAGGGGGACTAGGGTTACCGGTGAAGGGGTGATGCCCGAGAAGGGGCGTGTCCTGAAGAACCGTGCACACTTGACAAACATCCGGATGTTCAGACTTCAAAAATCAAAACTTCACTCATAAAATCGGATACTTTGCTATTATGTAATTTATTAAAAAAAAAATGTCTATGCTTCAAATCGGGATAAAATAAGATTTTAAAACGAAGAAATCTTCACGATTGGTGTTAACTTTCTGAGAAAATATACAATTTTTACAAAGGGTCATTATAAATCCGAGCGGAATTGAAAGTGGATATGGTAATCAGATCAAACATAGCCAAGGCTGCATTGGGGTCTTCTCTTTTATATGAGAATATAAACATAAAATATAAAACAATAACGATTGAATATATCCTAACAATACCAATTTTTCTTAAGTTTTGAAGAAGAGAATACTCACATAATTCTTGTAAATTTTTCCTGCCTGTAAGGGAGCTTACTCAGGTCAAGTTAACACAATAATTTCTAGTTGTGCATTGTTTTATCCATGAGTATGTAAAAAAAATAATAGTATCAAATGATAATTTTATTGTTTGATAGTTACACCTACCATCCTGGTTGATTTTTGTGAATAGGCCGACCAGGATGTTGGTAGTATCAAACAATTGTTTTATCACTACGCAGCCCACTGGAGGAAATCTCACAAGTGAATTTTCACCTTCTAAGCCTCCTACCCTCTCTTACTTCTTCTATGACATTCTTTTTCATTGTATCTCCAACTGTCGTTTGGTCCACTTACACTAAGAGTCATTTCGTGTCTGTTAACGCAGTTATGCGGAATACCTTTATGACGCAAGAAATGAACAGCCATACGTAACATAACTCAAACGGTGCTCGGCAACAATAAGCATGTGGCAACTACTGCTAAAATGCAAATTGTAGTGCTAAAGTCCATTCTGGTTTTTTGAGTGAAGATTAGGTAAATGGTCATTGGATGAAGAAACATCAGAACTTGATTCTCACTCAAATATTTTCACTGGTCGATCTTCACTTCACATACATTCTGGTTATGTTTAATGAAATGAGAATAAATATTACTATAATTTGAAATCGCCTTATTACACAACATAAAATGAAATTAGTAATAAAAGTAGCTTTAATAGTTTAAGCTGTGTGGTCGTATAACCCCATTTCACATAGCTTCTATTTTATTTATTTTACCCTGGCACTGGGAGTTCTTTTCAAATTAAAGCTGTTCCTTCCCACTCCTTATTGTTAAATCCTAATTCCTAACAGATCTTGCTTCAGAGTAAGGTGCAGCAGCAATACGTTCTCTGAGACTAGATCAATCCAGGCAGGGAGCATTCTTAGTCCTATACCACTTATGCCGATACATCACAACTCCATCCTTAAAACCTACGCAGACGATACTGCAATTTTATCTCCTAACTCCAATTTTACCAAAGCCACCTCTAACATGCAGGAGGATCTTGAGCTCAATGAAGAACGGTGAAAAACGTGGAAGATGAAACTGTTGAAATGCTCCCGAATTACAATCACGCTGAACAAACAGCCTTGCCCACGTCTGTACGTTAACAGTAAAGAATTACCGACACCTACACAAGCAAAATAGTTAGGGCTGTACTTAGATTGATGTGGAATCCTCACACAAGACAAGCGACAAGAACTAAATAAACGATTTGAACAACTACAAAGGCTTAGGACCGAAATTACACATGTCGGTAAACCTAAATCTGTACAAAACGTTACTTAGACCAAGCCATCCATATCCAACGAATCCAAGCATTCCAATAAAAGTTCTCAGAAAAATCCTCCAAACTCCTTATTTTGACTCCAACCTTAACATTCCATTCGTCAAAGAATTGGTTCTTCTCGTTTCCTCAAGTTTCAATGCAATCGTTCAATCCATCCTAACCCTTCTGCTCAAACCCTCTCCAATACTTCCCATCCATACCCTCCACGTCTTCTTAAACGACGGTTGCCCGAGACCTCCTCGCCTTTACCCTTACCAGAGTGCTAGGCCGTAGTGTTAGCATTTTGCCTGGGATTTTATACCGTGAAGAAGAATTTGTAATGTGTAAAATTCATTTATATGATACAAATAAATATTGTATTGAAGAAAGCTATGAGTTTTTAAATCGAAAATATTAAAGACATCTCACACGACCTTGCACTGGACGCATCTAGACCGAGACTAATCCTCTGAATTTTTTACTAGCAGTCCTACTTCTAGATAGGTCCTATTTGGATCCGTTTTAATTTTTCTTTGGACTGATTGAACATTTCTTTCCATAAAAATATAAGCAATAGGAGAAAATTTGAGAGATTATGATTTTAATAATTTGAAGGGGATCATGTTGCAATCTGAACAGATGAAATCTCAGATAGAGTATTACGATTTTTAAATACATTTACGTGAGAAACCTATATCTCAAAAGAGTAAAACATTACATGAATATTGTCTCAATTTTCTTTCCATCCCTTGTTACATTTTTTGTGTATGCCGTTGGTGGAATTTTCCGTCGTTCTGAAAATTTTCTTCCGTGAACTTTTCCTTAAGCCGCGTTGTGCCTCGTGCTTTTGTTTTAAAGGCTCAAAAGTTCTATAATATTTACCAGACGAGCCGAGCTTGGGTCGCGGAGGTGGGCGTGGTTCCCTGATCCGGCGGGATTATTTACATTTTCCTTCAAAGCCGTTTCCTCGTTGAATTTTGCATGACGCCCTATCACGAATATTCCGATTCTGGGGAAATTTACCGCAGAAGATTTGGTACAAAAAAAATGATACGGTGGGAAATCGACGATAGATCATGTACTGTAGTAGTACTACTACCAAGGATACTTTAGCACTTTTTTCGAAAATTCTACATAAATAAATCTTGCAAATAAGCATCCTGGCTTTTTACATTCTGATTTTCCGTAAAAAGTCAGTTTATCTCGTGTTAATCCGACAACTGACGTTGGTTTGATAAATTTTCAAAACTAGAAATAGCCACACAAGAAACTGTTGTCTAGTTAAAAAAAGGGGTGTGGTCCAAATCAATGCAGCACTGTTCTTTTTGGTTTTTCATACGTTCAGATAATTCAGTTTGGATAATTACTTTTTAACTAATCAACAACGGACTAGGGACATAAAGCTTAGTGAAAACCAGATGATACATATGGACAGCTTAAATTTTGTTAATTAAATTGTTCGTCCACTAAATTTACGTTATTGTGGAGATTGTTTGTCTCTTTCGTTTGAGCTACCTATTGTCTGTTAGGTTCCGGTTGTGTCATATTAATATCATATAAAGTAATTAGGGTGTTACCATGGTTTTTCGATGACGCCCATTAGTGTAAGTGCTTTATTTATTTCGGGTATATATATTCAAGTCTTTGTTTACCGAGGATCTCCTGTTATTATTTGTATGCGATTTAGCCCAGTCTGTTCTTTTTTGTCGACCACAACACCAAGTTGAGCATTCGGATCGAATCGACGGTAGATTCTCGGGTTTTTTTTAAATGCAGAAGGATAACAGGACTCGCGAGGTGATGATTTAGGGAGTCCATTCGGGTTCTTGTTTTCCCGACTAGTGAGTTAATTTAGATGATTTTCTCATAATTACACCAAGATGTAAGCTTTTCTTTTTAGAGGTTTGAAAGCGGAAAAGAGATGGATTTTAGTGACCGTTAAGCCAATGATTATTTGGAGATCGTGAGGTGCGGTCTGGTGTGATGTAGGTTTTAGAAAAACATTTTTTTTTAAAAAGGATTGAACACCGCACTAACCCCATCTTTCATCATTTTTAAACATTTTCTTTTTCATCATTTTATTTAATGTGTAGAGATTAGTGACCGTTAATCGATAGTAATTCAGATATCGTGAGATGCGGTCGGGTGTGATGTAGGTTTCAGAAAAACATTTTCTTTATCGTGACAACGTTTCGATCTTGTATTGAGATCATCTTCAGGGCCTGAGATTTACAAAACCAAACATATATAACCATAAAACAGCAAAATCTCACTGGCACTCTCAACACGACACGCAAGGATGGCACAATTACATAGAAGACAAACACTTTGAGTGAGTAGAAATACTTTGTTTGAATATAAAATATATTTTGCATTGTATAAATTCACTTATCCACATCCTAAATGTATTTGTTAAATGTAAACATTGTTTGTAAATCCCAGGCCCTGAAGATGATCTCAATAAAAGATCGAAACGTTGACACGATAAAGAAAATTTTTTTCTGAAACCTACATCACACCCGACCGCATCTCACGATATCTGAATTACTATTTTATTTAATCTTTCAGTGTAACACCATTCTTCTAATCTTGCTGTTTATTTCCTGCAGTTTGGCAGCGGCTGCCACACAGTACAATCTACAATCACAGGGCACTTACGTGTTTGCAGTCACGTGTCATTTACTTAGTTATATAAATCGCTTATAGTTCGCTTATAGTTATATGGTCGTTATAATTGTTTAGAATTTTGAGATAACTACTTGCGGTCTGTGTGTTGATGAACTTGTAACTTGGTCGTTTCTGATCATTTGGTCTTAATTGTCTAGTTGTCTTGGGCTGCCTGACGCGTTTCGAATCCTCGCCTTTTTCAGTTGTGGGTCTGTTAAATAATGTAAGATTTAATGCGTTTCTAAAAATAAGAGTTGTTAGACACTAAAATTGTAAGATTCCTTGTTGTTTAGGTCTGGGGGAAGATAAATGTAATATTTCTTGTGCAAGTCTGCAGGGTACTACCTTAAAAGCTTGATCGTTTTTAATAAATTTTTGTTTGTCAGTCACATTTAGCTTTTTCCCCATTTTCAATGGCGTCTGTCAGGCAAAACAAAATTTTGTCCAATTCCTTAAATTCACTGATTTCGTGGTCCGCTTGACCAATTAATATATTACAGTTAATTAAAGTTTTTAGTTGAGATAAAAAAGTCAGTGGCACGAGCGGGATTCGAACCCACGATCTTCGGCTAGATAGGCCGTTGCTGTACACTTGAGCTATCGTGACCTCGATCCACCCGGACACTAACTTCCCATCTCAACCCCATCTTTTGAATTGAAAAAGGAGGGAAAATTCAAAAGGTGGGGTTGTGATGGGAAGTTAGTGTCCGAGTGGATGAGGTCACGATAGTTCAAGTGGTAGAGCAGCGGTGTATCTAGCCGAAGATCGTGGGTTCGAATCCCGCTAGTGCCATTGACTTTTTTATCTCAACTAAAAACCTTAATTTTTTCCAATGTTTTAAAACTATAAATCTTGTCTATTCTCACTGTTTTTGTACGTCGCACGGATTCGGCTTCTCACCAGCTCCAGTGGTGATTCTTTCTAGGCAAAACAGATTTTTTAAGAAATGTATTCTCTACATCTTACGTACTTGATCCATTACCAGAAGACACTTCAGTCAGCCCTGTCTTGCTGTCACAGTACGATGCAATGATACGACGACGGGTGGTACAATGTGGTTAAGGCTCGGGGCCCAACAATGGTGTACCTCGTATCCTCATCCACGTCCCTTTCTCAATCCAGGTTCCTTCATTCTTCCCTCCCCTTCCAACCCTTGGTTACAAGGGGGCTGTCCGGGCGCAAAATAATGGTGCAGCGTGCCCTGAGGGCAGGCAACCTCTCTAAAGCATAAGCTGTACTCGTGTCGGCCTTGGGTCGGCATGGGGCGGCGGGTGCCTTATCAGAAGCACACGAGGGTCAGGGTACCAGATTCTGTCTGCATAGGGTGCATAACCATCTGTACTACGGGGTAACAGAAATGTTTCTAGGTTCAGCCTTTATAACACTTGGAATGGACGTGTAGGGGTTCGTGGTGACGCCCCTGGCGGGAACTTAGATAAGAGGCTGTCTTTTATCTATGACCTTCGCACGAAACGTGCGTATGACCATCGTTATACTCCCGGCCTCACGGAATACGGCGGATCGGACCGAAGAATATAAGCGTTGGGGACGGGACGCTATGATTACCTTGACAGAGTCCCTCGAATGCGTGAGTAGTGGCGGATGGGAATGGATAGTGAATCGGTTGCTCTATTCGAGTATGCTTTGCACGTAGATGTAGGCTGAGCTCGTTTGGAGGCTTTTACCGTAGGCAGTCTCCTCTAGGGGGTGGTTAGCAATTCCATTTTAAACAAAACCGCGGCCGGAGCGGATCGGTAGTTTCTATACTTGGGAAGCCCCAATACTCTGGGAGATAAAGTGACCTTCTCTTTCTAGGGAGACCAGGCTGATGTATTTCGGCTTAGGTAGCCCTTTGCGCGCGGCATACGGTTCGATGCTTAATGCGGACCCGACTACTTGGAATGGGCAAGCGGGGAGCGAGGTTGTCTTGGCCGTTCGGGGCTAAGCTGCCTCTACACCAATGCTGCAGGAGTAACACACTTCTGTCGTATGCGGAGGTGCGTCAGCTCTCAACTTGAGAATCAAAACGTCCGATAAGGCCGAAAGGCTAGGGGCGGACGTTAAAGATCTTCATTGTCCTTTGTCAGCCTGGCCTCTCTCTCTCTCTCTCTCTCTCTCTCTCTCTCTCTCTCTCTCTCTCTCTCTCTCCCCTCCCTCTCCCTATGCGCTAATCACCTGATATTTCATCAGAACCGTCCTATTAAATGCTAAGATATTATAAAATGTAAATTTCCTTGGGCATGAATGTATAATGACTATGATAAATATATTAATAGCTTAATTTATCTTTAGAATAAACGGGTGTGGCGTAATGATCGTGCACTATCGGAGTTTCTCATGGATATCGAACTTTGTTGTCAATAAAAAACTTTTTCCATCAATAAAACTGATATTTTGTGATAATTGAAAAATATGTAGTTGTAAAGTGCAATAATTTAAATACTTCTTTTTATATCGTTTTGAGGCACTAATGTTTATATTTTAAAATGTAATTTTTGACAAATAGTTTTATTTTTTAATGGAAGTTCGTTAGATATAAGTATAGATTTATATATACTTTTTTCAATTTGCCCACCAAAATTGGTGCAGTGTCTTTTTTGTTTTATGACCGGGCGAAAATCCCCGGGGACAGAATCGACCTTGCGGTGATACGGAGTGGGCGTGGACCGGCGAGAATAGTAATTTTTATGCTGTTTTTTCGATCAGCAGGTAGCGAAAAAACATTGTCGAAAAAGGAATGGGGATATCTGGTGGACATCGACTTGTCAATTTGCAACAATTCCGCCTTTTCAAGAAGTACGGTCGTTTCAGCTATTATCTATTCACCATGTCAGCCCTTGCTGCTACTTACGGTCCTTACTACTCTTGCTTTCTCCGAATTATTTTTAGAAAAAGATTTAAAAAAATATATATTCTGTTTTATAACTTTTTGGGTTGTTCTACAGCATTTTTTCCTGAAGCAATTTTGCTTTTTTTTAGCACTGTTTGTTTTATACAGTAAGAAATAAAAAATTGACTTAAAATTATTTTTTGAAAAATTACGAATAAAATAAAAATAAAATTACGAAATTTCCATGTGGGGGGTAATAAACATGTAGTTTTGCAGTTACTGATTATTTTGTCTGCCCATTCTCATTGGTTCTATCAGCTTCTCCCTTTCCCCAGTGTTGGGTCTTGTAAAGTGTACTCAAAATGTGTCTCGAAAAAAATGAAGTTCTTGGAATCCGAAATTTATGTAAGATCTTTGTTACGTCCTGCACATAGATGAACCTGTAGTTTGTTCCCTCACACTTTTGATCTTTCGCTTGTATTTAACAATCTCGCAATCTTGAGTGGTGTGTTTGTCGGGCAAAACGAAATTTTTTCCAATGTGTTTTTAAAAATATAAGTTCTAAGATATCGTCAGATTTCTTATTAAAGTCTGCAGGTTGATGAATCTGTTGTTAGGTCGTTTCCAATCACTCTGGCCTGACTACTCTCATTGTCTTTGTCGCACATATTCGGCTTTTCACCATCTCCAGTTGTTGGTCTTGCTAGGCAAGGCAAATTTTTTTAAAGCATCTCGAAATATACTAGTCCTTAGACTGCAAATATATCGTAAGATTCCTTGTTATGGCCTGTGGGGGGATGAACCTGTAGTAGGCCTTTTCCGATCACAATGGTATAACCAATTTTCACGGTTTTGGTCTGTCGCGCGTATTCGGCTTTTCACTATCTCCAATTGTTGGTCTTTCTAGGCAAGGCAGATTTTTTTAAATGAATCTCGAAATATACCAGTCCTTATACTGCGAAGATATCGTAAGATTCCTTGTTATGGCCTGTGGGGGTGTGGGATGAACCTGCAGTAGGTCTTTTCCGATCACAATGGTATAACTCATTCTCACTGTTCTGGTCTGTCGCACATATTCGGCTTTTCGCCATCTCCAGTTGTTGGTCTTGCTAAGTAAAATAGATGTTATTTTTTTTAATGTATCTAGAAAAATGTAGGTTGTAAGATTTCTTGTTGAGTTGTAAAACAATCGTTTCCATTCATCTTCTCTGGCTAGTCTTGCTGGTGGTTTGGCTCATTTTGCTTAAATCAGTGGGCGGGGTTGTGGATGTATGATAAACTTGAAAAATTAAAATATTATCTCATAAACCTTTGCCTGATCCGGTGGTCGGACGACGACTTGGATCAGATATTGACATTTGTGGTCTGCAGGATGTCCTTTTTGCTTCCAGGAATTAAGATTTGCTCTCATAAAGCAAGTTTGACAAACAGTGACGAATGTAAAAAATGAAGGGAATTAACAGGTTGGGCTATGAGGTCTTATCCACCTCAGAAGTGACGATTCGAATAACGTCTCACCTGCAAAGAAGTGTGTGCGGAGTGTGTCATTAAGGTGGAGTATCATTCTTTGACGTTGTTGCAGTGGAACATCGTCTAAAAGTGTTGGTAAAATCTCCCTCAAAATTTTGAGGAACTGAGCACCAACTGAGTCCGTAGGATGTATGGAAGAACGTTTTCTTCATCCTTCCAAATCGACATTTGTGCAAGGAATGTTAGCAGCTATCATAAACAGAGTCCCGAAGTCCCTGAATAAGATGAAAGCGATACGGCTTAAAATTGTATGCCCGGAGTACATCTATAATTTTTTTTTTTAAACCTAAAACCCTTCCAGCTCCTCCTAAACTCCTTACAGCTAGCTGTTGATCGGAAATAATGTGTTCTTCGGTTCATTTGATGGAATACTGAATATAACGAATAGGTACTATTGTAAAATTTATTTACTTTCAGGAATTAAGATTTGCTCTCATAATGCGAGTTTGAAATTAAAGAATGTAAACAATAAAGACAATTAATCTTTAGGCCTCTTTCAGACGAGGCGGTTTGGTTGATTCAACTAAGTTTCCCGGTTGAATCTCGGGAAAACTTAAAAGAAAACGTTTCTTCGCTGGTTTTACACCAGGCAACTTGTGGAATCAACCTCTCTTCCCAAAGGGAAGTCACGATGTTGTTAGAACCCGAGGAAGCAGGAGCACTTCTTGTACTTGCTCTTCTGCAAAAAGAGAAGCAAAAAGGAGGAAACCCAGTAAAGAAAAGTGTGGGTTTATCCGCTGTTATAAACGGGCGCTTTGTCTCAAACACGTAGTTGGCAAAATAATTACAACTCACTGCAAAGATGGTTGTTTGAACTTTTTAGACCTAAAACTGTCCATAATAAACAACCTAGTTATATAGAAAGCCCACAACTACAGACACTATGATACCAGCGGATTCTTCCCACCCATGGTCCCAAAAGGCTGCTGGTTTCATTTGGCTCCTAGACCGGATGTTAAAACTTCCGCTAACACCTGCTAACTATAACAAATAATTAAAAACTATTAAAACCTTAGCAAAAAAACAACGGGCATCAAGAAGTGTTTATTGATAGGTTGCTAGTTAAAAGAATAAAAAAATTAACTTTAAACGAATCACCAATAGGACTCAGTCACCCCACCACAAATGAATCAGTAAGTTTCCGTTGTTTGCCATACATTGGTGAATTATCGCAATAAGTTAGTAAAATTTTTAAACAAGAAGGTTTTAGAATAGCTTTTAGAAGTACGGGTTCACTTAAAAACATCCTATCAAAACCTAAAGACAAAGTACACAACTTGGCAAAAAGTGGGGTTTACCAACTCAATTGTAATGATTGTGATATTAAATATATAGGACAAAGCGGTAGAGAAATAAAAACAAGAGTAAAAGAACACTTGCCTAAATCGAGCAAATTTTCGGAATTTAAAGACCATCTAAAAGAAACAAAACATAATTTCAATTCAAATTTAAATACAAGAGTGTTACATAGTTTCAACAAAGGGAAAGAACTAGATTGGATTGAGAAATTTGAAATTAAAAAAATGTAAAATTGAACATGGTGATAAATGCATTAATAATATAACAGATTTTGATCTACCTCCCATTTTAAATATGTACATAAATAATATCAAACATCCAAATAATTAATCTAATTATTTTAATTGTTATTATTTTTAAAGTAATTTATAGTAATATTAAGTATTTATTATTCTAATATTTATTTGTGTTATAATTTCCGCGTTTCGCACGTTCAAATTGAGCGTCATTAAAAAAATCAGCTGATAATTGGAACGTCGCGTTGGCGGAGGTATCAGCGGTTCACTTTGGCAATTCATGTCGAGAGACGTGGTTGTAGAAGTCCTTCAACCTGATGATGAGCTAAAAGGCTCGAAATCCGGATCGTTGCAAAACAACTTACTGTGAGTAGGAACTATCCTTTTAAAAAGTATTGAACACCACACTCACTCCATCATTTATCATTTCTAATAAGTTCAAAGTTTGTGAGATATTTACAAAAATGTAGGAAAAACACGTTTTTTTCTCGATAAATTAAACGAAGCCTTGCCCTGATCACCACGTTAATTATTGTAAGATCTCAAAGCCTGGCCGAAAAGGTTGTTAGTTTGGGGCCAACCGGTATATATAACCTGTGTTATTGCTGTTCCTAGGAGGAAAAGGAAGGGGGTAAGGCCTGTGGTTGGTAGCGTGGCGGGGAGTATGTTGGTATGTTGTCCAAAGGAAATTGCAAATCTGCACCAATTGTGACAATCCTTGGTGACACGCGGTGAGCCATATCTCTCTCTCTCTCACTATCGCTCTCTCACTCACTCACTCACTATCTCTCTCTCTCTCTCTCTCTCTCTCTCTCTCTCTCTCTCTCTCTCTATCTCTATCTATCTATCTATCTATCTATCTATCTATCTATCTATCTATCTATCTATCTATCTATCTATCTATCTATCTATATACCTGTTTTGTTGTGAGATTTTCTCGTTAGGGAGAATTGATGAACCTGTAACTTGGTTGTTTCCGATCACTATAATATACTAGCGTCTCTGTTTTGTCCGTAAGAATTTACCTTTTCGTTATTATTAGTGATTGACCTGTCAGTCAAACATAACATTTTTAATTGGATTTAAAAAATATGACTCCTTATATCTTGATGGTATTGAAAGATTTCTTTTTGAGGTCTGTGTGGTAGTGAACTTCACCTTGGCCGTTTCCGATCTTTCTGATCCACATATCCTCGCTGTTTTGGTGTGACAGATACGTTTTCGCTTTTTGTCATCTTTAGTAGTGAGTATATGGAGTTCCTACAAACAGGACTTTCACATGGTAAAGCGCACAGATCAACCGATTTAAATAGTTTTACAATTGTTATTTAAATAAGATACAATAGTTAATAGTGTTTTTTTCCGCATTAAAGGTCCAAAATATATAACTACAAAGATTATAAAATCTTTGAGTAGAAGTTGGCGTACACTCAAACAAGATGTAGATGCAGTTCTATTGCATATTTGACAATTGCAGTCCTTTCCTAATTCCGTGCTTTCTGTTTTCCAACTGCAACACTGTTAATAAAATCCCTAGCCTCGAAACGGAAAAGGAAAAAGGAACCTAATGATGTATTATATGTGCTGGCAAAAGGGCGCTTACAGTGGTGAGGGGGGTTGCAGTAGGACGAGAGGCTTGGTCGGAATGGAATGAGATCCCGAACTGCATCGAACACCGCAACAATCTCGTACCAATAACGGAATAACGCTTCTGCCTTTTCATTTATTGAATAACCACGTGGGGATTTATTTTATTCGTCAAATTCAGGATTATCATAAAGGTAACGACGACTTTTAGTCTCCAGCAACTTTACAGGGACTTATCGAAATTCGCGCCTAGTATTCCTTCGCCTGCTGCGTTTCTGGGCTATGGATATGTTTTATTGGATACGGATATTAGGATTGAATAAATCACTCGTTCCAAACGCTTTTTTTCTGATACTTAAGATAATTTCATCTCAGTTCATTGCTCATTTTATTAACGTATTTGACCTTGGATACTAATCAAGAGTCGTCACATCGTAGAACGAGTTAGTTGAATTTAAAGAAATAGGAGTAAACAAGATAGAAGTGAAATTCTATGGTTTTAAACTAAAAATCTTTTTATACATATCAATATATTAAGGTTGGGATATTCCTTCTCTTAGATATTTTTATTCCAATACATTGTACTAAAATAGTGTTTTATTTAAATATTGGACTTTCTTCTTTTATAAATGTAAATAAGAAATGATATTATGAGCAAACAGTTGTGCGGTTGATCAAGCCCGGTTTTGGCCTTTCGACATATTTGGTGGGTTTATGAGGTTTATGGGGTTCTTACAAACCACTATAAAAACCCACCACTGAAGAAGGCTATAAGGACAAATCAGTGAGGAGAGGTAACAAAAAGTCGTCTATCTAGAGTTTGAATTTTAGCGATATAAAATATAATAATTTATTCACATTTCTAATTCCTACTAAATTCACCATCCTCAATGCTAGGTTTTGTGATTTCTGTTTAGTATGAGTTGTAGTAAAAAAAAAAATCATCCTACATATTTCTTCGTTAAATATTATAGGATCGATGGCACATAATTCATCACATCGATTCTGAAGCTTTCCTCCTTCCTGCTACCAATTTAATTATTTTCAGGTTAAACAACAACTTAGCATTACTTACTCTTACTAAAACTTTTTATTTATTTATTACCATACAAATATATACGTTATGTAATGTGATACAATATTTATCATTTGCATATGTCTTGAGTGGAACCATTGTTGCTCTCTCAGCTTTCTGAATAGTTATTTATGAACAATTCATAAGGAGGTCCCAGGGGCATCTCCGCTTCAATCGCCTAACTGAGTTGTAGGTATGGGTAATGTTAGATGGATCGGGGTCATGTGTTAGGATGTGAGGATCGTTTTCAAAGAATATGGAAAAGTAGGATTAATTTATTTATAAAGGATATTTTAAGGTCGTTGTGGAGAGGGAGTATATTGGAGACATAGAAGAAAGCGTTGATGCTCTCAGGACTTCCACACAGTTTTAGTTCATATGACCAAATCGGTCTCAGTGATGTTTTGTAATGTCAGTTTGTTTTTGTTAGATTTCCGTCCATGTATGTAGTTTATAGAGATGTCCGATGCGTCTTTTCAGTTCCTGTATTTTTATTTGTATGGGTCGGTTCCAAGTTAAGCGTGTTCAAGATAGAACCCAAGATAACGTACCCAGTCGGTTTTAGGGATAGGAATGTTGTTGAGGAATATTGTGTGAGTGGTTTTGCTTCTGACGGTAAATGTAACATAGGGGCATTTGTTTCAATGATTTTTATCCTCCAAAGTTTGCTCCATTCGGCTATTCGTCGGACTGGAGCTCCACCGAGGCGATTGCAGGAATCAGAGGAAGAAAGCACGACTGCACAGGATGCAAGCAGGGAGAGGGTGTAGTTAGGATGTCTGAAGTGTAGAGGAAGTGCAGGAGTGGTTCGAGCACACTGCTCTGTGCCAATCCTCCTCCCACAGGTCGGAGTAGTCCGGCCCTTGGCGAACTCGGAATAATTGCCCTGTGATATAGGAGCGAAGGATTGATTAGATATAAAACTAGTAAAGTAAAGTTACCCAAACACTGGAGATGACGATACGCTGAAGTGCGTCTGAATTAACAAAAATCAGCGAGGATAGGCAGTCCAGAATGATAGGTATCTATCAAACAATGTGTTCATTATCCTGCAGAGCAGAGGAAGAGATCTCATTACTACTAAAGTAGCTTTGAAATGAGGAAGGACTGTCTTTATCTTTTAATTTATCTTCAATTAACCAATTTAATGCAACTTTGTAGTTTACTTTAGTTTATTCGAAAATTGATAATTCGAACTCCTCAGCTGTCACTTTGGTAAATCGAAAAAATTCATTCCTCATTTATTTTTATACATTCAGTAATACGAAATATTTTTGGGGGATGAGAGAGTATTCTATAAATCGAAATGGAGTCACTTCCCCTCTTTATAATTCGAACTTTTTCCTTGTGTTGTTTCGCTTCTCAGCATTGGCCACAATCTGGAAAATCAAGACAAAGGACCCCAGGCCACATCGAAACAAAAACTTCAATTTTACAGTCAATCTATTTCCGCTTTCCATTATTTTCACTATGTTTTATATATGTACTATTTAATTTTTTTTCTTAAATTCACATCAACTAATAATTCGGTTTTTATTTTTTATTGAAAATTCGAAGTGTTTTTGTGTTCCATTGGGTTTCGAAATATCGAGAATGTAATTTGTCCCCTTGTCACTTAGACTAGTAATAGCAATCTTTCCAGATTGCCAAGAATTCGATTTATGTATACACTTTTTTCTACAGTAAAAATGGCAAAAGAAAAAATATTAATACAAATTAATGATAAAACAAATATGTTACAATCAAATAACAAATGAACAAATTAATTAAAAATTGAAATTTTTACTTAATACCCCCTCCAAAAAATCAGATGTGCAATTTTCATTTTTCTCTATTCATGTCCATGCCAATATGAAAAAATTATTTTTTCTTTATATCATTTCGACTAGACTTGCCGTTTTCAAGTTGGTCCAACTTGTCTTCATCAAATTCACCAACTGACGGTTGGTTAACTTTGCCGGTATTCAACTTCCGTTTTCCTTAACTTTGTAAAATAAACAGTAAATCCGTTTCAACGCCGTCTTAAATAATATGCACAAACTTATTTTATGTTATGGATAACAATTTGCTTACCAAGCAATAAAATTTATCCAACCACAATAACATAGACTGATGACAATTTAATGAAACTTTTTATTCAGTGCTTAAAAACGCAGGATTGATTTTATTAGGCTCGCTAATCTAAATATACATTCGCTTATACAATAAAAATACTTTAAATATTGGAAATATGTTTAATTTGACGACTGTAATTTTAATCGTAATTTCACAATTTCATTGGGCGATTCGTCAAGATGATTTATTGGTTCGGAGCAAGGTCGAAACGCATCGTTCAAGTGCAATCTGTTCATTTAAATTCGTCCATGTCATCTTTAGACGCTTTAACTGTGTTCACCCTGTCAAGTTGTGTTACATAGAGAAAAATGATGAGCTAGCTGATAAGTCGAACTGAATAGCAGTGTAGTCAGAGCCGAGAGTTAAGACTTTGGTAATGGCCCCTCTTTACCCCAAGGATGAGATGGCCTGAAGTGGCCCACATTAGCCAAGGTTGGAAATGATGTTGGGGAACGTTTGCTTGGGGAGCAGTCTGATTAAACACATCAAAGGAGGCCAAACATGCGCGAACAAAGTACACGTAGTACTGCGATAGGTGACTTGTCCACCCATTGGGCCAACATTGGTCGGCCATTGTTTGTTGTTTACTACCACGTTTCTTTCAAGAACATGTATGTATCAATTATACATCTTAGCCGAACACAATGCTGCAGCAGCAATTTCCTCGATATCTATCACGGCACAGGAAAAGTAAGCAACTATAGGCCATTGACACCATGCTGGCCCGATCTGGGCAAACGGTCTATCTATTTGCCCAGTGAGTGGAGCCAAGTTCATGGCCAGCGTGGCATGGTGTCCATCTTGTTGACCGATGTATTGGCCTTTCATGACCCGTAATAGTATAGTATGTAACACACACGGTCGACATGAATTTTACAGCTGGTTATTTGTTGTTATATACTTTTGTAAATAAGCTTTAATTTTAATTTCTTTTGTTAATTTCTGACCTATCCTCATACCTTCATTCATGGCGGAGGCATGGGATCTTCATATGTATTGCACCACTTGCAGCACTACGGCGAAGAACTATCAACTGAAGATATCAAAAATGGTCTGAAACATACAGCAAAAGAGGCAGACTATGATGATAAGGGGCATTGATCATTAACAACTTCCATTAGAAAATAAAGAGCAAAGGATTTCATTTTTTGATTATTTAGAAATCTAATTCCTTTTTCGATCTATTATAATTTACTTGTAATTCTATTTCTACAGTTTTTCTATTTAATGACCTTCTTGCAGAAATATGAATCCTTTTGAATTCTTAAGATGAATTTTTGACCGATTATAATAAAAAGGAGGCCTTTTGTTCTTTTGATAAAGTCCTAATGTTACTTTCCTCGGAAACCTTATCACAATGATAAATTCTGGTTTTGGCTTTTTAGACGATATTCATCTCGGCATCCCCTGTGAGCTCAATAAATGACGGAGACAAAAGCTGTCACGTGGTCAAACGATTTTTTTAATTTAAAACCAAAACTCGCCTAGGTGACGTCAAATGGCGATATCAAATTTCTTTTTATAATAGCATATTACAGTTGCTAAAAACAAAGATTTTTGTTTTATAAAACGTCAGTCGGACGAATATTTAGAAATAAGCATAATTTAATTCCTATCACTGGGAGTACCCTAAATAATTTCTGGAATAGTCCAAGAATGATTTTGAGAAAAACAAACAGACCCAGATTTACTGTTTTATAATGTATGGACCCTTCTAATGAATAAGTTTCACCATATTTCATTAAATTAGGCGATAAGGTGCCTGACATGACACCGAAAGGAGGCCGATTTTTCCATTTAATAAGATAGAAGTTGTGACCGTTAATCTTTTTTAACGCTTCAACCTGTACTTGTTATGGTTAAATATTGTTTTTATTTTGTATTTATGTCTTGAGTATCACAGTGCAAGTAATGTTCTGTTCAAACCATATATTTCAAATACATATGATACGAAGAGATGTCAATCTTTTGTTTTTATAGTGATTGAAAAGCTTTGTGGAAAAATTTCCAAGTACTTTTTTACCGACGTAGGAAATACTTGATTTATATTTGTTGGTAGTACATTCATACGATTGTGTTCTAATGGTTTAACGCATTTGTTGTTTCTCGGCCTTTGAGTATATTGTTGACAGTAGGTCTGAGGGTTGAAAGAGCAACCCTTTCCCTCCTTCAACCAACCCTCCATCTGCAAACGTTCTTTTAATCCGGTCAGTGTTTTTCGATTGCAAAATAGGAATCTTGCCTTAAGGGGACAATTTGATGCGAAATCAAATTGTCAAGTCAAACCTAGTTGAAAACGGGCTGAAGGCCAATAGAGGGTAACTGGGACGTAGAACCTTACAGTTTTCTCTTTTATCAACAAAATTCCCGGATTTAGGGATTAAAGTATTGCCAGAACTTTTGAAACTTTAGTCTTGATTTTTCATTTTATAAGGGCCGAAGCCCTCGAATTAGCCGCCCCTGCGCAACCCTCTCACCTTTATCCCCTTCGTCAGTTGTAGTCATTTATCACTTTTAATATTGTCTTATTTCAGAAACTTCTCCAGGAGTCCGGTTTACATTCGGGAGGGAACTTTCCTCGAACTATAACTTATAATGAGCTATGAACCCAATTTGCGTCCTCGAGTAATTTTCTCCGTGCATTTAGAGGTGGGCAATTAATCAACATATGTTCATTAAATATCTCATGCATCAAGAAATAACAATAAAAACGTTTACGTCCGATAGTAATATATCTGAAGTTTCCTGCATTCTGATGTTTGTGTACGGTAACATGTATACATTACATTTGAATACATTTTTAGGGAACTTTTTTTAGGTCTTTTGTTTTGGAAGTATTTTCTTTTTCTGAAAAATATTTCTGGAAAGAAAAATCAATATTTAAAAAACTTTTCTTTAACTCAGTATAATCATAATTAATAAACCTCTCACTCGAAAATTAAAACCAAAATTCGGTTTACATAGTTAACACAGGGTGGATCACAATTCTTCATTTGTCACGTAGCTAATCAAAAATTTAAAATTTGACCTAAGTACGAGAAAGCTGGTATTAGCGAAAATAATAATGAAAAATGAACAAAAATGAAAAGGATTGGCTAACTAGATGTCGATTACAGAGGGGAAATAAGGATTTCCGTTCTTCGCACATGTTCCATGTTATTCATCAATAGATTGTGCATGTTTTACATATGTTGAATTTTCCAGTTTAAACGGGAATACACAAAAATAAAAAAGTAATTTGAACAGAACATTTTCCAAATCCAAATGTAAAAAAATCAACAGAAAACGTTAAAGAATAATATATGTGTGTTTATTATAAACGACGATCAGCAACGATAACGAGCGATTTTTCCTTTTCCCGCAATTTGTGAAAAGTAATTTGGGGTTTGGGTTTTTTTGTTATTCTCCAATGGTACGTATTTTGTACGAATTCGGACTGGGATAGAACAAAAATAATTGTAACATGAAGAAAATTACGATTAATTGGACAGATCATTACTCTTTAACAAAAATATGTTTAAATTTCAACTATCATTAAATCATTATCATACATTATGCAACAATTAAAACAAAATTTCATTAAATTTGATCAAGGGGGTTCCGCAGATAATGGTACCGAAAGGAGGACAATTTTCCCATTAGATAAGGTCGAGGTAGTGACCCCTTTAGACAAACTTAAGGACCAAGTGCTAGTCAGACTTGAGAGCAGCTTTCAGTACTGGCAGACCGAACATTATCTGTATTGATCAAAACATAATTAACCTAACCAACTCTGACTCTGAAAGTACGTACGGTTCTGAACAGTCTAACAGTAAGTTGCAAGTTCATCACCAACCGAATATCTCGATATTTCAGGAGTTTGAAAGGATAATCCGATGTCACTATTTTTTGAACCTGGTAGGCGATAGGTCGCATTTTCCTAATTTTTTTTTCATTTTGAGGTTCCATGCACTCCATTTTAACCAGGTTGTTTATCTAAATTCTCCAGATGTTTGAGATTTTACAAGGCGCAATCCACTTGTTCGCCATTCGATAAACAATGTACATTTCAATGTGTTAGCAGCTCCGTTTGCCGTGTCCCATTTCATTTAAATTTAATGTCCGGTTAATTAGTTGTGTCGGCTTAAGAATGCCCCTACGAAGAGCGCACTTGTTGTTACAATTACTGCTCATGGCTTCAAAGCAAAGTAATTACTTCTCGGAATAACAATTTATTATTCCATCGGAATGTTGTGCCATCTGCAAAATTGTCTGCTCTCAGAATTAATAATCCTAAAAACTCTCGTTTATATTGTTTAAAGATCAAACGTGAAACACATGTAGTATGAGGATTTTACAGCATATAACAAGTTAAATATTTTTCACTGAGTCTTTAGAAATCTCTTCTATTTTGTCTTATGAGTCTCCCAATTTTGTTTGTTGTCTAAAAGTAAGAAAAATGGCAAATAGGAAGGAAAATTCAAAAAGGTGGGGTTGAGATGGGAAGTTAGTGACCGAGGGGTATAACCGACGATAGCTCAGGTGGTAGAGTAGCGGCGTATCAAGCCGAAGGTCGTGGGTTCGAATCCCGCTCGTGACACTGACTTTTTTATCTCAACTTAAAACCTTAAATAATTGAGTAAGAAAGAAAAGTAATTCTTATCGTACAAGAGGGCTTAACGTCCAATTACCCGTTGGGTGTCGGGGACGGGAGGTTAAACCAATTTACAATACTTTCTTCATATTATTCACGGTTAAAAACCCATAGGCTATACCAGGATTCGAACCCAGGACCGCTAGCTGGCAATACGAGTCGGACACCCTAATCACATGGCTATAGAGTCCCCAATTTGATTCTTAATTGGTTTAATAGATTGGAGAGTTTGTTGCTCTTTCCCCATGTTTGTGAAGGTGGTCTATTTAATTTATATTTTGGAGGTGTCGTTTAGTTTTTATTACAGGTTTAGAAGTTGTGCCTAATGTTTTTTATTGTTTGTGGTTCGTGCTGTTGTGTATTGTGTCTGCTGTTATGATGTCCGTTTCTGTTTTATGTCGAACTTGTTAGTTTGTGTAAGTAAGTCGAGGAAGTTTATACCGTTGTTGTGTTTAGTTTCTTTTATAAAAAAAAAACAAGATATTTAAGGTGTTTATAGTGTAGTTGTTGTTCATTTAAAAAATATATTGTCAATATCGCATCAAAGTATTTGTGTACAATGGTAATGAAAGTATATCTCCACAAGGTTTTGTGAAAATACCTCTGCGCGAGTATGCCTGAATTGTCGCCTCCATATTATATCAAAGGAGAAGCCAGAGCAAAGGTTCACATACCCATAAATGGACAAACATCAGCAAATATATGCCATGATAGATGCCTTAATACGCATGCCAATAGATGCCACTACTCCAAAACATAAGTGCACCAACAAGTACAAGGTACTCATATCAGAAAGGGAATAGTGGGCCAAGGAATACTTCTGAATAGAGGCACGGGAGCTGGAGCCCTCTTGATGAATCCTTAGAACAGACACCTTAGGTACATCCTTACGTAATCTTAGGTACATACTCTACACTTTTCCAGTTTGAAATCATAGCAACACTGGGCCTAAGAAATAAAAAGGTTGTGAACATATTCCAGGAAGATAGCATAGCTATTTTCTCTCACTTTCAGGCGGGGTGCTAAATACTTGCTATTGTCAAGTTCTTCGATCAAATTCTGCAAAACTTGGGTAATAGGTGATTGGTTATTATGGTTCGCGCAGCATGCACTTTTATGCGGATTGGACTCCAATTTCCGCTATAAACAGTACTTTTTTGTAGAGTTGTATAAACACTATTCACAGTTCGAGATTTATAGCGTGACTCTTTTTTTTTTTGGGGTCGTTCCCGGAGATGCTGTAATACCGGGTCAACCCGCGACACAGGTGGAGCAAAAGCCCCTAGCACTCCGACATTTCCCAAAATCACTTTAATCTACTGGACTCCCTACGGAAATAGTACTACACTTTGATCTTAGCCAAAAGGCTTACAATTATCTTACCAAAAGATAATTATATAATTTTGAAAAATATACATTAACTATACACTGCTAACTAATTTGACAAAATGGGTTATGTGTGAGGAATGAGAGAAGGATTGAAACGTCGTAGTAGAACTTTATGTACGATAGTCAATTGTTAGTGTACTTCCGGTGATCGGACTATTAATTTATTTATACCAGAATGCCCGTAAATGATTGATATTTAATGTAACTGACACAGTAAAATAGATTTGTATTATGTTTTTTCGATAGAGACCAAGTGAATGATGACACTCCCAGTCTCAATTGTCCAATAATTTCGGAACCTTTTCACTGTTCCGGCGGTTTCTTTCTCCGGACCCTCTCATAAAAGGGTGGCTTTTCCACATCCCGCGCCCCATTTGGATTTAATTGTATCCATAAAAAAACTCCTGGCACGCCGACCCCTGACGAAAATAAGCGCGCTTTATTCTGACTCACGCTGTTTTCGCGTGCCAACAATTTCGAAACGCCAGGTGTCAACGAAGGGGAAGGTCCGCATGCAAATGGAACGAAGATCTATGAAAAAATACCAACATGACAATGAACAAAATAGCATTAGGTTTAAAGTTCGTATTTCATGATCGTACTTTCGTAAAAGCGTACTTCATGATCAATTATTTTAAAATTTTGCCAAAGGTTGATCAAATTTACTGCTCTGATCACACGAAAGTATTTTTTCCTTTTATTTTTCTGTTTAAAATAGTTTGTTGTGAACTATTTCTCCAATGTTAGTTACAGTTCAGTCCTTCCCGGTCGGGTTAGGGATGGTTAGGATCAAGGGTCCTTTATCAAACAGTACGGAAGGGTAAAATTGAGTTGGAAACGATATCAAGAGAGCTAACGTAAGTTCACCATGTTCGTTGGTCCCTTTTATTTGTATGCTTTTGAGATTTCAGACCTTATTTGAAAAAAGCAGCTTGCATTTCATGTTCTGGCCGAGGTTCAGACAAGACAGACCCCGGTATCCTGGTCGCCTTGTACTTTTCCAAATAATTTTTTTTATTTAATTTTTTGCCCAAAAAGGCGACTGCATCAGAATTGAGTAAGGCGTAGCGGGAAATTGAAACGACCTGCGAGGCCGACAATAAAACACAGTTAACACCTTTTGATACGCTTTCCAGTTAACATCCTCGACGGCTTCGGCTTTCACCGTTGAATAGAAAGAAATTCGATTTCCTGGCGAATAAGCCTAAGAAACGGCACCGAATCCTAGCGACCGAGTTAGAATACAATATGCAATCAGCATACATTTTACATCATTAAATAATTTATGTAAATATAAATAACCTGCATTACCAACTTCATTTTAATTATGTCTAGACCTGGCAATAAACATTGTTTCTAATGTGTGTAATAGCTCAACTTTGATTCTGTAAGAAAGACGTGTATTTTTGTTACAAAAATAGTTGTGTCTCTTGATTCCTGTTTAAATGTAAAACATTGCCACCATCAAACAAGACTGGACGTGTATACATAGTTCAGTTAACCAGAGTCTTCGGAATTAGGTGGAGATGTAAAATGCGTCTGACTGACATACAATCCTGGATATGCATGATGGAAGGCAGCTGTGATCATTGATTGAATTTTCATGGAAATTTTATTGGCTATGATATATTTACAGATTTAAGATCTGTCAAATTAGCAGGACGGCGGTAGGCGAGTTGTGTTAACGTGAAAAGCTTTCGGCTCGTCGACTCCGCGTTCATGGGTTCATTTCCCTCCGTCGCCCATGGAATTTTATTTTACACAATCCCTTTCCCCCAAAAATAATATACACATACTGCATGGAATCTGATTAATATGTAAAAGCATAAAGCCATTAAAAAATTAATTAACTACAAAAAAATACTGCCACATTTAAGATCTGCTATATTCACAGTTCTTTTATACCGCTGTATGACTGTATGCCCCAGTTAGAAGGTAACAGCGGTTTTACGGAACACGTACTCCGGTGATAAGTGTAACAGCAGTGTTGGCTGTGATTTATTTCTCCTACTTGAAGTATATGCACATTAATGACTTTCTGAGATATCCATTGAAAAAGTGCAACGTTTTCTTCTAAACACACACAAACAAAAAAACAACACTTTTTTTTTTTTTTTTTTAAACGCCGGTGTTTAAAAAAAAATTGTAACGTTGTAAGGATGCAGGGCGCTGGATTCGAACCCGGGACCTTTACCTTACACCGTTGCGGTCACTGACACCTCTAATAATTGTTTTTTAACCGTATATTTTTTATGTTACAATATTTATCGTCACCGAATGTAAAGCTTTTTACAATCAAAATATTACGGTCGTATTTCGTTTCAAACGTTTCCCTTTTCAACGTAAAATAAAAATATTTAGAAAAAGGTTTTCCAGAGTATGTACATTTTTTACAAACTCTTCTCCAAACGTTTCTCTTTTAAAAAATTTATTTAAAAACCGTTATAATTAGCCTAAATCCATTATAAAAGTAACAAAAATAAAAATAAATTCACTACTTTCGTGGTCCGCTTGACCAATTAATACATGAGAATTAATTAAGGGTTTTAGTTGAGATGAAAAAAAGTTAATGGCACGAGAGGGATTCGAACCCACGACCTTCGGCTAGATATGCCGCTGCTCTACCACCTGAGCTATCGTGACTTCGATCCCCTCGGACATCAACTCCCCATCTCAACCCCACCTTATGAGTTTTCCCTCTTTTTGCCATTTTTCAAATGTCGTGTAATCGGTTTGGATTCTTGACGACAATTGAAATGGCGACGGAGAGCTTTAGTGAAGTGTACGTACTTCATTTTTAAATCATTAATTCACTACTTTCGTGGTCACGATAGCTCAGGTGGTAGAGCAGCGGCGTATCTAGCCGAAGGTCGTGTGTTCGAATCCCTCTCGTGCCATTAACTTTTTTTCATCTCAACTAAAACCCTTAATTAATTCTCAATAAAAATAAAGTTTTCCAGAATACTTATGTAAAAGGCGAAAATGGGTGCATATTTGATAGTTTTGTTTTTTGTTCTAATATTTTCCTAATTCACAACGTAATAAATCAAAAACTTATATAATATTTAAAAAATAATATCGAATTAATGTTTTGTTTTTTTATAAATAATTGCTGAAAGCATACAAAGGGCGTTCGATCTCGGCGGATGGCTGGATTCGATTCGGAGGGTCTTTTGTTCGTAACGGTAACTCTTCTGCTAAACCACAAATGCTTACATTAAATTAAAACTAAGGGTTTCTATATCCTTCCAAATGTGCTCAGCTACCTGCCGTATAGGCTGCGGCAATAGCAAGAGGGAAAGGACCCTTTCCGGCCTTCTCCGCTGTAGCATATACGTCGGTAACGTGTTAATCTTCATTCTTAATCTCTTCCCGCTTTTTGTTACTTGTTGCATTGTTTTCAAGAAGTTTCTTATTAAGTTTTTAGGATAGAAAACCTTACCTAAGAATACTAAAACGCCTGACTAACAAGGACTTTTGAACGTTGTAGCGATAAGATGAACCTGTTTCATGGTCGTTTCTTATCACTTTGGTATGTCCTTCCTCGTTTGGGTCTTACAAATGTTTCCCTATTTCGCATGTCATGTCCAATGGTTAGTAAATTTGCCCGTTTTAGGGACCTATAAGTTATTGTTCCTAAATGATCTTATATGTTCTTTGTTTTTGACATCTTCTTGCCCAGTGGGCCTGATGAATGGTTTCGCCGCATTGGCCCGTTAAGTGAAGAAAAAAATTTCATTGAACAATAATATAGTACAATTTTATTACATTTTTTTGAGAGTAAGATAAATATCACAGCATAGCATAGCTGTCTGCCGGAAGTTCAAGTGTACTTTGAAAAGGAATTAAATGGAAAACTAAATTGAAAAAATAAAAGAAAAAAAAGAGCAAAAAACACGTGAACATAGTCAGAATTTGAAACAGAATACCAAATGGCAAAACAAAAGATTTAATGTAAAATAAAACGAATTCCTTGAATGTATGAAAGAAATTAAAAGTACTTTTGGATCAGAACAGTGAATTGGAAATTGCATTCTGTAACCAAAAATCAACGGATCTCCAGGCTGTTATGCAGAAGTCAGATAGATTTTTCATCCGACGTTTGTTCCACTCAGCAAGCACAGATTTTTCATCCGACGTTTGTTCCACTCAGCAAGCTGAACGCCTGAAGAGATGTGTCAATCGTGTTTTATTAAGGGCTGCCTTTCTAAACTTATTAAGGACCGGGCACATGCAGAGGAAGAGGAGAGTGTCCTCCTCCTCGTCCATATTACACATTGAGCACTTTCACTGCCTCTGTCTTTATCTTCGTCGTAGGGTTTCGGGTTAAGGTTTAAAAATTCTGCCCTCAAGCCGAAGATCCACGTCGCTATGCTGAGGTCCCCTCCGGCTTGGTCACTAAACATGTATATTTGGTGGTATCCTCCGGTATAGCTTAAAATAGTTGGTCAGTTGGGCGCGTCTTTTAAAGTTTGTTAATTTTTCGTCGGCGAATCTTTTTAATATCATTTCGCGTCCTTTTTCAGTACTGTTTCTTTCGAAACAAAAACGAGAAATTGCCTGCCCAAAATATATCTTCTTTTACCCGTTTCATTGCCAGCTTTCTTGGAAGGCGGTTGCCGGTAAGGCCAAATAATTAAGGAGTAGACACAGCGTGAGGGTTGATACATGCGTTCCCGATTTACTCATCGTCAACAAGACAAGAGGATCATTAACGTCCGCACCTAGCCTATTCGGCCTTATCGGACGTTTTGATTCTCAAGATGAGAGCTGACGCACTTCTGCATACGACGGAAAAGTGTTACCGCCGCAGCATTGGTGTAGTGGTGTCCCGGCCCCTAAGGGTCAGAGCCACGCTCTCCGCTTGTCCACTCCGAATGGTCGGGCCCGCATTGTGCGTCGGGTCGTACGCCGCACGCGAGGGGCTAACGGGCCGAAATACATTAGCCCCCCCCCCCGCGTACTCCCTAGATAGAAAAGGCGACTCTATCTCTCTGAGTGTAGAGGCTCCTCTAGCGTAGAAACTTTCGGGAACGCCCCGACAGCGGTTTCGGATTATAAAGTGGGATTGCTACCCACCCCCTAGATGAGCACTGCCTACGGTCAAAGGTCTCTTATCGAGCTCAGCCTACACCTGCTGCACGTAATCGAGGGACGGCATAGGTCTAGCCTAGGTGGTCCGATCCTTCGCTTCCCCAAGGGAACCACGCCGGTCATACGCACAACAATGCAAAGCATACTCGAGTCAGAAACCGCCGATATCACTACCCTTTTCCAATCGCTTACTCACGTATTCGAGGGACTGTAGCATGATCATGACGTCCTAAACGCTTACATGCTGTCGTCCGGTCGCAACGTCTCCCGTGAGGACCAGGTTTAATACATTGGCCATACGCAAGCTTCACGAAAGGTCCCAGATAGAAGACAGCCTCTGTCTAAGTTCCCGCCAGGGGCGTCACCACAAGCCACCACGAGTCCATCCCAATGTGACTCTGGGCTGGTTTTTGAAACGTTGAGTCAACCAGTGGTACAGATGGCCTACAACCCTCCCCCATCTTTGCAGACAGGATCTGGTGCACTGGCCCTCGTGTGACTCTGCTAAGGCACCCGACGTCCCTGCCGACCCTGAGGCCGACATAAGACAGCTTGTGCTTTAGAGAGGTTGCCACGCCCTCAAGGCTACACCATTATTTTGTGCCTGGATACCCCCCTTGTTACCAAGGGTTAGGAGGGGTCACAGGATAGAATGAAGGAATTCGGATTGAGAAAGAGGGCCGTGGAAGAGAACACGAGGTGGGCCATTTCGGGGTCTCGAGTCTCAACCACAATATACTACCCGTCGTTGAGGGTTGATACAGTGTCCAGCCCTGTTTCAAGGTGGAGGATGTGGTGAGGAGCAAATAGAAAAATTTTTGATAAACATGTAGAGCACACCTTTCACTGCCTTATACTCTTGAGCACTAATTATGCACGCTGAGCTGCGAGCACAAAATACCTCGTCGGATGAGCGTCCTGAATTTGGTACTCTAGGCACTCCAGGGAGCAAATTAAAGTGGCTATATCATTTTTGGCTATGGGTTTCTTGTCGAAATTTTGTTTGAGAAGTTTTCGTGTCATTTTTCTTTGTTTGGGTTTTATGCATGATTCGTTAAGTAACTGTGCATTTTCCCCAAGTGTATGAAAGTGGTTTCTTTTGTTTCTATATAGGGGGTGTTGTTCTGTTTTTGTACTTTAGTTGTGCCTATACTATAGCTGTTATTGTATGTTAATTTATTGTTTATATTTTTCAGTGATTAGTGTTACTAAACGTGTTGATTCAAACCAACCACACGGACTCAAAATGGCAGAACTGGAAAAAAAAATAAATAAATAAAATCACTATCAAAACTAATTTTTGAAACAACTACATATCTAACAACTTGCATTCATTTTTTGATTAACAATTATTTTTTCATGTCAAAGTTAGAGTGTAGGTGTTTTGAGTCATAACGTCATATGCCACCCAATTTTAGTGGTATTGTAGGTAAATAGAAAGTAACAAATGAACGATTCACTATAAAAAGACGTGAAGAGACAGTTGAGTTAGACCAGTAGTAAAACTAAAGTGATTTTACCTTTATAATTTGATATCAACCGTGGACTGAGAACTGTGAATCGCTATACATAGGTTAGATCTTCAAAAAGTAGCTTCTTACTGGGTCACGACAGGCGAATCGATCATGTTTCTCTTACCTTAAAAAGCGAGATTGCCCGTAGGCCCAACACCTCTCAGCCATCCCACATTCCCGGTGATAAATCAATTTCCTTTCAACCGATAACACACGGAAGACGTCTAGCCCTCATTGAAACGATGTGCACATTAACAATTCATTTCCTGACGAAACTGGTGGTGGTAGAAGTTTAACTGTGTTGTAACCGACTCGACCGTGGAAAATTGAAATGCCGTACTCTCTCCAGTTGGGTGTATGACCTGATGAACTCACCTTGAACATATGCCCTTATAGTCTTAAAGAGTCCGCCTATCCTCGCAGATTTTATCTTGACTTGAAAGTAGCATGAAGCACCTTTATAGAAAACCTGCTTTAATAGAAATGATGAATGATGGAGTGAGTGCGGTATCCTTTTTAAAAAGATAGTTCCTAATCACAGTAAGTTGAATGCCCTTTAATATAAAGCGAGATTAGGTGGACAAATCTGATTTGCTTATGCCAAACTGAGGGTGGATGATCACCAACCCGCATTACGAATAAACTTCACAATCACATTCAAGTGTAAACGTATACAATAACATCAGGCAACAATTATTAAACGGCTGAAATGTGTTTTGGCGATCGCCTACCCATCAATTGTATATATGTTAAATTTACACTTTTTCGCCTTTTATTACCTACGTCTGGCTATTGCAAAATAAAAGGGGAAACCTCTGACTATTGATTTTCTTACATGTGTCTCTATAAAAGTTAAAATTTATTACCACACATTAAACTAATTTGTCCAATTAATCTTCAGTTTGGTCTTTTCCTATCTTCCTTTTCTGCCTATCCTTTCTGCTTTTGGTTTGCCAGAATGTTGATTCATCGCCCGACAGAAAAAACTCTTAAAATCTATTAATATTTCTTTGACACGTTGTTCAAGTTTTGTAATTTCCATGCCAAAATAAAGTTTATCATATTAGACGAGCATAAAAAAGGATGAAAAATGAGTCTAACGTACATCTATCCATCATTCTGGAATTTTACTCCTATTAAAATGTATAGTGGCCTGTTGAAGATGGTTTTAATGTGATTGTCTGTCATATTCATTACCTAATGACATTCATACTTTACGCAAATTAAACAAATGTAGCTTGAAAGTCTATTGGAAACTCGAAACGTTTATGCAATATTATTTGAAAAGTATTTAACAACATGTATTAAAGCGAATATTAAAAGTTTTATCTATACAGAAGAGTATATAAAAAATATAAATATATGCGTATATAAAAAATAAAATAAGTAATAAATTATTAAATCCCCTGAATAATTTGATCAAACGAAATAGATAAGAAAAATCCATCAAAAATTTGGTAATAACTAAGAACAAATTTCCTTAAATAGATTAAAAACACTTCTCTCTCATTATCTCGACTAATTGAACGAAACAACATTAAATACTTTTGGGGAGCAAATAACAATTTTTATGAAAGTATCTTATTTACTAATTTTCCGCTGCCTGGGAATCTAAGCGTTACTGCTTAGCTGTTTTTCTAGCTGTTACGGAGGCATTTGGCAGAGTGAGGCGCCCCTTTTCACATTAAAAAGTATTTATTTAGAAATCGTGAGATGCGATCTGGTGTGATGTAGGTTTCAGAAAAACATTTTCTTTATCGTGCCAACGTTTCGATCTTTATTGAGATCATCTTCAGGGCCTGGGATTTACAAACATTGTTTACAGATTACAATTACATTTTGAATGTGGAGAAGTGAATTTATACAATGCAAAATATATTTTTTATATATTCAATCAAAGTATTTCTACTCACTCGAAGTGTTTTTCTTCTGTGTAATTGTGCCATTCTTGCGTGTCGTGGCGAGAGTGCCAGTGAGATTTTGCTATTTTGTTTTTATATACGTTGGACTTTGAAGGGGTGGGGAAGGATGTCGGTATAGAAAAGACATTTTTGTATAAGGCGTCGGCTTCTTTGAGGTGAAATGAGCCGACGAAGGGAAAAAATGTGTTGGTAATGGTTCGGTCAGATTATCCTTTCAGGATTATATAGAAAGGGATAAATAGGAAAAGGAAAGCTAATTGTTTGGAAATTAGACTATGTGAAAAATATTTGATATGTGGAATGTAATGTGATGATGTAGGTATGTTATCTGTATTGAATTTGATTAATGATATTGGCGTAGCTGCGACTGAGTTTACATGTATCTGTTCTGTAATTGATGCTATGTTCGTCGGCTCATTTCACCTCAAAGAAGCCGACGCCTTATACAAAAAGGTACCGCAGCAAGCTAAACGAACAAAAAAGGCGGTACATGACATTCACTCTTAGGAGAAGTATCTGCCCACCAGCGCACAAACGTAGTAAGGTAATCACCACTTCCAATCAAATCCGCAACATTGGATTCTACTTGGACAGCAAACTTACATGGAATATTCAAATAAAACAAAAAATACAAGAACTGAATTGAAAATACGGACCAACTCAAATGTCTACTTGGACCCAAATCCACAATGAGTATATATAACAAACTAACAATATACAAGACACTGAGTAGACCGATTTGCCCTTACGGAATCCGAGTTATGTGGTTCAGTCAAGCCATCCCACATCCAAAGAATCCAATCCTTTCAATCAAAGGTCCGCATTCTCAACGCTCCCTTTTATGCCACTAACCAAACCATTCGCAAGACATACATATCCCATTCGTGACGGACACGATTCCACAATTTCCACTCCAAGCTCTCCTCCCACACAAATCCACTAGTTCAAGCCCTCTCTTCAGTGTCAACCTTAACAATACAATACTGTTACCTAACCTAAAAAGACAGTGGCTTCGTGATATCCTACCCCAATCCTCAACCAACAATCCTCATTTTCCGGCTGGCTTCTTTACTCCATCACTATCACCATCGTCTGACAGGCTTCACTCATAACTTTTATGATCGTTATGAAAAAATAGTTGAATGTGTAAATTTTTGTAAATAAAAAAGCTTACATATTTTAATGTTGAAAGTGTTATTGTCTTAATCTTAATCTTATAACTTTCATTTAATAAATCACAGTTATATTTGTTCTGTTAATATGTTTACAACATTATCCTTATGAAACGAGCCGTTCATTCTTAAATGGTAGATAATTATGTTAAATTAATAATGAAAATGAACTTAATTCTCCTCTGTTCATAAAATTTCGCTTTTGTCGAGGTGTGAGGTGAATGATGTCACATGAAGTTCGAATCGTGCGGTTAGTCATGTGGGTTGCGAATTGTATTATTCCCTGAGTTGCGAGATCGACGAGATAGGTTGAAGGCACAGAACCCGCCCTGAAGATCACGAAAGGAAAAGGCTTCTTCTGAAAGTCATAATCGTATCCAATTACAGCGGACACCGAATGATTATGGCTCGATGTCAGAAAGCGGGATTAATTTATTATTAACCTGTATATGCTTTTAGATATTTCACATTTGTTGCCCAAAAGTCACCTGTAACGATCTCTCGAGGACATCGTTTTTGGAATGAAGAGGACTGTCTTGGAATGGCTTAGTGTAAACATACCTTGCGCGGGGATTAAGTAGAGTTCAGATGGATCGAAATGTTGAAGAATAGAATTAGGGAGAAGAAACGGATCTATTGTGGATAGTAAGTACCTTTGACAAGTCGACTGAGGACTTTTCATTTTGTTGTCATTCTCGACCCGCACTATAGCTGAAGGGTGTTCCAAAAACCAAGAAATCCGTAGAGATTTGTTTTTATTTGTTGCAAGTTTTTGGCTCTTGGCGCACCTTCAGCACGTCAAATAGGACAATCTCTGTTAAGTACCCCACAAAACGACACATTCAAATAACTTTAATTATGTGAAGGCATTTTTAATTAAGATTTTTGATTGGAAGGATTGGATTCGCTGGATATGGTAATTGGTAATAGCACAGTTCAGCTCCATGCATATGTCCAAAATGGTGGAAGTAAAATTTTGTACAAACTTAGTTTTTCTGACAATCATAGAAGATTTTGAATCTGGAAATTTTTGTAGTTGTTTTAGTCTTACGTAAAGTTCTTGTCTCATATGTCTTGTTTTGAATTCCATGTCAGTCCGCTGTCTCGTAATTAGTACCTCTAACAAGTATTTAACTTCTAGGACGCTACTGGAACTGGAATATTTCTGAACTTAAAAATCTAGATCTTATAGCCGAAGCACAAGCGTCTGAGAGATCTACGCAATTAAATTGAAGCAATTAACACAAATACTCAGATATAGTTACCATGTCTGATAGCAAAGAGCCATAAGAGCACTAAGTTCTGTATCATAAGGCCGAAGATGGTTCTGAATTGTAAGGCCAACCTAAGAAGGTTAAGTATAAAACACTATAAAAGGGGTTTTACTACACTATTGATATGAACTGACGAATCCTTTTGGAGTATAGGGAAAAGTATATTGGAAAAAAATAAAATCAATTCTTGGCTAAATTTGAAAAGACAGAAACTACAGAATGCACCACAGGCACCAGAAGTTCGAACCTTTACAGGTTTCTTTTTGAGGCACTACAAACCCAATGGTATGTGTTTCTGCCAATTTTCAGGTGCTACTACCATACCGATTGTATGCACTTCTCCGCTGTTTTTTCCTAAATCTACATTGTGACCATCTTTCCTCTCTCGGTTTTGTTTTATTTTATGAACCATTCTTTGATAAGATCAAGGTATTCTTAGATGATAAGTTGGCTTGGAGAGGGTTCTTGGAGACAATGTGCAAATAATTGGACTCAAATGGTAAATAAATTAAAAAAATCAAAGAATATCGCCATTATATTCAAATCACTAGTAGATACATATATACGTTATCTTTTCGTATCCCGGCTCAGATAAATCGCTTATTTTACTCCCCATGTTGTTGTAAATAGCATAAAATGCTTTCGGACTGCACGTTTTAATAGATTTTCGTGGTTTACCCGCAACAACTAGAAGGTCTATCATTTGAAGCTCGATGGGGCCATGTTTAACTGGCTGATTGTGCTAATGACGTTAAACATGCATGGAGAACGGCATGTTTACTCCGAAAGAGCCCTGGCGGGAACACATTTGCATCATTGCGCTGATAGCACGCCTATATTTAGATTCGTTTTCCAGCTTCTCTTATTAATTCCAGAGATACAAAAATATCTTTCAAAGACTCACATGAAGAAATGCGCTATGTGTTTGCCACATGGCCTTCTTTCTTTTTATTGCATGTCGATGTCAAAGCCAAGTTTATTTCAGTACTCCACGATTGTCTCGTAGTCAATGTTACGAAAGCGTGGAACGCATTATACTCAACGTGTTTTAACGCTTAATGACAACCAGGCGTCACGTTCCTCCTCAAAACGGAAGGGTTCAATTTGAATTTTCCCACGTTCTTCGGGCTTAAAATGCAGGGTGTCCTTTTTATATGGCACGGCTGAATTTCTCTTGATTTAATGATGCTATATTGCTATTAAACAAACAAAAATTACGTGGTTAATATTTTTTAGTCTAGTTTCACATTTTTTTTCAAAGTCCTTGCTACCTCGTTTTGTTTCACTCCTAATGTATTACTCTTTAAACATCGTTTTAAAAGTTTAAACAATAAATTATATGTATTTCCATAGTTTAAGTTATGCACGTGATTTCGCCATCTTTGTATGTCTTATTTGAAAGTAATCCACCGATTCACTTCCGAACAAGCTGAAATCCCGTCAGTCAAACAGCGATTCTAAACAGGCCGCAGACCTCAATAATAAATCTCACAGTACGTTAAATGTTTACGTAAATAAGTAATATTTATGATCATCTTTAAATCATTTTCAGTCCTAATCCCTTGTGAGGTGTTCCACCGATCGAACTGACTATTCCAATGCATTCCAAGAATAGTTTTTTTTTTTTTTTTTTTTTTGCTTTATCAGGGATATTCAGCCAGATTCAGGTACCAGTGACTAACAATCAAAGTATCTATTTATGTAAAGGAATGACTAGATTAAATAAATAATATAAATAAATAATACGATAAACAACAGCAACTTAAACATTAATATCACAATTCTTGAAGTATTTGTACAAGGCGTCATAGCCCTCCTTGTCACCCTCTGCCAGCAGCGAGCTTAAGTTCATTGGCCNCCTGAAACCATTGATCGATTGTATTCATAGCAGAGCTCAGGGTTTCCTGTCCTTTCGCGGGATTTTTGGTATTAACATAGATACAAATGTCATCTGCATATTGTATGATATGGACATTTTGTGGGAGAATCGACTCCAAATCCGAGACATACAAAGCGTATAAAAGAGGGCTGAGAATCCCTCCCTGTGGTAAGCCCTTATATGTCATGTTGGGACCTTCAATCGAGCCGTTGACCTCAAAGAAGATCTCCCTACAGGTGATTAATTCCATGACATTAGAGATAAACAGTAGAGGCAAACCGATCTTCCTAAGTTTGGATTGCAGTATGTGCAGAATGACGTTGTCATAGGCTCCCTCAATGTCCAAAAACAATGCTAGAATATATCTATCATCGGTAAAAGCTAGATGCGTGTCGCATATAAGTTGTAGTTGAGCGTCAAACACGGAATGGTTTTTGCGAAAACCGTATTGGCTGCTTGGGAGCTTCTTATTCCGTTCCAGCCACCATTGTAATCTGTTTTTCAGCATCCTCTCGTACGTCTTCTGTACGCATGACAAGAGGGCTATTGGGCGGTATGCACTAGGTGACGTTGGGGGTTTACCTTTTTTTAATATTAAGATAATCAATGTTTGTTTCCATTCTTTCGGAACTTCTACGTTTGCCCAGATTTTGTTTAAAAGCTCCAATAGCATCTCTTTACAACTCCTTGGTAGGAAACACAACATTCTGTAGTGGATTTGGTCCAATCCTGGGGCGCTGTTCTTGGTATGTTTTAATGCATTCTCTAACTCCTTTATCGAAAAGGGCGCTATCAGTGAATCTTCTGCTTCTGTGTGTGGTTTCTCCTTTCATGAATTCGTCTAGCCAAGAATAGTTCTGTCAAAGCATACACCTTACGATTGTGAGATAGTAAACGTAAATTAAGCATGCAGTATTTCAGTGTTTCCCCTAAAATAAAAATGATGAGGAATGTTAATTTGATACAACTTTGTTATTAGTTTGTGAAGGTGTAAACAAATTTGAACGACCTTAATTACGATTCGATTCTTCGTAATTTTGTTGTTTCTGACGAGTCTGTTTTTATTTACATTGTAAACGGTAGTGGTATTTGTCTTTTAATCCAACCACTGTTTACAGATCTCTGTGTGCTTAAAGGTTGTTTATGATGTTTGCAATGCTTTGTGGTGGCAACACGGTTGGGGATATTTTTGTGCATTTGATCCAGGAGGTTGGACGATCCGGTTGGTGTCATTTACCCTTTGGGCATGAATGTTTAAATAAATACATCTGCCTTATTATCGGAGTTTCATTTTCAGGAATAGACTTTCAAATAATGTTTGTTAAAACATTTTACTATGCCAAATATACTATTGAGTCATGTTATCAGTTGAAAATCGCCAGATTTAGAGTGTTCATCTATTTTACACACTTTTTACTTGTGCAAACGGTTTTTTTTTTTTTTTTTTTCGCTCGCCTCATACTGTTCCGTAGGTAAACGGAAAAAGAGGTATGGAAATCATTTTGCAAGAAAAAGTAGATAATTTATTTAGGAGGGTTGGTGGAATTAAACGCCTGTAGTAAACATGGTGTGAACGGGAATCTCATGTCGAGGTTAATCATAGCGCATATAGGATGTTTTTGCGTTAAATTAATATATTTTAACCTTAAACTACTGAACTGATCTCACCTAATTTTATTTAGATGTACATATAATCGTTGGTTAACCAAATAACTTCGAGGAGTGTTGATTTAAATATTATTAATGGGCATGTTTCTTCCAAATCTATTGTCATGTTGCATTTAACGAAATATAATAGCAGTTCTAAGACAAGTAAGACTTGAAGTTATGGATGTAAAGTGGATATATCTGGAATAATTTTTAAAGTAAATATTGGAGCACGAGTTTTTAGTTAGAAAAGATTACAAAAAAATAATCCCTTTATTAGTTCGATTGTAACTAATAATGTAACTTTTCGTTTGATTATTCGTATAGAAGCTAAATGAGAGTTTCATGTTTATTTGTTGTTAGAAGAACGAGTAAGTAATGAGAAAATATGAGGCCTTGAGGGAAGCCTAAGATGTAATAGTTTATAAAAATGACTTGCTTATGTTTTATTTAAAATAAGATTATTTGGAGATCGTGAGGTGCGGTCTGGTATGACGTAGGTTTTAGAAAAACGCCTATATCTCACTGGCACTCTCAACACGACCCACAAGAATGACATCTACATGGAAAACAAACATTGAGCCATGAAGATGATCTCAATAAAGATTGAAACGTTGGCATGTTAAAGAAAATGTTTTTCTAAAACCTACGTCACACCAGGCCGCACCTCAGGATCTCTAAATAATCATTGGCTAACGGTCACTAAACACCACACATTAAAATAAGATTTAGAACTTTTAGACTTGTTGTTGGACCATCCGCCGGTGTTGTGGGTCCGCCGAGAGTCGCCGTGGGACATTCGTTTTTCTGATTGTTTTTCTCTTTTAACAGATAGAGTTTTTAGTTTTAAAATACCTGATGAATAGACAGATGTCGTGCGACCCGGGTTTAAAGTCGGATAAGTAGGATTTTTTAATCCGCCTTCCACGTGAAATATCAGCCCTCCGCTAACTTTTAGATTGCACTTTAAAAGGTGGATGACACTGCTTGTTAGCAGCCGTGACAAATGGAATCGTTTATGCGAATATTTTTCCGGGTTAAATCTTCGTCGAAATTGTATTCTTGATAATCCAGTCAAACATTACACCCCCTGAGACACGGCGGTCTCATCTGATACGTATAACATTGACATGCAGTAAAGTTTATTGTGAAGTCTGAGGGGTGATTAACTTGTATTTTGGTCGCATCTGATCTTCTCCTGGGATTGTGGTTGTTCAGATTCTGGGGTGGTTGTATAAGTATGTACAGTAGCTCTCGTTACCTGATAGGGATACGTACTAATCGTCACCGTGGATAATAGGAAACACCTCGAATTTCGGGCTTGGAAGTATTTTGTTCTTTGTGCATACCAATCAGAGATTTTCCATATCCAGTACCAGAAAAATACATCAAAGGCTATGCACCTATGATATCGAAACAACGTAAACACGAGAAAGCGCACAGACCAACCACTACAGAAACCGCCTCACCGAGTTGGCTAAAAACAGCAAGTATAGGCTAAAATGATAATAAACGACCGAAATACATGTTTCATAATTATTAAAATTGTCATGATTACCTTAGAATACTATTACTCTAATTCTGCACTTAATCATATAATTTCGTTGCTATAACTGTTATATTATGGCCTTTGTCTTGGATAGGATTGAAAGTTTTCTTTTACCTTTTATCTCCGTTTGAAGCGGAAATTACACTAGGGATTACACCGTTCGTCGGGAAAGCGTCAGTCTTTTCTCCCATTCGTTTCGGATGGGGAGCACAAGCGCACGTTTTCTGTCGTGGACTCCCGTCCCTCTTTTAGGCCTATTTTTAGGGGAGTGGATGGAATTTGCGACCGGCCGACAAGCGCGCACCTGCTTACGAATTGGACCATTTTCAGAACTGACAATCTATTGAAAAATCACAGTAAGCTATAAATTTTTTGTTGAACGGTAATAAAGGAAAATAGGGAAATAAGATCAGCTACAAACCATAAACATGCTGTACGTCTGCCATTAGCCTAATATTGTATTTAAAACAACACATTTTACGCTTTAAAAAATCAAAAACTCTCCAATTTATCATTTAAAATTACTGTCAGTAGTTGTGGTCACCCACACTAAACTCAACTTTAGTTTTAAACTGTTTAGTTTCCGTTGTTAGTTTTATGTTAGTTTCCGGCATTTAACTTTTATCTTTTTTCATCTGTGCATTACTGGTGAAACTACTAACAATATCTAAATTACGTAAAATATATTTTTAAGGTAGAAAAAGAATCTATAGATCTTAAATAGCGCGTTAAAAATAACCCCTCGTCATGTGAAAACTAATAATTATAGCCCATGCTTTAAATAATTATTCAGAAATCGTGAGATGCGGTCTGGTGTGATGTAGGTTTCAGAAAAACATTTTCTTTATCGTGCTAACGTTTCGATCTTTCTTGAGATCATCTTCTGCTCAAAGTGTTTGTCTTCTGGGTAATTGTGCCATTCTTGCGTGTCGTGTTGAGAGTGCTTGGTGTTTGCGTTGCTTCTTGCTTTAAATAATATCCAACAAGTTTATTTATCAAGATAATTTTGTATCCTTAAAGGTTCGAATAAGCTTTTAAGAATTTAATTTAATCCGCCGAAAATCTGACGGTAGATTTTGCGAATCGTTTGAACATTTTTATTATGTGCCTCCGTTAGAATCGAATCCGCCATCCTCTGATTTTGTGACGAAAACAGAAGGACCAGGAATTACAGAGTCCATCAAGCGGCTAACAAGTCTCAATGTACTCATGTACTTACCTGATTAAAATACTTTTCTCTTTAATCTTTGTGGATTTTCACAAATCACTTAAAGGCACAAATTTCACAAATCTATTAGACCTTTGCAATACAAATTATACAGGGTGTCCTTTTTAGATGGCCCAGCTGAATTTCTCTTGAACCAATAACGCTATCAAAAAACAAAAATGCTTACTATTTTTTAGTCTAATTTCAAATTTTTACCTTTTTTTGTAGAAAAATTATACAGGGTACCTCACGCCCAGCTCAACTTCAAAATTTCAAATACGACCCTGTACATCCTGACACATAATTTTAAAGGGTTTTGCACGCTGAAAAGAATGGCGCAATCGGATTCTAAATGGGACAAAAATGACTTTGAAAAAACGCATTTCGTTTGTTTCGTTCTTTCCGTTTCCAATAATCCAATAATTTGCTTGTTCACTAAAGTAAACATTAATTGTCTTTATCGTTTACATTCTGTCATTGCACCGGTGAAGCGTGGTTAAAAAGAGCACATATTTGCATCTTTACGTAAAGCAGGCAATTCGAACATGAAATGTGATTACTAAATAGCAACCCAAATGACCTTTTTTCAAACTTTTTGCCAAAACTTTGTTATTTTTTGACCAATTTTAAAAGTCGATTGCACCATTATTTCACCGTCCAAAACCCTTTAAAATGTTTGGTGTTTAGTGACCGTTACTTGAAGATTAGTTGGAGATCGTGAGATGCGGTCTGATGTGACGTAAGGTTAGATCTTTTTTGGGCACTCTCAACACGACAGACAAGAATTGCATATCTACACGGAAAACAAACACTTTGCGTCGTGAATATGATCTCAATAAAGATCGAAACGTTGGCACGATAAAGAAAATGTTTTTTCTAAAATCTACGTCACACCAGACCGCATCTCAGATCTCAAAATAACCTCCTTTAAAATGATGTGTCATAATGTGTAGGGTCCTATTCGGAAAAGGTAAAAATTTGCAACTAGACTAAAATATATAAAAAACGTATTTTTATATAGCGTCATTGGTTCAAGAAATATTCATCTAAAACAGGACACCTTGTATATAAGTCGGAGTGGCCTGAGGTGCGCCAAGCGGCAGGCGAGTTGAGTTGAGATTTGGCCGATAAAAAGGATGGACGTTTATCGTGTGCGCTGTGTCGAAATCATATTATTTTGTTCAAATTGTGGGCTTAAGTTTCTTTTTTTCTGCTTGTAATCAATAAGATTCGTAAGTCATTTCGAGTCAATTTCAATGGCCTACTTATCCAATTTTCCTACAAAATTGGGGGCCGCTCGCTTGCTAGGAGGAGGTTAGTTGGTTTTTGTTTTTGTTCTCGATTTGTGTCGGTTCTCGGATTTGAAAATTTGAACTTTTGTTTCGACTAAACAAAAGGGACGCGTATAAAGAAAACAAGAGACGGTATAATAATACAAGTCAAGACGACGAGAAGAAAAATGCCAAAAAAATCAAGATAAAATTCTACCGGATTTGACAATTTTGGAGCACGTGCGATGGCGATGGATGACGATGTGGGTAAGAAATCCCTATGCGATAAGAGATTTACAGGATTTAACAGTTTCATTTTCCGGCGATGATGCGTTTACTGGAAATGGAACAAACAAATTGAACAGACTGCGATTCTTATGAAGTGGACGGATCTGGAGACGCTAATATTCGCCAAAAGATCATTAAAAGGGACAGGTTTATTGTTTATCAGAAGCGAGGCAGGTTTTAATAGTTGGAAAACACGCAAAGCAAGACTGTTAGACGAGTTTGAGCCGAAAATTTCAACTGCGGAGATCCACCGAATTCTTTCGAATACGAAGCAAAAGCCGAACGAGGTCAAAGCTTTTTATTTTCGACTAAAAGAAATTTCTGTCGGAGAAGTCGAGAAACATCGCTGATTGAGTATTGTATAGCTGCCATCAGTGACCACGAGCGAAATAAAAATTTTATACGGAGCTTCAGATTTAGCGACTTTAAGAAAAAACTGGACATTTACGAAAAGTTGAAGCAGAATTTGGATAATCGGAAGCCTAATGGCAGAAAAAGGACGTGGGAGCAGGTGAAAATATTTCAGGCGAATTTAATAAGACACCCGGTAAATCGGCTACCGAAAAACCGTTTCGATGCTACAATTGTGGCGGAAAAGATCATAAATCGAAAGACTGCACATGCCGCGAAAGAGTACCCAAGTGCTTTCAGTGCGGATATTTTGGACATCTAGCCATTGCCTGTAGGTCGGCAGAACATCTGACATCGGAGAAAAAGTGTTTGTTTATGATTTTCGGCGATAAAGGAAAACAGAGGATTGAAAAACGTAAGAAAGTTCGCGCCATTCAGGACGATTCTGCGCATCATGCTTGCACACTGTCGGATACGTCGCCTGCTGCCGGAAGTATTTTTCCCTCCAAAATCATAACATAAATGGATGACGAATGTTGCCGCATCGCTGTCAACATTGCTCGTTTTTATTTAATTAATTGACACTGGTTCGTAAGTAAATATTATGAGACAATCCGCAGATGCTTCTGTCGGGAAGCCCTTGTTAAACCCTTCTATTGATATCCAAGGACTTGGCGGATTTTTGGTTGAAACGCGCGGTTCCTTTACATGTGTTATTGCGATAAAGGATGAAATATTTCGTAAATTTTCCGACGTCAGTTTTTTTGTAGTTGATGATTCTGTATTGAATGTCTCGATTTCGCTTGGGCGAGGATTTTTGAAAAACGTGGAGATTATTGTGAAAAATAATAAAATTATTTTTGTGCCAGAAGAAAAAATTCCCCAAGTATTTTCAATTAATACGCAAATTCGAGAACTATAGTTTACCCAAATGGAAATCGTTCGTCGAAGAACTAAAGGATAGTTACAAGCCGGATAAAATCAAAGAGGGTGTCGTTAAAGTGAGAATAATTTCATCCGATGAGAATCCTGTTTTTTCATATCCTCGACGACTTTCAAGAGCAGAAATGACAGAAATGCTCAAAACGCTAAATGGTTAGAGAACAATATTATCGAACCTAGTGATTCGGAATTTGCAAGCCCATTCGTGCTGGTTCCGAAAAAGAATGGATCAAGAAGAATTTGCGTCGATTTCCGACATCTCAACAAAAATATAATTAATGACCGACTCCTAGGCCGCTCATCGATCGGTTAGACCAGTTACGGGGAGCCTACCATTTTTAGCTCGATTGATCTGAAAAACGGACAAGTCGAAAAACTTAATGAATAATTAACATAATACCGATGTCGATGAAACGTATGTTTGGGATAGAAATGAGAAGACCAGAGAACAAGAGGTTACGAGAAATTATTTCTGAGACAGTTGCAGAAACTTACGATGCAGACGGAGAGGAACTACGAGCCGAGGCAAAACGCCAAATTATAAAAGCGCAAGAGGAACAGAGGAGAACCTTCAATAAAAGAAAAAAAGAAAGCAGGACGTATTGCATTGGGGATGTAGTAGCAATTAAACGTTCTTAGTTTTTACCGATATCAAAAATCAGATCCAAATTTTTGGGGCCTTATAAGGTTACTGAGGTTAACGGCAAGGATACATATAAAGTGACTAAATGTGGAACAGTGCAAGGACCAACACAGACATCAGCGAGTACTGATCCTCTGAAGCAGTGAACCAACTTTTTGGGCAACGAGAAAGATCAACTTACGGATTCATCCGGGGCGGATGTAGAAGAGGATGACCGAACTTGAGGTGCGCTAAGCGGCAGGCGGGTAGAACGAACTGAGTTGAGATTTGGTCGTTAAGAAGGATAGAAGTTTATCGTGTGCGCTGTGTCGGAATCATATTATTTTGTTCAAATTGTGGGCTTAAGTTTTATTTTTGCTGCTTGAATCATTAAAATTCATAAGTCATTTCGAGTATAATTTCAATAGCCACTAACTTATCCATTTTTCCTACATGTGTGTACTATTTCATTCGGATAATCCCAACAAAATGGGTTCTACCTTTCTGTCACTTACTTCACAGTATGTTGTATTTGTGTTGTAACATAATATTTACATCATTTCAGTTGGCGTAAATACGTATCATATTTATGTGACTTTCTGCATCTTTTTTTTCGTTCAACCATCCAGGTTGGGCTCTGTGTGCTATCAACAGCTAAGTGAATTCAGCATCCAATTCTTGTAGTTCCTAGATACAAACCCATTCACATTCTCACTCATTCTTAAATGCATTCTTTCTTATTTACATACCAATCACTTAATTTGTGGTGGTTCCATCACCTTTACAGCTATGCTACTAATCTTTACTAACAAAATTGAGAGTCGATTGGGTAATCAATATTCTGCTATCGGCATTACAACGTCCGCAAACATCACATCACAACATCACAAATAAACAGTCTTCGTTAAATTTTTGAAAATAATACGAAGCAAAACTCGACCATTTCACTTGAGTAAAATCATTGTTAAAACTGTAAAGAACAGTCTAATTTAACTTTCCCCCGACAGAATCTTCCTAATTTGTTTGTACAAAGCTGTTCTCTGCTGTAACTTGGTACGTTACTATAATGGATTAATTACTAAAAGTGTTGTTTTGTTGATAACGTTATTCGGAATCTTGGTGTAGTATCTTTTGTTGGTGTTGTTTTACGTGTATAGTTTGAATTATACATGATTTGTAAAATTTGTATTATATATGATTTTGCTTTTGATATTGGCGTTTAATTAAAGTTTGTGGGAACCCGACCCTTCCAGAGATTCTTCCCTGAATAGTCACCAATGTTATTTTCAACTTTAGGTAAGTCAATAATCCCTGTAGTCCTTCAGGGGGATTGAATATCAAAAGCGTTTTTATCCAGTGTTTTTTCCTTGTCAAGCCGTGAAAATATATCAGCGGAAAAGCTCCTCCCCCCTTCGGTGATTCATGTGTTTTGAAAAGTTTCTCCCTGTTCTTCCTCCGTTGACAACTTTTCCTAAATGGAAAATAAAATTTTCTTTTTTTCTAAAACCCTGAATAATCTCTTGGAGATGGAAAACGAGAAAGAATCGTACCCAATGTTTATCGCTTTGTTTCTTTTACTCTTTTCGACGTTTGCGGCTCAATTAAGTTAATTGCCATTAAAATGCCTTTTTTATCTACGCTCATTTTTCTTCTCTCCTCCCTTCATTAAACTTGCCCCATTAAAGGCTGTGTCATTCTTCAAACGATTGGCAACACGCTCCTCCGTTGACAAATATTTTCGGAATTAATAAAGGAAAATTAATTGGTACAGATCTACATTAGCAGTTTTTGAACCGTTCTCCGCATTTTAAACATACATATCGTATTCTTTATTTAGCACAGAGCGTCAATTCCTCGCTACAAAAGTGTCGATTTGTCTACGTATAATTATACAATTAATAAAACATAAAAGCGACTCGTTTCTCGTATTTTACGAGGTTGCGACTTCAAGATTATCAAGATACTTTTTATTTCTTAATGTTGGACTAAAAAAGAAATTCATTCAACAAAGGATGAACCTAAAATAAAGACTGATTTTCTCAAACTGATATAGTTTTAGATATAAAAATTTATTTTTTCTCGATGAAAATAAATGATCAAATTAAGGATTGTTATGTTTCTTATTCAAAGACTCTATAATTTACTTCATTTTCTCAATTTATTTTCCAATAAATCATGCAATATCGAATACAATTTATTCAAAATTTTATCATCGAAAATCCGTTTTGTAATTAGTTAATTTCGTGACATAGTAAAATATCAAATTCAAATCATAAATGAACTTTTCACGTTTCAACAAATCGAAATCGATAATTAGTTGTTTTAATTAATTAATTTTGTGTCATATCGTTTAATAGCAAATTTTTTTTGGCCTTACTCCTAGGTATCTAGCCATAGTACTTATGTATGTCGGGCTGAACGCCAGACCACCCCCCACCAGGAGAGCCACACGTCGGCCGGCACCGCCGTCGAGGGAGGAGACCATCCCGTACGTAGAACTTTACAAACTTATACTACATTGTGGGGAAACCAGTCCCCAATCGGGAGTATTAGAGAGATCTGGATAAAAACCTTACACAGCATTGCACGCTCATGGAAAAGTCCATATCTCCCCCACTGCCCGGGGACAAAACAGAGATCCATCCCCCCAACGACGACACCGACCGACCCGCAGCACCCCGACAGGCAAGGCCCCCGCCCAGGCGCAGCCTGACACACTCCCCCAAAGCTCATACCTCCGTATTGCAATCCTGCAGGAACTTATATAATAGTTTGTATGGTTGAACTGCATTTGCTAGAATACTCCCCAAACTAAAAAGCTTGCTGACCTCTTTTAACTGAGTCAAACGGTCGAAAAATGTCTTTCTCTCCTTCTAGTATTCCGGACAGAAAATTACGATGTGCCTGATACTCTCCGATTAGTCGCACAATTAGGAGATTGTCTTTAATTTAATCCCATGAAGGTAGTCATTGCATATGGAGTGATTTGTTCTGATCCGGGCTAACGTAGAAAAGAAACCTTTACTTCCTTTCATGCCTGAGAACCAGGGGATAAGATTTGGTTCTGGGAACAAGGACTTGTAGAAGGATCCACCTGTTCTATTGACAAACCATGTTCGCCATTTTTCTTTCCATTTTGTGTTACCTAATCTTTTATGCTTTTGTTAATTTGATATTGTCGAGTTCTCCATTGACTATGGCTTCATTAGTAAGTAACTCCACGGTATGGCACAATGTCCCCGGGTCCAACAAAAGACTACATTTTTATTTTTAGTTTTGAGATCAAAAAATTCATTTATCAATTCGGGAAGCAGGTAGTCGCACTTGAATTGGGATTGAAGTTTGCTATTTGTTTTACTGAACTCATACTGTCCGTAACAGAAATTGTTGTCATTTACAGAGGCTACATATGCAATCGCTTTTGTTAGTGCGTGCATTTCTGCAGTGAAAATCGAGTCTGACTTTAGTAATGAAAACTTTTTAGAAAACTTATATACCGGAATATACAATGCACACCCTACTCTACCGCTTCATAGTGAGCCATCTGTAAAGATTAGATGGTCCTGGGAACAACTCATTTATTTCAGCTAAAATAATTTACTTGCTAAAAGAGACGGATATTCTGAGTAGTCTTTCAAATAACACTTCATCGGTGGGCTGATAGCTTTATAATCTAGTTGTAATGCAGCCGATAGCTTATTTCTTTGGACCAGATGTTTATACGGAATTGCAGAGAGAAAGGCATCCACAATAGGCGGGATCTTCTTTTTCGACCAATATTTATCTGTCATTACTGATTCTGACAAGGCCGCAATTTGTGACAATAAGTGGCTGTCTAACCATTGGAGCCCTATTATTTTTGAGATCGCTAGGTTTAGAGTTCTTAATTCAAAGGGAGGCACAGAAGCCTCAGTTGATCGCCCTACTATCGGAGTATTCTCCGTAAACACTTATTAATGAAAGTGTTAGCTTTTTTGATTCAGTGTCGGAAGCCTGGCCATAAAATATTGAACCAAAATATAGTACCGATCTAATAGAGGATTTATAGAACATTAACCCTATACCGGGATCTGTTCCCCATTTAGCTCCCGTAAAGCTTGATAAGAGACCTTTGTCCGTAGGCAGTACTCTAGGGGGTGGGTAGCAATCCCACTTTTTAATCCGAAACCGCTGTCGGGGCGTTCCCGAAAGTTTCTACGCTGGAGGAGCCTCTACACTCAGAGAGATAGAGTCGCCTTCTCTATCTAGGGAGTACGCGAGGGGGGGGGGCTGATGTATTTCGGCCCGTTAGCCCCTCGCGTGCGGCGTACGACCTGACGCACAATGCGGGCCCGACCCTTCGGAGTGGACAAGCGGAGAGCGTGGCTACTGACCCTTAGGGGCCGGGACACCACTACACCAATGCTGCGGCGGTAACACTTTTCCGTCGTATGCAGAAGTGCGTCAGCTCTCATCTTGAGAATCAAAGCGTCCGATAAGGCCATGAGCCAGGTGCGGACGTTAAAGATCCTCTTGTCTTGTTGACGATGAGTAAATCGGGAAGCTCCCGTAAAGCTATATAAAATGTTAAAAAGTCTCTCGCATTTTGAGAGAACTTCTTTAATGTGTGGGGCCCAAGTTAATTTTCGGTCTATTGTAAATCCTAAGAACTTTACGTTAAAGTTAACTGATAATTTGTGATTTCCTACCTTTAGACTGGCAGACCAACTGATTTTACGTTTTCTTGTAAATGGACAGATAATCGACTTAGAGTCAGAAATTTCCAAGCTATTTTCTGTTAGCCACTCGTCCAAACAGGAATAAACTCTGCTATCTTCTCTTTGCAATCATCGACCGACTTTCCCACTGTATAAAGACATATGTCATCCGCATATTGAATTATTTTGATCCCATTGGGAATTATTGTCGTTAGGTCGGATACGTATAAGGCATTCAAAGTGGGCTGAGAATTCCTCCCTAGGGTAATACTTTATACGTTGATCTTGGACCAATCTGAATGTTGTTAATTTTTAAGTGAATATTTCTTTTTGTAATTAAATTCATTACGTTCAAAACTATCCTACTAGAAGACCCATTTTGATCAATTTTAGACCCAGAAGGTAAGGATTCACATTGTCATACGCTCCTTTAACGTCCAAGAAAAGAGCCACCACAGTTTTATTATTAGAATTGTATATCTGTTATTAATCCTAGTTGGGCATCGCTCACTGATTTGCTTTTGCGAAAACCGAATTGAGAGGAAGGAAGCTTGTTATTTTGTTCTGCCCAACATTCGATGCGAGTTTTTATAGTTCGTTCATACCTTTTTTTTTACTGCATGATACTAATGAAATCGGTCGGTACGGGTAAAGAGGTGGTTTGCCGGATTTTTTAAAACTAATATTGTTAAAATGTCCTTCCATTTATCTGGTATTTTGGTGCTCATCCAGATTTCATTAAATACTTGCTTCACGAATCCATGGAGATCATACTGTAATGAACTTGGTCTATTCCTTGGGCACTATTGTTTGTGTTTTTAGTGGAGAAATTAAGTTCTTCAAAGATGAATGGGGCTTTCAAACTGCTGTTATCAGAGCTCGTGTCTAACTCAAGATTAGTCTCAATTTTTATTCTATTTCGGCCTGCTACTGATATATTTCCAATATTGTTTGTTATACCCTTATTTAATTGTCATAAGATTTTTCCTAAGATCATAGGATGGATATTTCCTGCACTATTCTCACTGCTCTCTTGGTATGGTATGGTATGGTATGGTACGGTGGAAAGGATACTAAGACCTGCTCTCTTTAAAAAAAAAAGCTTTAGCTATTCAAATGTAAATCGTCTTAAAAGAAATATATCTTTCTAAATACTTAAATCTATAATTAAATAAATAAATACTTTGAGAACAATTAACTCCAATTCACCGGTAACACGCAAAATTAGAAAATATAAAAAGCCAGGTACTCCCTGAAGGATTAACGATGTTTATCTCCTCGAGAGCTAAACACTGACTGTTAATAGCAAATTCAAATGATATAGTAAAAAAAGTGGGCACATATTTACGTTGCTCCCTATCACTTCCTTTGTTTTTTAAAGAACTTTTCATGTTTCGTCAAATCGAGATCGATAATTAATTGTTTTAATTAATTTGTGTCATATCGTATAACAGCAAATTCAAATGTTATATTAAAAAATTATGTACACGTTGCTCACTTCCCATGCTTTTTAATGAACTTTTCATATTTCTTCAAATAAAGACTTCTACATGGGAAAATGGAGGAAACCAAATCTCAGAAAATAGCGTTCAACTGTCCTCTGATCTACAACTCTGTTCCTCTCCCAGGGACCATTGCCGATCACTCTTTGGAACTTTTTACGACAAAAGACTTACATGGTACCCCACACTCAACTCAAAAGCATAGAACCGATCAGAAGACATAAACTACTCTCAGTGCAGTATAATCGACACCATCTATTACCATTATTACAACCATTCATACTCAGTTGTAGAAAACCGACTGCTTCAGATATAATTTTAAGCTTTAATTTTCAACATTCAATGAAGACCAGAATTAAAGTTCCACGCAATTTCATAGACTGTTTTAATATGTTCAAACTTAGCTCTAATGAATATATTAAAGGCTTTTAACTCATAATCGATATGTTGCTAAAGACCAGTTATCATAGAGTTTTTGAAACATAGAATTGTTAATGACAGATTAATATCATATAATGCTAGTAACAATGATCTGTGTACAGTACCTGATATTAATGTTACTGACAACATAGCTGTTAATTCTAATAAAATATTTTAAGTGCTTATATTTGTTGATAATTCACATTTCAAACAAATTAGCTGCAGTGTTATTTAGAGGTAGATTACAAGAATTAGGCATAAAGTTCTTAAGTATAAAAATCGCCTTTGGAAAATTGTTTACTCTAAATTAAAGTCCAAAAGACCTGAATTATATAAAAGTAATTTGATATACAAACTAAATTGTCTTTCATGCATAGCTACATATTATAGTCATACCAAGCAAGTAATTAAAAATCGAATAACTGGATACAAATCTGTCACAAAAAAGAAAAAATGGAACTGCGTCGTCAGTTTTCTGACCTTGTTCAATATACATGTCACAATTTTACATGAAAGTTTTTGCAATTATAGAAAAGACATTCAAAACTTGATTGTTAACAAGTTAACAATAATAATTAAATTATTCGAACTAATAATTAAATTATTCGAACTAGTCTATTGTTGAGATATCTGTAATAATTGTTGTCTTTGGAGTTGGCCGTTAATTGTTATACCTACACGTTATTGCTGACTTAGGTATGGTAAATTATGGTTAACTAGGTATGTGAATAGGCTAGAGTATACTGTGATAGGATAAACGTATGGAGGTATATTATAATGACTGGTCATGTTAATTAAAAATGTAAATTTTAATGTATTTTATGTTAGAATTAAAAGGGAACATATTTTTATAACCTTTTGTATACATTAAAGTATAGTTTCAAGTAAGTACACCAGATTACCTGTTGGTACCAGATTGGTTTGAACGTATTAATTGTAATGTTTTAAATGTAGAGTCCTGATGAAGGAGAAATATTGCTCGCAAGTTAGACGAAGGAACTGTTGTTTTCTAATTGGAACCGGGGTCACTTTTTCTGTGTAAATTCCTAGTGTGGAAATGAGCCCCTTGAGAGGGCTTTGCAGGTGGATCACAAACTACCATCGGAGGTCTCCTGTTCTTGGATCCTCCGCTTCTAGGAAGAAACAGGGCTGTTTTATTGTATATAGTACTAACTCTTCTGCCCCTTGTGATTGTAAAGAGTGAATGCATTTATTGGCGTAAATTTGGAGCGTGGGAGGGCCGATGTCGAAATAATGAGTACCCCATCGAAGTAGTACAGGTGTAAAGGGTGATGGAATTCCACCAGGAATTGTGTGAATGGTACGTAGATAGGAAAGAATGTATTTAATAATAAATGAGAGAGTGAATGAGTATGGATCTAGCAACTGCATACGTTGGGTGCTGAATTGGCCTAGCTGTTTACTCGGGGTGGTCCGCTGGTCCTGCCGGTCATTTATTTTAAATCACAAAATCCGATATTGCCGGTGGACTGCGAGAAGTGATAGGCTCAACTCTGAACATCCGGGTGCAAATTTGAACTTTTATAATCCAACTTTTCAGAATGGTCTGTTAATGCATTCACAGTCGGACGAGAGGATTTTCTCGTTTACGTCAAAATTAAGTCAGATCCAACATTAATTCAGGCTTTCGGGCGATTTTGTTCTGAAACAAAGCGCCCCTGAGACACCTAGAGTGTAGTTTATTCTAATACAAAAAAAAAAATCTAAAATTGCCGAACGTGAAAGAATCCGGAAATAGCCATTTATCTCTTTTTATAAGGTAATCGGACAAACCTTAAAACAAATCATTTTGAGTACTTTACATAAAATAAGTATCCGTCTTCAATTTTTGAACTGCGTAATATTCCATTTATTCTCGCCGCGAACATGGGACTATCAAGGGCCTAATGTTATTTTCTGCGCGTTCTCAACCTTGCGTTTTCCATATCAAGGCCTTCAAGCTTTCCGAGGCAGTTAGTTGATTGAATCAGCCCTTTACATTCGTAATTATCCGTCACTTTGTTTTTAATTCGAAACTCCTTTTCATGGGCGAATAACATCTTGTACAAACAATTCGTCCTGATTATTAAAAAATTAGAGCCATTGAACCACTCGAGTGACCGAACAATTCCAAAATGCCAAGGGGGGGATTAAAAGTAAGAAACAATTTGATACCTCTTTCTCAATAGAAAACTCAGACACTTTTTTCTAGGCATTTAACTTAAATTGTACCAGAGAGCCAATAAAATCAAGTTTATGACCCAAAGGAAAACAGAACAAAGCACTGCACTAAACAATCCTACAGTACGATCAAAAACAATTTTTCTTTATATTGAGTGTGTAGAGACTTTATACCTTACTCAGACCAATAAACTTAAAATAATTTGATTTATTAAAATAATGGTTTTAAGCATTTTTTTCAGTTTTCACAGCTTAATAATATTTCAATCAATAGAAAATATCAACCCACATGACAAACAATCTGCGCAGTAAATGAACGATATGCTAGTGGACGGGTAGCGTGCCAAGTTGGACGGATAGAGACAAAGAACTACGAAGTTTAAAAACGGATATTTATTCACGTCGATAAGACGATTCTTTCAGCAACTGAATTTTGAATGATATACTTTTTGGTATTAGTTGCTCTCAGAGGTCTAAGAATAAGAAATAAATCTCTGAAAAGACCGGGTTTATACACAGCCATAAAGTAAAAAATCCTTTTTTTACCGGATTTTTTCCGATCGAGATTATACAACGATCTGCTAATTCCTTCCTTAATATGAACGTTTTGAGAATAAGACGGTCAATCCCATCGAATACAGTTTTCAACAAGTCCAATTAAAAGTAGTTTGTAACAGTTAATGTTTATAAAGCCGTTTTCCTCTACAACCCACGACATCTTACTGCGTATTTACACGTGCCTCTCATGACTCAAGTTCACAATGCTGAAGCTAATTCTTACTGGAGAGGTGGTTTCTAGCTGGATCATTGGGCCTCTTAGATGTTGTTTATATAGTAAAATTAATTCAAAATTGAAAAAAGTTCGGTAATTTATAATGGCAATGATTATTCGGAGATCGTGAGATGCGGTCTGGTGTGACGAAGATTTTTAGAAAAACATTTTCTTTATCGTGCCACGTTTCGATCTTTATTGAGATCATCTTCAGAGCCTGGTATTTATAAACATTGTAAATTGTATTAAAACAAAGATTTTACAAATATGTAGGATGTGAAAATAAATGAATTTATACAAATCTAGAAAGTGTTAGATAAAAAAAAGAATTTATACAATGCTAGAAAAGTTTAGATTCAATCAAAGTATTTGCACTCACTCAAAGTATTTGCTTTCCGTGTCCATGGAAGTCTGGAATAGAAAGGCATTTTTATATGAGGAGTCGGCTTCTTTGAGGTGAAAGTACGGACAGTAGGGAATGGTTTCAGGATTATATAGACGGGGATGATTAGGGAGAGGAAATCCAAATTATTAGAATTAGACTATGGAGAAATGTTTGATGTGTGGAATGTGATGATTGTTTTATATGTTTTGTGTGATGTGTTGATGATATATGTATGTTATCGATATCGAATTTGATTAATGATATTGGCGTAGCTGCGACTGAGTTTACGTATGTCTGTTCTGTAATTGATGCTATGTTTATTTCTGTTGATGTAAACCATTTCTAAAAAGTTACGTTTATGTTTGTTGTGTTCTATGTGTAATATGTAAACCAATACACACTTTTTTATAAAATTAAAGATCCCACACCAGTAATAAATAAATCTGACGTAATTTACAAAATAATTGGCAACTTACATCGGTATTACATCCCAATATCTGGATAAGAGAGTAAAGCACATCCTAAATGTATTTGTAAAATTTGAACAATTCCAGGCCCTGAAGATGATCTCAATAAAGATCGAAACGTTGGCACGATAAAGAAAATGTATTTTAAAGGTTTTTCTAAAACCTTCGTCACACCAGACCGCATCTCACGACTTCCATCATCAAATAGCGGTCACTAAACACCTCACATTGAAATGGTAATAATCGTAAGAAAATCATGAAACTGATCAATTTTACAGTTATTTTGCTTTCCCTTACCAGCCTATCTAGTTATTTAGGCAATTTTTGATGTATTTTTATAGCTTATTAACAAGCTATAAAATCACTCTTCTACTTTATAGAAGGCTGTAAAAGGTTTTATGTGTAATAAATACATAAAAGTGGCAATGTTCTTGGCAAAAGTGCAGTAGTAATTTATGACGGTATTTAAATTGCTGTTGTATTTTGTAATTAAGACAAGGCAATATTGAATGTAGTTATTTCGTTTTTGAAAATATTAGTATAATAGCTATCCTAGCTGTTTCGGTCTGTCAAACGTGTGATAGAATTTCTCCACAATCAATGAAAGGTTTATGGATGGAGTTCCTGCAGTTGGGACATAAATAGAACAAAACGCACAAGGGAAGCAATGAACATACGAAATACCAAAACTCGACAGATAAAAAAAGTAGAATAGGGAGAATAATATCTCGCCCATAGCTAGACCAAGTGAACTGGTACACTGAACACCACCCAGAAAAACGCATAGAGAAATCTTGCAATATATTAATAACTAATAATATCAATAATTCCAATAACAGTAATTAAGCAGTAAAATGACAGTAAAAATGGGATATGATTTATTATCAAGACCATACCGTGATTCAGAATATTTGTGATTAAAAATTTGGTCGATAGTTCTATGAAATTATTAAAACAATGAAATAATAGTTCTATGATATAGGGGCGTTTGTTTAACGGAGTGGATTCAATGAATTTTGATGGCTCATTTTTTTTTTTTTTAATTTCTCTTCATTTCCTACTTGCTTAACTTGCAGTTATGCTTGTTTCCCCCCCTAAAAACTAAAAAAAATGTAATTTTGCGCAACTTAATTTATTAACTTAATTCTTGTAAAAGATTTCTGGTAAAATCGTGAGGAATTCATTACCATCAAGAACAACCATTTCAAACTCTTCTAGGGAATTAGGATCTGGGTTTCGCCGTCGTATTCGTTGCTGAAATTGGTCCCAGATGTTACATTGGGCTCAAATCTGGACTTCAAGCTGGCCATACCAAGCACTCAATTACAACTTCATTCAGATAGTTATCCACAATACTTGCTCTATGGGGCTCTTCTCTGATGTGGGGAGCATATGGCACTACATGATCTTCATCGCACAACAGTATGCAATGTCACCTAAAGAACCATACAACATGGAGCGTACCTTTCTCCTGAGCGTCTCCAAAGAAGGTACTCCCATATGAAGATTTGAGGCCAACTCTCACCTCACCTGCAAAGAGAACTCGTCCCCAATCTTCCAATGTTCAATTCACATGTTTCCGTGCGAATTAAAGCCTGCACATTTTTTGTGCTGAGGTACGAAGACGTCTACGAGCCGGGTGCCGGACTCTGAGGTTATTTTCATTGAGCCTTCTTCTTACCCTTAAACTGTCATACTCACTCAAATGCGTGGCTTTAAATCAACGAAGGAAAAATATTAACAAAAAGCAATCTTTAGGCGTAGCAGAATGGAAGTGCATAATACTTATTTTTGTGCAAATGGGATTAATCAGTACAAAAGTAAACAAACCCCATTTGCTGTTTATTTTGCTACGATAGCTCCTAATTACCTATAAGTAATGTAGGCACTACGTATATCCTGAAAGATAATGGAATTCATTTTAAACTAAATAAATGTGGTGCGTTAAATTTGTCCATCAGTGTATTTTTGTTATTCTAGCTGAAGATGCATAAATATTACACAAGATACATCTTAAAAGGGTTATACTGCATGAAACCCTGTTTTAAAACGGGCTGGGAATAACAGCTAATCAATCGCACTATTTTAGAAGTCTGGAAGATGTTGGAAAACGATCGTTAAACTTGAATGTGTGGCCAGTTTGTGGAGTTCTTAGATATAGGACTTAAATCCGGTACGGCGCACAGGCAGATCAATGAAACACGCCTGACAGATAAAATCAAGTAGGGTGGGATGACTAGGATCCGGGTGCATCACCCCATAGATCTTAACAAAAAATAGGGCGCTATATCAAAATGAATGAAAACAACAAAACTACAGGTTCATCACCAAACAGAATATTTCAATACATTAATGGTTAATAACATCAAAATTTCTGATTTAATGTCATCAAATCTTCTCGAAATTAAGCAGTAAAATGAATGAATCTTTTTTTAAGAAAATCTTTTGTCTGCATTTTTGTACGGCGTATGTAGATTATAGAGGTCATTAGACTGAAATTAGGCTTTCTTAACTTGTGACGTATCATGAAAAAAGTTTTTAAATAATTAGAATGAACGATCTTGTATTATTTCTGAAGGTGAAGAAGAAAGATTATTTCTCTAAAGGCATCCTAAAAGTATGATACTGCATGAAACCCTGATTAAGGCTGTAAATAACATCGAACCTCAATCGCAGTATTTCATAAAATCAATAAGCACATGGGTCAGTTAGAAACGGGGAACTTGTAAGGTGCTTTATAGTGCAATTATTTCTAAACTTGGACCGCTTCATTAAACAAAGTTTATCTTTCAAAGGATTCACGCAACATACGTCGCGCCGCCTCCCCCGTGGGAAGACCAACCACGTAAAACCACATAAAATCGATAAATTTATGTGAAGGAATAATGCAAAAATTTGTGTTGAGAGACGATGTAAATTGAGTGGTAAAAAGTTAATAATATGAGTTCTTTCGGGTTATTAGGTTAAAAAACAAATACTAGCTCTAAAAACCAAAAACACAAAAATATCGAGTCGGTCGTACAAGTAATTTCTAGCTCTAATTTTATTTTATTAAGATAGGTTTCGGGTGCACTCGACAAATTTGAAAGTAAAACACATTTACCACAGTTACTGAAGTCTATCAATTACGCATACGCAAAGTATGGAACGAGTTTTCCTCTAAACAAATTGTCTATGGTTTTCCGCCTTTACCCGACAATTCCGTTAATATCTGTTATTCCAGGCACATTCTATTTCAGTGACTGGGAAAACTAGCCGTGGGTGAAAAACAACAAGAAATGGGTTTGCAATTTATATTTATATTGCAATTTATTATTCTGTGGCAAAAGAAAATGAAAGTAATAGAAAATAGAGTTGAATGGTGTGTGTTGGTCTGCGCGTCGATTATTGCGTCATCTTCAGTGAGGAACTGCTTGTCACATTGTTCGAGGTCCGAGTAGGGTTTACACACACGCGCGCGCGCGCACGCACGCACGCAAGCACACACACACACACACGCGCACACACACACACACACACACACACACACACACACACANTATATATATATATATGTATAAAATACAAGCCTTTATGTGAATTGATTTAACCCCAATGAATACTGATAATAAGAAAGTCATCTTTTAGACTTTTCTACCCTTTATATAGAAGGAAAGTTTAATTATTATCGTTTGATGAGCTGAGCATTTTTAAATGAGGCTTTGCTTATTCATTACTTCTGTCGACACATCCATGAATTGTCACTCATTGAACCGTAATGAACGGAGCGAATCGTCATGCCAAAGATTTTGCCAAAAATTCAGAAATTATATTAATTAATGAAAAGGTATCAAACTAAGTGGTATTAAATTAAGTGGCAGATGTTCATTCTATAATGAATTCTATTCTTATTCTACGGCCCGAACGGCGATCGAAATATTGTTTTACGGCTCCCTTATCACTTGGCCACCCTTTCATGAACATGTGATCGATAGTGTTTCAGACAATAAAATTCTAAAACCTGAGGTCGTCACGTAGAGAAAAAGAAATACTTCACTTTTCAAATGGAATACTGATCCTGATCATACAGGATCAATTATTGTAATATGTTGTGAATGTAAATTTTTATTGATTCAGAAAACAATAATCCTGAATGTAAAACGGGGAGGATTAGTGCAGTAGATTAAGGAACGGTTTAAAATTACAATCGTGAAAATGTTTCTAGAAATGTTGCGCAAGTTGACGATCGCGTGGCTTTGTTAATTACAGACGACCTATGGTTCATGAAGGAATGACTATCATCGTTTAATCTTCGATCATAGCATTGAAGCTTTACAAATCGAAAACTTCTTTTCTTTTAACGTAATAAGGCCTTTATAATTAATCGTTTTTATCAATTTTGAGTTCCAAACAAACAGTACGAAGGTATTTGTCTAGCATTAAGCCAAATTCGTTTGGTCAAGAGAGTTAGTGATCAACTGTTCATACTGTGGTTATCTATACGATGTAGAAATAATGTAAAAAATCTATATTCGTACCCAATTGAATAATACTAAAAACCTGAAGCGGTCATATTAAAATTAATTGTGATACCAATTTATAAGAAGAAATGCCAAATTGTCATTGCTGGAAAATAAATTTGGTTAGAATAATTAAAAGTGCAATTATTTCATACAGTCGATTAGGTTTCGTGATCCGATTGACCAAATAAATTCATTTCAATTTATTAATCTTTAAGTAAGGTGTAGTTGAGATAAAAAATCGTGTAACGAGCGGGATTCGAGCCCACGACCTTCGGCTAAATACGCCGCTGGTCTACCACTTGAGCTATCGTGACTTCGATCCACTCGGACACCAACCTCCCACCTCAACCCCACCTTTCGAATTTTCCCTCCTTTCTGCCATTTTTCAAATGTCTTGTAATCTATTTGATTCTCGACGACAAATGGAAAGGCCATGGAGAGCTTTAGTGAAGAATACTTCATTTTAATTATTAAATCGATTAGGTTTCGTGGTCCGATTGACCAGCTAAATTCTTTTCAATTAATACTTCAATTAATACTAATACTTCAATACTTAAGTAAAGTATTGGTTAAGATAAAAAAGACTGTGTCACGAGCGGGATTCGAGCCCACGACCTTCGGCTAAATACGCTACCACTTGAGCTATCGTGACTACGATCCACGCGGATATTTCATAGAGGTTGATACATTTATTTATTTTTTGCGTTGTAATTTCAGCACCTTTTTTCTATTTTTCGTTGAACAACGTACCACGAACCCTTTCGTACAATTTATTAAATATAGAATAGAAACAGAACATACAATATATATATATATTTTTTTTTTCACAAGGGTTTTTATTTATCTCTAAAAGGCTCAATAAACTTGATCTAAAAATAGTTCATTCTTGAGAGAACTATGAGGGCTGTACGTACACTCTCGGCCAACCAAATTCGCCCGTCAATATCCGAGTGTTATCAAATGCGTCATCAACAAAATATATAAGGTGTTTCGGCGTTGACGTAATTTTTTCTAAAACATAAACTTTCCTTCTTTACAGAATGAAATAATACTCATTCTACATGTAATTCTATTAGAACACGATTAAAAGAAAGTGGTAGTGTCAGTGGGCCGGATCGGCAAAGGTAAATATCGAGTACTGTTAACTCGATTATATATATTACACCATCACACATAGACGACTGGTCACATTCACTCCCTCTGAGTACTCGATATTCTTCGGGGCGGGGTTGAACCAACTCCATTCTCGCTAATCTTACTTTTACTCTCCAGACGTCACACACTCACCCCCAGAGTACTCCATATTCCTCTTTGAGCATAACTAATAATATTTAATAATTAATAATACTTAAAATAGTATGCTGGAGGGCAACGAACGTGCAGACGAAGAGGCCAAAGCTGGGACGTCATGCTATCCTGACAGAACTACTGTTCTGTGACGCTGTACGAGCAGTAAAGAACGCAATAAAAAAACATTGTCAGCGTCGATGGGCCGGATCGTCCGAGATGCTCTTGCTTATCAAGAGCATGACTGAGAGATGGCCCGCCGAGGATCTGAAATGCAACGAGGGAATCGTGCTCTCCCGATTGAGAATAGGCCATACTAGATTGATACTCTGATCCCTGATTTGGGGAAACCCTGCGCAAGTGACCCGCTAGTTGAGAAAGGTTCCTCAGAGTATTACACTTGGTCGAGGCGTCCCGCGCATTGGCCCCTTGCAGGGAGAGAGTAGGCATGGCGTCGACACAAAGGTAGTCCTTGGGCACGACAGTGTGTTGTTGGGTCCCCTGTTCCAATTTTTGAGGAACCGGGGGTGTTTCCCCGTCTGTAAATATTGTAAATATCATATATCGATATGTAGCTCTACAGTGTGCATGTTCGTATATTTTAGTTTATTTGTGTATGTAGTCGTATGTTGTGTGAACGAGTAAGTGCGAGAGCTTATGGCAGAATATTGATTACTCCCCAAGAGTGGGTTGGAGGCTGATATGTCTTCGTTGTCGGTAGCCTGAAAAAAATCTTTTCTTATTTACAACCCACTCATTTAGGACGGTAGAGTGAGTCTTCGATACTCACTCATCACCCGTTACACCTATTACATATATAACTTAATTGAGGGTCGATTTATGCTCAATATTCCATCATCTTCCCTCTCATACTACATATTCATGCAAATAAATATATTCACTCTCACACCAGGGGAGAAAAAATATACTAATATACTTGTATAAAAATGTACTAATAATAGTAATATTATTAAAAACTCTGTTTCCTACAAGCAAAGGAACAAAGGACCCTCATGCACATTTTCTTCATATCGGGCGGCATTCCTACGCGCTCTCTTTATCGTGTCAAGGAAATTAAAAAACCAACCTTTACCAAAAGTAAAGAGAGTCAATTTCTAATTAAAGATTGCTTTACTATGGATAATTTATTTGTAGAGTATTTAAGGGGTATGTGAGGTAAAGGTTCCGAGTTCGAATCCATCGGCCCGTCATACTTACAAATGGGCCTTTTTTCAAAAACACCGGCACCCTGAGGGTTTATATGACCTCTGCTGTTGCGAACCTTCGTAAAACAACTATAACATTTGAGTTCTAGTTTATCGTTGATTATTGGAGAAAGGTGTTTCCAACCCTACACCAATTTCATCTATTATAATCAGCAGTTATTTACCAAATAAAAATTGCCTTTTTTTAAGTATATTCAATCATCGATTTTAGGTCAAGATTAGCCCGAAAGAGTTGGCGCAATCAGATAATCCGTCATAATTTAAGGTTCTGAATGTGTAAAAGCCAATTTCGAAACAGATGAACTAGATGGAAAGGGCGTGATCAACGTTGTGAGGGGAGGGAGGTAAATAAAATAACGCTTACAAGCCCGCATACGAGTCGGTTATCACACAACACACTGACTTGTTGAAAACTTGCATTTATTTAAGGGCAACACCGAGTAAATAAACGAGGTTTTACTACTAGGTCCTTATTTTGATATCCAGAGGTAGTTTCTTTGAATAGCTGTATTGAACTGTTTTTTGTTGAACAAATTTTTTTTTAAATATACAATATTGTAATCGAAGAAAGATTGATTAATCGAAAACGTATATTTTCATTTGTTTCAGGTAATAAAAGAAAACTGTTCGTTGGGATTAACTGGGACGAACATCCTGGACGACGAAAAATTTATAACTCTCCAGCTTAATTGTACTAACACTTCTTTTTTTTATACCCGTAACATTTGATTTATATTTCCGACACGTGTGGTCAGTCTATCGATAGGTCCTATTCAGAAGTTCTTCGTCCTTTTGGCAGTTGTGACAGAAAAAATCGTCGTTTTAAAACGCTGATTTATTTCTCAATACTGAAAATAAGAATTCTCTTCCTTTTTTTAATGGATGATAAAAGGTCGTTAGTAATTCACCGACCATATAATGTTAATGTAGATGGTTGGGTCGAACAAAGTTGGTTTTTAAATGTTAAGGATTGAGAAAATTCTGGAAATGGTGACATGCAAGGCGCCCACCCGGTGTTCCTTTGTTCTCGAGATATTTTTTTTTTTATTACGAGAAAATTTCGAGAAAAGACGTTCGATTGTGGGCGGTCGTTGTATCCAATGCTGGTAAAGAACTTCTATCCTAATAATAATTCCAAATAATGTCAATTACTTTAAATCGCTCCAAATTGTTTAATGAGGAATATACGAGGATCGATATGTTTTGAGCGATTTTCTGCTCCGCAAAGTTGGCCTTTCTTTGTTGGTTGTACTGTACTCCGCCAAACCTGGTTATCTTGCGGTTTACCTCGCTAAAGTCTGGCCCTTTTGAAGGTTTTGTGAAACGGGGGAAAGCTGAATGCATATTCGAATTAATCTTGTGTGATTAATGGGTTCCGTTATGAATTTTGGCGTATATATTTAAGGCTATATATATTCTCTATTTGTTTAACTATCATGTTGTAGTTGTGACGTGCATTGTACCGTTTGTGAGGCATCGCGATGTTTCTTCCCGTCCTATTCACTTGCGCTGACGATCAGTTGCTTAAATAATCATCTGCATAATCTTACTTCTCACATTTCCTGGAAAGAACATCTGTGAACAGTTTCCTAGTTTTGGCAGCAGAAATAGGCTGAAAGATGGTCATGGTGATTTTTCTAACCTTCGCTGTAAGTTACAGACCTGTTGTCAACAAAAGGCCATGTATCTTACATATCTATCCTTCCCAGACATAACTATTCCAAAGCAACCATGTAGACAAATTCGTCGATGATGTTGCTCTCTTATCTGATGGAACGACACTATAGGCTTTTACAAAAAAATCTTATTATCATCACTTAGCATTCAGACATACGTAAAATTAATGTTCAACATACTACCACGTCAGCTAACAGAAGAAAACAAACAAACTTTGACATTTCGTTAAGGCCACCATACTTCCACTATCTAGGTTTTATCAATGTAACGTCCCCTACAGTACTAGGGATGTCTAAGGGAGACTAAAGCGAAAGCAGAATACGCGAATAGCCGAAGTCAGCTGCAGTCTGTGACGCCCTTTACCGATATGGCCCGAAAGTAACCGTTTGCGTGGATCGACCTGTCCCCAAATTTAAATAAAACCCAAAAATATCACAAGGAAATAAATCACATTAACAATAAAGATAAAGATAATTTTCTGAATAATTATCGACTAACGGTCACTGCTCACCGCACAAAATAAAGATAAATACAATCCCAAAATATTTATTTAAAAAATGTATATTACATATAGGTAGGTTTTTCTTAAAGAACGAAAATATTTATTATACACCCCAGACCGAACACATTTAGAAACTACAAGCTAGCCCAGAATTATCCATCTACAAAATTCAATTAGAAACTAAAAAACATTCTGCCTAAAAACTAAAACTAAAATAAAAACTAAAAAGTATTCAAAACCAATTAAACCACGATTAAAAGACCACACTTATATGAGTTATCTATTTGACCTTAAGAGATTCGGTATGAGCCCTTCTCTATTAGTCAATGTCTCGGGAGCACATAAAAGACCCAGTTCCTCCCCCGTGCTCCCGCGATAAGGAATCTGCCCTAGGTCAGCTGAGCCATCGCCCCTCTTGTGTCAAGCCCCAATCCCGGGAGTGACAGTACGATGACTATATAAGTGAGCTCTAGCTAATGTCCCCTATACTACCACAAGTGTTTAGGAGGCTAAATCGAAAGGAAAATATGCGAACTAGGTAAAGTGAAGTATATTACCACGACTATACAGTGCGATCTAACTGACGTCACCTATACTTCCTCGAGTGTATAGGGGACTAAAGCGAAAGCAGAATACGCGACCAGCTGACGTCACCCATTGTACCACGAGTGTCCAGGACACTAAAGCGAAAGCAGAATATGTAGTCTGGCCTGACTCCTATAGTACTATGAGTGTCTATGAGATAAAAGCTAACACAGATTAGGCGATTTACCCGGGAGCATTTTTCATGGAAGACCTCCTTTATCATTCTACATACTTCTCCTGCACAGATTTTATTCCTAATGTGCTCTCAGGGAATCATTTGAATGAAATACTTTAGGATTTAGCGAAGGTCTCCATACATTCACGAATGTCTAAAAATTAAATCTAAATTATCACGAATGTCTAGTAGAGAACATTAAAACGGACCTACCTGTCTCTAATTTGGGACAGATATAAACCTCGTAGATAGACTCTTGGCTCGTAGCACCTTGGTCATGGATTCGATTCTCACCGTCGCCTTTGTTCATTCTATACTCCCCCCCCCAAAAAAAAGGACCTATATATGGTATATTAAAGGTATTAAATATATGTACTCTGGTTAATATGTGAGTCCATAAGGGGATTAAAATTTTCATAAACAACCTTCTATATCATATTAGGTGCTATCAAGGCAACTCATTCAAATCAACCACTGTAGGATTTAGATTTCTTTCGATAAATCCTGCTAAACTGGAACTGATAATATTCAGCAGGAGAAGATCAATAGGCAATTTTAAAAACCCAAAATGTCAGGGTATTGAATTAAAATTAAAGGATTCAATCAAATTCCTAGGGATAACGCTAGATAGGAAACTTGATTGGAAAGGCCACATCAAAAATATACATAGGAAAGGCACTATATCTATTGTGCAGTGTAGGAGAATCGTTGGTAGAACATGGGGTATTAAACCATGGGTGGCCAAATGGATATACACCGCGATCATACTACCGAGATTTCTATTTGCAGCCCTAGTTTGGTGGAATGGGCTAGAAAACAAAGGGGATATTAACAAGCTAAGGTCATTCCAAAGACTAGGTTGTATGATGATGACGGGAGCTTTTCCCACTACACCAACCCTAGCTTTGGAAGTGATAACAAGTACTACACCTCTATACATTGAGGTCAAGGTTAAAGCACTAACCAGCTGCTATAGATTAATTAGTGAAGGCAGCTGGAACCATAAGGGAAATATTATAGGACACTCGAAAATTCTACGTTTATTGAGTAAGGTCAACAACCAACTAGTGGGTGTAAGCGATAAAAAGGTGAAAACACCTTTAGGGAAAAAGTACTATCAGGTAGTTACTCCCTGTGACTATAACTATAGGTCTGATGATGACCATCGTAGCCTAGACTGCTCACCGATGGCTCACTCATTAAGGATAAGAGAAGCGGTGCTGGAATACACATACCTAAATTAGGGATCAGCATCTCCTCTCCTCTTGGTAATAACACCTCGGTCTTTCAGGCAGAGGTCTGGGCCATCAATGTGTGCTGGAGAACACTTATGGATAACAAGATTAAGGGAAAAGATATTAAAATTTTTTTCCGACAGTCAGGACAGTCTAAAATCATTACAAAAAGAACTATCAACATCTAGACTGGTAGAGGAAACCGTTGAACTCATTAATAGGACTATCACCAGGTATGAGAATAGGGTAACCCTCATATGAATACCTGCTCATAAGGGGCACTATGGCAACGAGGAGGCGGACAGCCTGGCCAAGGAAGGATCAAATACTGCGTTTGTCGGGCCACAACCGGTATTACCCCACTCTTTAAGCACAGCGAAAGAGAGTATAAGTAGCTGGGGCATGAAACAATTCCTTAAGGATTGGAANTATAGGATTTAGATTAGGTCACCATACGTTCACGAATGTCCAGAAGTCATAAAATAGACTATGCCATTTAGCTGAGATCTGTGTTACCACGCATTTCCAGTAGATGTTTGTTTAGATATACAGACCATGCGATCGACCCTAGTATAACTTTAATAAAAGACATCCTATATCATAATACGTGCTACCATGGTAACCAATTCAAATCAATCCAATTTGTTTCGACTCTTTTCTCTTTGTCTCTATTTTTTCTAGCGTCAATTTTCTAGGATGGATCTACTTAAAGTTACAAAATCTTTTTATCATTGTCCGAGAACCATTTTTACTATATTATCTTATTTTCTTTATTTTCCTACTATATTTCTTTACTACCAGTTTCATGACGTGTTTTAGTTTTTCCGTTCATTGTTCTTTCTCATATTCATTGGCCAAATATTTTTTTACGATTTATTTCGGAATGATAACTATTTCAAAGATTTTTAGAAGTTAAGATTGAAAAGAAGCTTGACTTATTCTTGAGCAAAACTCGATAACTAACTCATGATCATTTTGTTATAAAGTGCCAAATTGCTGTCTCAATTAAATTAAGATTTTAATTTTCTAAAATTGTTTATAAAACGTTGCTCCACGTAGCAAAGATTATATCATTGTTGTCTTTTAACTAACTCAGCAATTGTAAACACTATTGAAATCCGTGTATTATCGAAAAATAGCAAGTAGATTTCAATCAGTATCTTTTCTCATGAATATTGCTGTTTATTTTATATTTTGTATATATANTACCTATATATGTATATATCTTCAAGTTCACTTAAATCTTACTAAACGAATCAGAGAAAAACATTTCATTTTAAGTTATGATTTCCGAATATAAGAAATGATTGTTTAAACGAGACATAAACATTAAATTTTTTTTTCATTGAGTGTCCTTTTTATGAATGGAATCGTGTTCGAGAGGAATATTGATTGGTTTTATTAAGCGAATGGTTTCTTACAACTCGTGATTCCAGGCGTGACGGGAGCCTCTTTCAGTCGGTTGCTTGTTAGCAGCGCCTGTCAAATCTTTTCTTTGTATTTTCTATGGTAATATTTATTCCTGCCTGTCGCCTCCGATGAATTCCAGAGGTCACAGCGAAGGAAGAAGTAAAACATTGAACACCTCTGTCCGTGAATGGACATGTAATCGCAGAGAACGAAATACGAAAACAGGAGTTTTTCCCCTTAGCTACTATATACAGCAAGGGAAATATAAGACAGGGGCTTTCACAAAATTTCATGAGAAAATATTGAATTACCTGTCAATTAGGCAATTCAATCTTTTATATTCAATATTTCTTTAGTTAGGATCAGTAATTGTCTGTAATCTTTACGGTAAAAATGTATGCTTTTTTTATTTGTGAAATCAAAAATAAAGAATTTTTTTAGTTATTACGATCAGAAAAATGTATCAATTAATGAATGAACATGTATTCATTACAACGCATCCAATTTCACTTCGTTAATTCCAGGCCTTACGTGCTTACCTCTAAGCCAAGATTAAGAATACAATATTATGTGTTCGGATATGCGAAATAGGATAATCCAAGTTAATCTAGCATGCAGGGCTTAGCTAAAGGGTGGACAACCGTCTATCACGAACTGTGTTTCCTCCACGTGCCAAGTGTTATGTGAGTAAAAAAGTTTAATTTAAAGCTGTAAACCTTGGTGAATTGTTTTAAAATTGTATTTATAGATTTACTAATAAAGTATATTTTTTAAAACTTAAAGAAATAATATAATAATACTAATGTTAATATTATTAATCATAATAGAAAGTAATTAATTTTGATTTTATAAATAATTATAATTTTATTTAACTCACACTCATACATTCCGATACGAATTAACTAATATAATCAAGCGTACTTTATTTATTACAAAAATAATTTAGCAATAAATGGTTTAATCACTACAACAAGTTACAGTAAATGCAAACATTCTGTTATTAGGTTGTCAGGAAAATAATGCACGTTTAAAGTAAAAACAATTAAATAAATGATTTTAAACTTTTTTTAAGTAAAAAACCCGCCGTAACTTTCAATACACTTCTCCTAACATGATAGCAACTTCTCTATACCCTCTGAATAGCATTGTTAGTCCAATTAATTATTCTTTTTATCTAAGGTTTTTGGCTGAGACGCAGGGTCACGGGCGGGATTCGAACCCTCGACCTTCGGCTCAATACGCTGTTGTTCTAACCACTTGAGATTTCGTAAGCCAGAGTAGCTCAAGTGGTTAGAGTAGAGCAGCGGCGTATCGAGCCGAAGGTCGTGGGTTCGAATCCTGCTCGTAACACTTAAGTTTTCATGTCAGCCAAAAACCTTAGATAAAAATATTAATTAATTGGAATAATTATTATGGTCAATTGAGGCCACCAAGCAAATACATAATAATTTAAGAATGTTTGGTGTTTATTCTTGTATAATTCTTTAAACGAATTTTCTGACGACTTTTGACCAACAAATTATTTATGTTTTAAATCGATGTCCAGGTGTCTGAAAAGTGGTAGTAGCTAGAGGTCTGGAGAATAGGGAAGGTGAGGCAGAATCTGTTAACCAAAAGTTTTCTTGTTCTCACATGTGAGATATGAGGCCGAGCGATTGACCAAAGATGGCTTCAATAATGCTAATTTCTGGTGCTCCAATTTGAGAGCAATATATTTCGCCAAGATTTAAGAAGCGTTAGTAAATCAGCCCACCAAGAGTCACCCTCACTTTTTTTTGAGTTGGGAGTTTTGGAAAATGTGCTGTTGCTTCTCATTTATCGAGCCACTATTCAGAACGTCTTATATTATCGTAGAAAATCCACTTTTCATCACAAGTAACAATTTTATCAAGAAAGGGTTCGTTTATGTTTCGGCAGAGAAGTTGCGCGAACTTCATAACCATGATTTTTTTGGCGGTTGTTTAATGCATGAGGAACCCAACTTTCGAGCTGTTTCACCTTTCCAATTGCCAGAGACCGCAGTAGCCGAGCGTTTAGCGTGAGAAACTCTGGCTCATAGACCCCGCGGTCCTTGGTCCGACTACCACCGTCGCCTCGGGCCTTTTTTTCACGATAACCCCCCATATGAATACACATATAATAATCGTCTTCTTTGCTAAGATGCATCGATCATAAGACCATTAACAAAAAGCCTTAAGGTGGTCAGCGACGATCGATTTGCTAACTGAAAGGTTCTCCGCTAGTTCTCGAACAGTTGTTTCTGGATTTTCTTCGACCACAGCTCGCCGAACATCACTATCTAGGGAAGAAATCCTTCCACGACTTTCTGTGTCTTCACGGCGGTGCTCTCACTCACACTGACATCGCCCTCGACTTCAGCCATTTTTCTGGCCTTTGGACACCATTCCGACCGAGTAAACTCGTAAAACGAAATTACGCGAAAATCACACGTTGGCATCTTAGTAAAGACTGAATTATTCTCAAATAAAGAAATGCTACTGAAGTAAACAAACATTTTTGTTTCTAAGAGAATTAAAAAGTGGTGATATTTGTACAAAAGAATAATCCATCAAACGTAAATAGCTTATTACATAGAGGGGTAATTGATTGAAAATATGAAAACCAGCATTATTTTCCGGGTAACCCAATAGTTTTCTAGTGTCGTAGTTAACACTATGCATATTTTGCTTTATAATTGGAATGATATAATATTTCACATTTTGTACTAAAAAAATAAAAACGTTTAACATATATTTTGTAAACATTTAACGATATTCAAAACTGTTCAAATTATTCGAACGATAAACTAGTCAATTTCGTATCCATGCTGTCCGATTTTTATCTACTTTGTAATATCAAAATTCCAATTATTTTCCCTATGAAATCTAACAAGTGTTTTACTCGATTACTGTTTTACGAGACTATTTCTAGGCCGTAGAAGACTATTTATCCGTAGGCAATTATATTTAAAATAACCTTGAGGTGAAAAATTCATGTATTTCCCATAATTGGGCTCAATTCGGACTCATATGTCGTAATATAATAGAACTCTGTACTACTTAACCAATTTGGTTTTACTATCGCACGAACATTATCTTATTCACATTAGTAAATATTGCAGTGAGCGTTTAATGAGGTTGGATTCGCTGTAACGCTGTGTTATTACATTACATCTACAAGCTTCTTGATAGTTTGTTTTTTAATGATTCTAGTGTTCAGTTTATTTTCGGTTCAATGATTTTTTTGTAATAATTTTTCTCCTATTTTTTTTTTAATTTATCAAAAAAGACGTCAGTTTACTGTTGGTGCTTTCTGTCTTTCATTTTGAAAAGGGTTCGTCACGATTTTTTCCCCTTAGCCACGTGTTTTAACGTGCACCGGCGCCACCCCCAGAGATTTGACAATCGTCTCCAGTTAAAATTAAATAGTTTTCCTTTGGAGATAATTCGGGACATTGCGCCCAAATGTTTCGACCCGGGAGGTACCCACCATATGTCCACAGACCCTCACACTAATGGCACTCCCATATTGGTCTGGAAGGCCAGGAAAAAGGATTCAAGACGAAAAAACGAACCAGTTGTTGTTATTGTATTATTGAATGAAATGTTAAACATGTAAGCCCAGGGTTAAATGATGAATAAGTGAATATTGACCATTATGAATTATGCATCTTTCCCTTCTCGGAATTCATCGTTTAAACCTCCACTATTCTATACTTTTTTACCTCGTTTTAGAAGTACTGTGCAGGGTAATGGTTTATTCGCTTTTTCGACAGCGCTCCTGGGGCCGAGCGTTTGCCAAACGACTTGTTTAATTAACGAGCCTTGATGACTTTTCCAAACTTAATTCTGCTAAATGGAAGATAGCATTAATTAAAGTGAATGCGTTACATCCATGTTTTTTTAACATTATATTATTGTGAAATAGTTGCGACATTTCCACTGCGCGGCTATTGATAATAGACAATGGCCACATTTCTTGTCTAGATCTGCGAATGGATGAACACGTGTTGGACGAATCGCCACTGATCGCTTTATAGGGTACGTATAATCTGCTGGTTGTATCTAACATAAATCTAGAACCAGCGAGAATAGACGGACCCGGTAAAGTGATCAGTTTGTATCTGTCTAGCATTGTGATGAAACTCTTGGATAAAATTTTCTCGACTTGCTTCTAATGTTCGATGAACGATTGATGGAAGTTAAAATTGATCGTTTCTGGTCCGTTTATTGTCACCGTAGCTTCACCTTAAAGCACGGGGCAATATACCAATTTTAATCAAGCTGTTAAGCGGTATAAGCTAGATTATTTCCCGATCTGAGAATTAAATGATGAATGGAAACTTTCGTTTTGAAATGTGGAAGAATAATTGTTAAATGTATTTTTGAACAATTTACTATTGACTGGGACAACCTTCGATACCTTTTTAAATGATAGATTTCGAGACACAAAAAAGTGCCCATCCTTAATATTTTTAATTATCTCTTAGACAAGCCTCCATTGATTGTTTTAGATAAAACATAGATAAAATCTCCCAATTGTGTTTTCAATTGGATTTTGAATATAAATCTTTGAATCTCTTCTTTGTTGGTTTTTCTGCAAACCTTCTTTTTAACATTGTGGTGGTTTGTTGTACGATTTTTAAGTTTCAAATTTGTTGGAGTGATGGTTTTAAGTATTAAAGATTCTTCTAGGTGGAAGTAGTCAAGCGTATATTAGCAGAATACTTAACATACCCAGAACAACTGTCTGAATGACTTCCATCGCCACCAAGATACTTAAAGAGGTTGCTCACTGAGGTTACCACAGTGACAGATCTTATAGAGATGATCGTTTTATTGTTTTGAATGTACTCCGTAATCGACATTCTACTGCTGTTGAGATCAAGCAATGACTTAACAGGTTAGAAATGTTAATGTCAGTTGACGCACTGCAAGGCGAAGACATTCTGAAGCTGGATCACCTGGGAGAAGTTCCAGAACTTCTGATGAGACACAGCTCGGTCAAATTTGGCAAGAAGTCGCATCATTGATCCAAGCATGATTGGACTAAAGTCTTGTTTTCGGATGAGTCAAGGTTTTGTTTGAGGTCTTCTGACTCGAGAGAGGGTTTGGAGAAGAACAGGGGAGCCATTTTTTTAATCAACCCTGTAAAATGTTCACTCCGGGGAAGCTATGAAGGTGGTGGTGTTATGGATTGGTGAGGCATTTCTGTGAAAATTCGCACAAACTTGATCTTCATCGAGGATTCTCTAACAGCTGCGCGATAAGATAGATGTATTATCAGAAAAAGTTGTTCCTTACGTCTGTAATTGGCGAAAGCTATCTATGAAGGTGGTGGTATTATGGATTGGTGAGGCATTTCTGTGAAAGTTCGCACAAACTTGATCTTCATCGAGGATTCTCTAACAGCTGCGCGGTAAGATGTATTATCATAAAAAGTTGTTCCTTATGTCTGTAATTGGCGACAGTTTTATTTTTATACATGACAATGCGAGGTCACACACAGCTTGGATCGTTGGGTACTGCTTGGAACGGGGTTAACTCAATGTTCGGTGTGGCGAGCATGCGAACGCCTTTGGGACGAGTTGTCAAAGAGAGTAAAAGTCGCCCAGTGATGCCAGAGAATTTGCAGGGATTTAGAATGGCGATGTTGGAAGAGTATGAAAATATTTCACAGCACTACATTCAAAACCTCATAAAATCGATGCCACGACGAATGCAAGAGGTGAACGCGATCATCGCAAGAATACGAAATACTCCGTTTACAAAAAAAAGTTCAGTAATTTTATTTCGTTATTTTTTTTCGAATTCCCCGGAGTGCTCCTTATAAATTGAGTATTTTGTTCATTGTGACCATAGCAATAGTTTTGGCAAAATTGTTTTACACTGTTTAATTTTTTATTTAGCTATTTCTTTTTTTTCTTCTTTAAAAACGTCCAGTACAATAAAAAATAAAAAGTATTACGATTATAAGTATTTACTAAAAAACGAAGGTGGCTACTTTTTTCCTCTCAGAGTATGTAATATGGAGAAACGTTAAAGTTATGAAGAAATTAATCTTTATGTAAGGTATCGGTTGAGATAAAAAGTCATTGTCACGAGCGGGATTCGAACCCACGACCTTTGGCTAAATTCACCGCTGCTCTACCACTTGAGCAATCGTGACTACGATCGACTCAGATACTAACCTCCCATCCCATCCCAACCCACCTTTCGAATTTCCCTCTTTTTTGCCATTTTTTAAATGTGTAATCTATTTGATTCTCGGCGACAAATGAATGGCCACGGAGAGCTTTATTGAAGATATACTTCATTTTAATTATTAAATCCATTAGAGTTCGTGGTACGATCCACTCGGTCACTAATCTCCCATCCCATCCCAACCCACCTTTCGAATTTTCCCCCCTTTTTGCCATTTTTCAAATATTCTTCTCGATATTTCTTAATAATTTATTTTTAGTTGTAGTCTGATCAAAAATATTTTTATGAACGTATTTCTTCCCCATTTCCTTTTTTTTCTCGGTCTTTTTAAATCTCAACTTTTTTTTCGGTTCTCAATTTGCTCAAGTTTGTAAGTAAGTTTGTAACCAAGCCAACATCTTTTTTCCAAACTTTGTGAAGTTCTCAGGTCGTTTTAAGAAATATATAAAATTATTTTATCTTGTCGACGAGTGTTTTCAGTTTTTCCTCCTATTTGTAACTATTATGAAAATTTTAATGTTTAATGTAACATATTAAGTACATAAAGTACTTTTTGCTGACGTACCATAATGTAGGCAATTTGCACGTTCAGTGTGTTTAGCCCCTCCCCCTTTTTTTATATAGACGTTTCTTCAATTTTAAATATTTCATAATAATTAAACATTTTTTAACTACTAAAAAATGTTTAATTATTATGAAATATTTATAACCCACCAAGTAAGTTATCTTGCCATTATCAAATTTTTGGAAGATATTAAAAATATTTTTAAAGAAGCCTTTTTTTTGCAGTGGTTGGTCTTGGTTCTGTCCTCCCTTAGCGACGTGATGCGCCTTCTATTGGCACTACTTTTCTCTCGAAATGGGGGTAAAGTCCGAGAGACCACGCTGTGAGAAACGTTTACAAAATGAGTAATTTTCATGTTTGCTATTCTTAAATAATTCCGTTAATAAAAATGAAGATAAACATTTGTTTGTTTTTGGTTTGTATTTTCTATTTTGTTTTATCCAACTAACAAGAATATATCGGTTAATTTAAGTAAAAGAAGTAGAATAAGAATAAATTACAAATAGGCCTATTCATTTTTGAGCAGTTTAGAAAAGTCAAAAGGCAGTTTTCCCTTCCTATTCGGATTTGAACTGCGGCCTTTATGTCACAACACTCATTGCACTGCGTCTAGTCTTTCGGGGGTCGTTGTTGAGAACGGTCAGTCCGATTTGGAATATTTTTATTCGCATGAATCGGACGTCGTCTTCGGAGTTTCCCCCGCCGAATTTTTTTAATTGCAACGGCAAACTTTTTAATGACCACGAGCAATTCTTTACCCATGGATATTTTAAATCAACGGACCTATCTTGACAGGAGTGTTCTTCACCACGGATGGCCTTTAAGGTAAAGAGACTCCTTAACATTGCCAAAATGTAAAGGAAAAAATATTTTTCCCACTTCGCGGCATTTCATTCAAATACGACAAACAATGAAATTAGTAGCTTGTTACTAGTTTTGATTTTTCAAATCGGGTTCTACAATGATATAATAATTATAAAAAACAAAAATACCAAATGAAGAACAATAAGCAAATTAAATACATGCTATTTAAGTAGCTTAGTTATCAATTTAACTTTTATAAAGAACAACTTTGGGTTTATTAATTTTTTACAAAGTAAATAGAACGGGTCGAAAAGGGAAAAGGCCATACAAACAACACTACGCATATTTCATACAAGAATAACTCACGGGCACCTACTGGCCGGAAAGCGATTGCCCGTAATGTAAGAATCGAATAACGATCGAGTACATTTTCAGTTGTAGAATGCTTGCGCATATAACCATTCTTTAGTTATCTAATTTTATATTTTTGAATTTAATAATTATCAAATTTAATTGTATACGTGTATAGGCTTTTAAAACTAAATGTAATGGATTGATTATAAAATACACAATCACATAATAATCAATGGTTATGACAGGAATTAATTTTAATATATATATGTATACCAAGATTATAATATATATATATATATATATTATGAAGGGTGGGCGACCAAGACCCGAGGGGTTAAATGCCTGGGTAGACTCGTACCCCATCCCTAAAAGGTCCGGGACTTGGTCGGCTCACGTGTCCTGCATAAACCTCTTGGACTTCACAAACTCCAAGATTTTGGACTATTTTATCTCGGGGAGTGATTTGGTGATGTCCTCTCCTTCAAAGTTTTCAAATCTAAACCTAGCATTCCTATCACATTCTGCGAGTTAGTGCTTCACCGTTTCTTCTTTTATTTCGCAGAAGCGGCAAAAGGGATCTGGTAGGATACCCATTACGAAGAGGTGTCTTCTCAGTGGGCAGTGGCCCGTCAGAATACCTATCAGCCTCCTAATTCTCTTCCTTGAGATAGAGAATAGCCCTTTCGATTCAGCTGGTTTGATCGCCTTAACAAACTCTTTCGATTGCCTGTGTCCGGGGGATAAATTCCACTCCCTAAGGAATTGTTTCATGCCCCAGTTATTGATACTCTCTTTTGCTGTGCTTAAAGAGTGGGGTAATACCGGTTGTGGCCCGACAAACGTAGTATTTGATCCTTCCTTGGCCAGGCTGTCCGCCTCCTCGTTGCCATAGTGCCCCTTATGAGCAGGTATCCATATAAGGGTTACCCTATTCTCATACCTGGTGATGGTCCTATTAATGAGTTCAACGGTTTCCTCTATCAGTCTAGATGTTGATAGTTCTTTTTGTAATGATTTTAGACTGGCCTGACTGTCGGAAAATTTTTTAATATTTTTCCCTTAATCTTGTTATCCATAAGTGTTCCACAGCAAACATTGATGGCCCAGACCTCTGCCTGAAAGACCGAGGTGTTATTACCAAGAGGAGAGGAGATGCTGATCCCTAATTTAGGTATGTGTATTCCAGCACCGCTTCCCTTATCCTTAATGAGTGAGCCATCGGTGAAGCAGTCTAGGCTACGATGGTCATCATAAGACCTATAGTTATAGTCACAGGGAGTAACTACCTGAAAGTACTTTTTCCCTAGAGGTGTTTTCACCTTTTTATCGCTTACACCCAGTAGTTGGTTGTTGACCTTACTCAATAAATGTAGAATTTTCGAGTGTCCTATATTATTTCCCTTATGGTTTAGTTAGGTAACACCGGTTGTGGCCCAACAAACGCAGTGTTAGAGCCTTCTTTGGCTAGGCCATCCTTTTCATTGCCATGGTGTCCCTTATGTGCTGGTATCCAAACAAGGGTTACCTTGTTCGCAAACCTGAAAGAGATCCTATTGATAAGATCTATAGTTTCCTCCACTAGTCGTGAGGTTGATAAATCTTTTTGTAATGCCCTAAGACTAGCCTGACTGTCAGAAAAGATTTTAATATCTTTTCCCATAATTTTATTTTCCATCAGTGTTCTACAACACACATTGATGGCCCAGATTTCCGCCTGAATATATATATAGAACTGGAATTACGAGAGAGGTTTTCCGCCGGTAGTCAAAACGAAATCATCAATTAAACAATCTTAATATAACGGAACGATTCACCGACAGTACTTGAACATCATAATCTAAATAACTAATGACACAGCAAACAGTGGCTGTTTGCACAGATAAATACGAAAAAAGGCAATTTACAGTTATAAATATCAGCCGTGGTGTTTATTTACCTTTTTAGTCATTCGGACTCAAATAAATAAAGGAATTGGTTAGGAAAATTAATTTTAAAAGACATTTTTACAAAAACGATTCTGTTAGAGTTGTTACATTTGTCAACTATCTATCATCAAATCTAATGATTCTACAAGAGAGAAAAAATGGTCCAAACGAAGTGTTCTATTGTTTTGGGGGATTTTGTGTCGTTTACAAAACTGAACACACAAACAAAATACATACAACATAAAATAGAAAGTTCATGGGAAAAGATTTTAATGCAATCTACCCGCGCTTTGTCGACAACACACGGATTTTAACAGTGTTTACAATTGTTGGGTTAGTTTAAACAATGATAAAATATTTGCAGCGTGGTGTTACGTGTTATAACCAATTATAGAAAATTAAAATCGAATATTGAGACAATGTGGTTGCTTTTAATAAAATGATCAACTGTGAGTGAGTTATTGGCCTCAAGAATACGTACGTCATACCTCTGTTAAATCTAAAATTCTAAAAATCTTTGAAATAGTTGTCATGCCGAAATAAATCGTAAAAAATTATTTGGCAAAAAACGACGAAAAAAGAAGAAAACAACAACAACAAAAAGGCCATGAAATTAAAAACGCAGAGGTAGTGCAAGACGAAACCCCTAATTGAAGTACAAGATGTTTTGGCAAGGCAAGGGAAGTTGGACTCACATAGTATGCCCCTTTGAGATGCCCTGTAGCAACAGCCCGTCACCAACAACTCAGGAGAATATGGTGCAGCGAGCGCCTAGAAGAAACCATCAATTGGAATGCTGTTATGTTTACTAATGAGTCGCGTTTCTGTCTGTATAGTGATAGCAGGTGCCGAAGAGTCTACCAAGAACAGGGGATGCGTACAATGCCCCTAGTTCCTGCTCCCTTCAGTGCAGTTTGGAGAAGGCTATGTAATGGTCCGAGCTGGGATTTACACTGGAGAACGAACTGGACTCCATATGGTTGAAGGCAACCTCACCGCAGACCATATTGTCCAAGAACTCATCGAGGAATACATCCCTCAAAACAGGGATCTCATTGGTAAGGATTTTCGATTTCTGGATGACAATGCCAGACCTCACAGAAACAGAATTGTTCATCACTGTTTAGAAAACCTGGGAATTACCTTGGAAATTGGGAACCTGCTTCTTCCTTCCCCATTGCCATCAATCCTATTGAGCTCATGCGTTGCAGAGAAGGCTTTTCCATCAGCCTCCGCAGCCAGTTGACCTGCAGCAACTGAGCACAGCGTTTCGACATCTATAGAGGGAAATTCCTTATGAATATTAACAGTGTGCCTTACAGGTGCACAGCTGTTTTAGCTAACAGAGGTGGTTTACACGATATTAATTGTTTAAACAATTTATTATGTCCAATAGACAATATTATAGAATTAAAACCTTTTATTTGTTATTTTTCATAATCCCTTACTTAAATATTCCTTCAGTAAAAAACATAATAATTTCTAATAAATTGTAATGCAGTTTGCAATAAATATAACATATAAATGTCTGGGAACATAAATACTAAAAAATTGGAAATATTCCTGGGATTCATTTTTGAGCAGTTTATTTCGACGGATGACGTTGCGCTTCATAGAAATCATTTAAATAATTGTTTTGAACTTTCAACTTATCGCGATTAATAATAATTTTTTATTGTTCTTCTTGGCCCAGGTGGGATCTAGCTTGTTGCCGTTGGACCAACGATTTCCTTCCCTTGTTTTCTCGTGGGGTCAGCGATCTCAAATTCGACTCAAAAGTCAAAAGTAGTAACGAACATCTAATATACGTGTACAGTATCAGATCTCACAAGATGAACTGTTATAGGAAAATATCGATAAAATATAATTTAAATAGTAATAAGGGGGAAAATAAGAAGACCATTTGAGGGAGTAAAACTTACTACATAGTCAAACCCGTAGCTCCACAATCCCTTCATTGTACAAGTAATTGTCACCAGTATTTCAAATATTTTTTAAAATAAAAAATGTGCATTTAATATCATTTGTAAATGTTAATGTAGGTTTTCTTTTTGTGAGAACTGGAATAAATGAACGTAGTCATTGCATGGGTGTTGCGATGATGAGAGAAGCACAGTTTCACATTTTTACAAGCTTGTAGAAATGAAATCGTTTAGATTTGAATTTTGATGCCTGTCTGGAACTCGATCATGACAGTTAGCTGGTAAAAATAGTTTTATTCGTTTCAATATATTTTGAAATGCTTGTAATTTCTTTTTTAATTTTTCAGATATATACATTTATACATTTCTAATGTTGAAATATATGAATTATGTATTAATATATTTTCAGTCGTAAGTAGCACACAATTTTAGACGTCGGGTTTTTTTTATACTTCTCTTTTAAGAGTATTGTGTCCCATTTCCCAACATTATGAGCTGAATCTCTTTTATGGATTTCATTACTTTTTCATTATTTCCACCGTGTTGTAAGGCTGCCACAGAATTTTCTCCTTTTGAGTGTGTCATTTATCAGTCTGTTAACGATCGTATCGGCTGTTATTGTATTCCTTTTTTTACAATTTTGTACTAATGTTTTCCATCTTCTAAGCCTTTATGTAGTCCGTCAGATTTTCCTTCTGTTCAATATGTGTGGTGTTTAGTGACCGTTAGTTAATGATTATTTGGAGATCGTAAGATGCGGTCTGGTGTAATGTAGGCTTTAGAAAAACATTTTCTTTATCGTGCCAACGTTTTGATCTTTATTGAGATCACCTTCAGGGCTCAAAGTGTTTGTTTTCTAAAAAACAAACACAAACGTGTGGCTAAAAGATGTGTCATTATTGTGTGTCGTGTTGAGAATCAATCAATAATTGCGTAGTTCATTAAGTACCTCGAAAGTATGGCATTTTCGTTTAGAAGGTGTAATAATATAGGGCGAAATCAACCAATCCAAAGCTTTATAAAATATGCTCTTTTCAACTGTAATTGTTATTCTTAATTCTCAAGCTCATCCATGACATCTCTCATACCACTCCACTAATGACCAGCCACCCAATGATGTATATGTTCAAATTTGGTATAGATCAAATGGTTTCTAAGTTAATTTCGTCTGAAATTGGACCTTGTGGAGGAAGTGAGGGGCCTGGTTTGTCAATGCAAATGGAATCCTTCGACAAAATTTGTGGCACGTTAGTTAGTAACGAGGAACCACAACCGAAGCCTGCGTTTCAGTCGATGTCAAATTATCAGAACAATGCGATTTGGGTGCTAATTTATAACGTGACAATTACATTCTACCAAAAATACACATCACTGGTCAAATTTCAATTGTTTAAAGGTACTGATTTTGCATGAATTTAAGTTCTAGTGTTCAGTTTTCTTTTCAGTCTGTCAATTTCAATGGCATGTAATTCAATTTTTTATAGCTCGTTAAAATTTATTCATTTACGATTTAAGAATCTCAGATTTTCAAAAAGAAAAAAAGTTAATAAAAGTTTTTTTTTACATTCACTGTCTTGCACTGCTTCTCATTTTTGAAGCCTTTGTGTGGGATGTAATAAATTTAGTGTGTGGTGTTTAGTGCCCGTTAATTAATGAATGTTTGGAGATCGTGAGATGCGGTCTGGTATGACGTAGGTTTTAGAAAAACATTTTCTTTATCGTGCCAATTTATTGAGATCACGTCATATTACACAATAATGACACATATATACAGAAAACGTACACTTTGAGCCCTGAAGATGATCTCAATAAACATCGCAACGTTGGCACGATAAAGAAAATGTTTTTGTAAAACCTACGTCACACCAGACCGCATCTCACGATCTCCAAATATTTTGTTCAATATGCCATTTTCGCTCTTTTCCTACGACAATTTATTGTTATTTGCGTACTAATGTAAGATTATGTATGTAAAAGTGTCATTTAATTTTTTTGGCATTAATAGTAATAATAAAGATGTTCAAAAATCATGTACAATTAAACATTAAAGTCACAAACTGTATACAATTTGAAAACAGTCAAACTTTTGTGGTTTATTGTTTTATTATTGATTATTATATATCTTATTTTCATCTGTGAATTATGCCGAACGAAAGATAATTTCCAGTGTGGATTTTTTGAGTACATTTTAATATCTTTTATTTAAATGAGTTGGGCATAAATTTGGTTTACCCGAAAAATGGACGGTACGGTTGGTTTTTTATTTTTTTTTACCGAAATAGCTCAATTTTTTCTTACTCTAGTTCGGTTACAGAACGATTACACCACTCACAGCATAATAACATAAACATGGTAAACTTCCTGCTCAGCCGTTGCACTTTTGACTGGTCAGCAGTTTTCCTCCCGGTGCACTTTATGCAATTATTTCCATTTGCGAGTTACTCAATGAAAGAGGCAAATGAATTGAATGTTTTATTAATATATAATTTAAACCGGAGGAAATCACATTATTTAATTCACTGAGCAAAAAAATACAAATTTGAAATTCACTTACGGTTTTATAGCTTGAAGAAAAAAAAGAAACTTCTTTTAAGAGTTAGAGTATTCATTACTAATTTACTTTAATCTTTGTTAATATGTCGCAGGCTCATTCATGTAAGCTTTTATAGGTACAATAAATAAATAGAAAACTTGAATGTAAAACGTGGAAAATAAGTCCACGGAATGTGCAGGAAGCAAGGAAGAAGGTAGAAACATAATATTCAAGATTTTCTTACGTTGTCATCTTGCTTCGGTGCTGTTTTGTGTGCAACATTACTCCGCGCGTTTTTATTTGGCATCTGAACTAAATTTGGATAGAGTTACAAAACCGTTTTCGTCAACTTTGAAGAAAACGGAGTACAAAGACGTGAGGAAAAATGTTTTTAAATCAACGCGAGATGTTCTCTTGCGTGTATACGCCTTTTTTACTCCTACGTTCGAAGATTTCATGTTCCCACTCCTTTCTGAATTAGTTAAAAGGCTATAAACATAAATTATATCTTCGGAGAATTTAAACTGCAGAAAAAAGATGTAACCTTAACTCGTCTTAGAATTGACATACGCGGTTGACACACGTACACTTACTTTTGGGCGAATGGCCGTTTATGTGTCCGGTATGCAGAGAAAAGTTGCTCAATGTGTCCCACATAATTGAAGGGCGTCATTCTTTGTGTTCATATAGGAAACAAATGGGAATGCCGCCCAATATATGAATTGTGCTTGAGCACGCCGGCGAATCTTTAGGTCCTCCTTTTGGAGGAAACGGAGTTGTTTTATTATATATATTTGTGATAGTTTTGTGTACCTAATCTGATATAAACAACTCGATTTAGGTTTATAAGTAATATTATAATTAATTACATTATTATTTGTAAATAATATTATTTTATAATATTCATTTGTATCCTGTGCAACACATTACATATTGTTCTTAACGGTATAAAATCTAGGGAACTACTGAACCCGGAGGACATGTCATATGGAAGTCCAGCGCATGCTGGAACTGTGTTTTGTTATGGGGTTAAGGTAGAGGAGGTTTCGGAGCCACCGTCGATCGAGACGTTGGATACCTTGGCGTAAGGAGTTTGGAGGATTCTTCTGAGGGCTTTTTATTGGAATGCTTGGATTCGTTGGCTGTTAGATGGCTAGGTGGTACCCCGCAGTTTCGCTCCGTTTGTCCTAATAGATCAAACTAATGTTTGAACAGAGTTAGCTTCGGTGGTAGAAATTAATATAATTTTTTTAAACAATATAAAACACTAACACAGTACTGAAAAAATTGGTCCACATTTGAGCTGAAAATGAACCTTTTTTTAACGTGTGGTGTTTAGTTGCCGTTAATTAATGATTAGTTAGAGATCGTGTGATGCGGTGTGGTGTAACGTAGGTGTAGAAAAATATTTATCGTGCCAACGTTTCGATCTTTATTGAGATCATTTTCAGGGCTCAAGATGATTCAGAAAGAAAATGTTTCTCTAAATCTACGTCACACCAGACTGTACCTCACGATCTCCAAATAATATTTTTTTTAAACTCATAAAACTGGACGATGTATATTTCAAAAGATTTGTCTGTACCCATTGTTCTTGTGCAACCTATCACTTAAGTTGTTCTTTAACACTGAACAGAAAACGTTCTAATTATAAGACAAGTGCACATTTTAGTCAGTACATGTATAAAATATATTGTTTTGCTAAAGAAAAAAGTGTAGGAAAAATCGACTAAGTAGAATCTCAGAAGAATTTCAAATCCTAAAACACGCCCCATTACTGCTTTGTCTTTTTAATTGACAATACCAAGCCTGGGTAACGCGATAGTCAAACTCATTGGAACGTCGCGTTGGCGGGGGTTTCAGCGGGTTCACTTTTGTAATTCATGTCGAGAGACTTTACTTGACGAAGACATTCATCAAGGTACTCTGGTTAATATGTAAAGCATAAGGCCATATAATTACAAAATCTACTTTTTTTTAAACTTTTGTAGTATAAAGCTTAATTTTGAGAGCTGTCTGTTCGTGATATCTTTTTATATTAGATCTATCGGAATTGTTTAATAGCTCAAATTTTGTGGTGTAAATTGGCATGATTAAAATCAAAAGTCCAAAATGTGAGTTTTCGTACAAAATAAAATTTCTGTTTAATGATATTGGAAGGATCTAAAGCAAACAACACGTGTAACAGCAACACGGAAATCCGGTCCTTAATGACCATTTATGGTTAATCGTTTAAATTTTTTTAGAGAAAAGGCTTCTTGAATGACTAAGTTTTGCGCATTTTTCAGCACAAGTTGATAAACATTATTTTTTCTTCTCCAAATTGGACTGTTACAGGAATAGCTGTTCCATCATTTTGATATTACTAACTCGACTGTTCGAAATAGTCCAGCTTGATCTTCACAAGGGGCCATAAATCGCTTTTAAATAGGCCGACGGGAGAGATCGTGATGACGACAGGGATCCGGGGGCCCCAAAACGGCGGCCAAACATTAAAATCGTCGATTCGCCTCTGAAGTCGCCACAAAACATCGTTTTTACCGGCTCCTAAGGCTGACAAACCGCAGAAAAATTTATATTCTCACAGAGAAAAGACGCAGTCGAGTGCGTCCCGGGTGAGATAATTGGATTGGAAAATCTACGAAGATTGTGATGACGCAAGATTGCGTTCACGTCTCCAAGCGAAACAGTCGGGGAGGGAGGGAGAGAGAGAAAGAGAGAGAGAGAGAGAGAGACAGAAAGAGAGGGAGTGAGAGTGAAAGCAAGAGAAAGAGAGAGAGAGAATGAGTGAGATAGATCGACAGAAAGAGAGAGAGAGAGAGAGAGAGAGAATGAGTGAGACAGATCGACAGAAAGAGAGAGAGAGAGAGAGAGAGAGAGAGAGAGAGAGAGAGAGAGAATGAATGAGTGAGATAGATCGACAGAAAGTGAGAAAGAGAGAGTGAGAGTGAGACAGATCGACAGAAAGAGAGAGAGAGAGAGAGAGAGAGTGAGAGAGAGAGTGTGAGAGAGAGAGATAGATAGAAAGAGAGAGATAGAGAGAGGGAGAAAGAATGAGTGAGACAGACAGACAGACAGAAAGAGAGGGAGAGAGAGTGAGAGAGAGAAAGAGAGAGAGGGAGAAAGAATGAGTGAGACAGACAGACAGAAAGAGAGGGTGAGAGAGTGAGGGCAAGAGAAAGAGAGAGAGAGAGAGAGAGTGTGAGAGCAAGAGAGAGAGGGAGAATGAGTGAGACAGACCGACAGAGAGAGAGTGAGAGAGAGAGTCAGTGAGAGAGAACGGTCTATAAAAATCTATCTAAAGACCGAAAACCTTTCTTCCATCTCGACATCAGTAGTGACAGGTTCCTTAATTGTTCTCCTTTCTCATATTATTTTTACTCTATGCCACTCTTCTTCTTAATAGTTATTTACAAAACAAGGAGTTTCATTATGAACAAAACCCCTTCTACTAGATTGACAATGATATATTAACCGAACATATTCAGTGTATAAAATATGCTTGTATGTAAAATTTCCTTTAGTCGCGCCGGACAAAATATTTGATATTGATATAATTGAAATAGATAATCTCTGGTCCGACTGCCCTTGCTCGCTCCGGCTGACAACATGGTTACGTTGAAGTTTTGACAACACTCCATCTACTAAAGTACAGCTTAAAACATACTTAGGGAACATTTTACTTACCATTACATTAATTGAATTATATTTTGACATTATTTAATGATTTTTTAAAATAAATTTAACTTAACTTGAACAAAGATTGCAAAATCTAATTACATATTGCATCTGGCCATAACATCAGATAATTATAAATTAATTCCTTGACAAGTTTTCACAGTTAGAGAGCAAAACTGCCGTTTGACTTTTTTTAAGTTTTGAACCTAAGATTCTGCATTTCAAATTTGAAAAGATTGTTCGGTTTTGGAAATTCTTGAGAGGGGAAAAAATTAAAATTGTTTCTAATTTATAAAAGAAGTGTTAAGTGTTGTGGATATTGTGGAGACTTAGAAAGGATTTTCGTGTTTTTCTCAGATAAATTGGTCGCCAGCCCTTGAACAATGAATAAAGGTTTTGCTCGTCCTCCTATAAATTATGACCTACCAGTCTATGGGATTTACTTCCATATTATTATTGTTGTTATTATTAAAATTATACATACACAACATAGATAGACAGTAAATATAAAGTTTAATTGTATCTCATCAACACATCATGAAATGGGTAAATGTTCGTTATGCTCTATATAAACCATAAAGATTAACATTCAATCAGAATATATTTTTTTTAATGCAGGGGGTTTTCACAGTAGAGATTAAAATCACACTTAGCACGTGGCGAACACTTTTGAAAAGTTCACAAGAACAGCTCCAGGGTAGATTCCATGACACAACCCCCCCTCCCAACATGCGCCTAATGATGATTACGTGGGTGGTACTCTTACCGGCATCATGGTTAGATGGCTCTTTGTGGCTGGATAAACACTCCCGACTGGGATTTTGAAACTCCAGGGCATAGTGTAATGCCGCTTAATTTTATTTGAACTTGATCGTTTCTTCCCTTATCTATTGTCTACCTTTTCAACAGTTCCCGGGGTAAACAAATTTTACGATAGGAAAAGTAGGATGAATTTTCTTTACTTACCCGAATAAGTTTTCAAAAACTATCTTTCGCAGATAAGTTTTCATATTACGTCAAGTTTGGAAACAAAAATTGGCTTAATATCTCTGGCCTGATGATATAGGATATGAATATGATATATACATTTTATTCCTGTATGTACCAATAATTGAACAAAAATCCCGGACCATATTTTTATTTTTTGCACATTCTCTCACTCTCTCTCTTCTCTTTCCCCTTGCTCATTTTCTTTCTTCTCTCACACATTCTCTCTCTCTCTCTCTCTCTCTCTCTCTCTCTCTCTCTTCTTTCTACAGGCTTTTTTCTATTTCTTCTTGCTTTCTTTGCCTTCCTCTCTTCGCCCGTCTTTTCTTCACTCTGTGTACATGTTTTTCTCTTTACATTCATCTGTATTTCTTTTACTAACTTCCCCTCTCTCGTTTTCCCTCTCTCATTCAACTCAATTTATTTTTAAATCATTGTGTTCGAATTCTAAAAGGTTCCTAATCTAGGTTTTATGTGCGTTAAGAAAAGTCTGTATATAATTTGTTAATTTAACATGTATTATGATAAAGTAATATAATTACTTATATTTAGGTGAACTTACCCAAAGTCTAAGCATTCTTGCAATGTTACTCTGTATAAAGACATAAATTATAAGTTTAACTTGCTCTCACTTTAATCATGTGCAATAATTTACTGTTGAATTTTCGATAATTTATGTTGGAACGGCATAGGGTGGAGCTACGAGTGCAGTCAGACCCAGTAAGTGACCCTGTGATGGTTCAGTATGAATTCATCGTCAAGGAGACCAAAACCATACACTTTCAATAACTTGTTTTTAAGTCTGAACGGCAGTAAATAAAAATTATAATCAAAATTACGTTATGTAAGAAAAGTCGTAGAGACCTAACTTGGGTCGGGAGTTGATGTCCGAGTGGATCGAGGTCACGATAGCTCAGGTGGTAGAGCAGCGGCGTATCTAGCCGAATGTCGTGGGTTCGAATCCCTCTCGTGCCATAGACTTTTTTCATCTCAACTAAAAACCTTAATTAATTGTCATGTATATCCGAACAATAAAACATCATCTCTTTAAAATGTGACACGATGGCGACTTGGTCCATGCCTTCTTGAGTAACATCTAGAATCTAGGTTGCGTGGATGGCCCTTCGAACCTAATAAAAAAATATATATATAAATATATTTTAATTTTCTGCTTGAGGAATTGTACGTATTGCACATAATTTATTGTATTTCATTTAATTTATAGATTATTTTTTCACGTTCGCCTTTTAGATTTGTTTCCCCTGGTTGTTTACCTTCACAGAAAAAGAAAGAGGAAACCCTCGATTGAACAAGGGAAAATCGATAACATTCGGAGGAGAAAATACTTCAACTTGTTACCAAAAAGGGGAATAGTAAGTTGTTCCAGCGCCGGTTGGCTAATCTTGTTATAACAAAAAAAAGACAACTGCAATCAGGAGGCTTAGACGTTTTAGCACTAAGACTGCCAGCTATGATCTAGTTTTACGGCCCCTTTTGGTAATGGCTCTGCCCCAGCAGTCTGTGGCCGTCCCTTGCCTATATCCGGCCCTCTGGATTGTCCACGATGCTAGGCTTCCCGCAACGCTCCGACCACTTTTTCCATAATACGAGGTACTAGCGGGAAAATCTGGCAAGGTTCCAGTGTTCGTAACAGAACGTATTTCCAAAAATATATTTACTGTTTTGTTCTTCAGGTCCATTTACTTGACTTCACTTTGTTAATTTATTACATTTTGTGACAAACTACTACAAATTTGGATCGACTGTTCGTATAAAAGTTAATTTTATTTTAGAACTATACTGGGTGGTCAAAACCTCAAGATTATAGGAAATGGAACGCTGAGTAAAAAAGGTCCTTTAAAAACCTGGATCCGGGAAGCCTTCAGTACAGATCTAGTGTAAAAAAAAAGAAGAAAAAACACGTTTTCTGACTTTATTTGTGAAACAGTAAGTAAACCGCTATTACTACCATAAAACAATTTGGGGGTACCAAGTACTTTTGCAATGTTGCTGACTTGGTAGATACATCAAAGGTTCACTGTTCATAAATTTGTTATAACACCTTTCGGATTTCAAGCATGAAAACTCATCATCAGCTTGAAAAAGTTACAAGCACATCTCTCGACGTGAATTGCAAAAGTGAACCCGCCGATCCATTAAAGGTTTTCTTTATTTTTAGGTTCATAACAAATATGGTGTGGGTAAAATAATAATATTTTTATGGTTTTAAAGGTGGTTTAATTGAGGCCGTTTAAAAAAAAAAAAAATATGGCATTTTTTATGGTATTATTGTCTAAACGTTGCTTTAATAAGTAGCACCAACCCCAAGTTACCGATCATGCTGACAATGTACTTAATTTAGAAAACGTGAAATTATTGAAAGAATGTACGATTTTTTTTTTAATTTAAAGGCTGAAACCTTATTGGTAATTAAGCCTTGAGTCTGTGCAAGTCAACGGCGCAGCCCGGCCCCCTCAGAGTGAGGCCCCCGCAGACCCCGGCGCAGTGGCAGCCCCAGGCCTAGAAAGAACGGAACCCCACGGATCTCTCGCAACTGATGCTTTTAGTCTTAATATTGCGCGCAAGACTTTATCGAGGAGGGGTCGGTGTCTAGTCACCATCGACACCTCCTCTAGGCTCGCTGGAGATTCCTTGACCTCAAAGTCCGGGGAGGCACCCCTCAATCCAGCCCAAGACCGACCAGCACCCGAGGCCCCGCACAGGCATCGCCAGAAGTCAGCCGCACCACACCGCCAACATGGGGAACCAGCAAAGGAAACAAGAGTTGAGGGGATGGGATATTAGATTTTATCAATTAGTTGGATGTCTGTCAAGAAGTTAAAAATTTTGTTTGTTGATGTTGAGTTGTTGCTTAGTATGGATTGGAGGTCTTTGGGAATCTGATGGAGGGTTCTTTTAGAGGTGTATAAAGGACAATCTATTAGGATGTGGGATATTGTGATGGTAGTTTTACGGTTTAGGCGTTGACACGGCGCTCATCACTGTAAGGTAAAGGTCCTGGGTTCGAATCCAGCGGCCCTGCATTCGAACCCGACATACTTTCAAAAGCACCGGCACCCCGAGGGTTGATATAACCTCTGCTGTTGCGAATCCTCGTAAAATTAAAATAAAAAACAAACGAAAAAAGCCGCTAATGTCGGAAGAGTATGCCACACCAAAACACCAAAGACAGGCGGACTTTGTTTGTGGGAAAGAGTAACTGCAAATCCTCTGTTTGTTCGAGGAGAAATTTAACCTATATATGTGTGATGATTAGTGAACAGAAATACTTTGATTGAATATAAAAAATATTTTTTTGCATTGTATAAATTCACTTTTTTCCACATCCTACATGTATTTGTTAAATTTATTTTAATTAATTTAATTTATTAATTTCTTTGTAAATCCCGGACCCTGAAGATGATCTCAATAAAGATCGAAACGTTGGCACGATAAATGAAATGTTTTTCTGAAACCTACATCACACCAGACCGCATGTCACGATTTCCGATTAACCCATATGTATGAATTAGAACGACGTTTCTTTTAATTACTGTTAAGTAATTACGTTAGTTTCTGGTAATTCTGATTTCCTATCCTCGTTATTTTCGTCTATAGACAAAATATTCACTAATGAGTTTTTGTGTTTCTAAAAGTAGGACATGCAGTAGGAAGATCACAGTCCAACCATTACACGAACCAAAACATTGAAGATGGTAAAATGCCGAAACTCGTCAGACATACCGATGCAGGGAGGCTGGGAAGATCTAAATGATCGGCACAAGCCAATTAGAACTTTTCATCGCTCGTTTATGAATAGTTATGTTTTTATGCGTTGTACTCTGTTCACACTTCCTTATTGCGCTCCTTCGGAGATAAAAGTAGTACAGTTTTTCTTGAGTGTGATTGAAGTGGGTGAAGTGACACCGCATTTTTAGACCTGTGGTCATTTATTCTGTAGAAAAATGAAATTTACCTCGAATAGAAATTCCGAAATGAAACAGTCTTGAAACATGGCGTACAGTTTTGTCTTATGAAATTTTAAGAAGTTATGTCGTCCTCCATTTTGTTCAGCATGTTATTTTATTTTTGCCTCTATGAAATAGAAAATTTTCCCTTCAGAGTAAAGTATTCAAAACAACAATATACATATTCTTATTAAATCCTGTTTTCTTTTCTCGTACCACTGAAATTGTCGCATCCAACATTATTTACCCCTGTCTTCGCTTTTTACGTCTGTTTTAGTTGCTTACCAGAAAGAATTTGTTCAGACGGCGATTAATCTTAATACCAAAGTGTATCACTTGTCACTAGAACGTCAAATAACAAATTATGCCAGCAGATCTTTCCTACGATTTATATCAATTTTTTTTATTGCTACATTATTTTATTATTTTGTTTTATTGCTTTATTGTTACATCGCAAATGTTGATTTAGTTATTATTGTTATATGTTCAATATGTCTCTTGTACAAGTTGAAATAGGGAGATTTTTTTTAAATTAACAAATAACAAGTTATATAATCAAAATAATATTCCCTTATTATTTACATGCTTGTCAATCTTTTCAGGTTTTATTGCAAAAATCTGAACGAAAGACATATTAAGCAATTATTTCTTGGTAGACTTTTCTATAGCGCAATAAAACAAATAATTTCATTGTTGGATCTTTTTCATGTTTTTCTTATATTAACACACAGTTTTGATTCGTTTTAAATTGGATTTATTAAAATTTATTGTCATGTACAAAACAATTACATAGAAATGAATGGTGGAGTGAGTGCGGTGTTCAATCCTTTTTAAAAAGATGGATCACAGTAAGTTGTTTTGGAACGTCCAGATTTCGAGCCCTTAGCTCATCATCAGCATTGAAGTAGTTCTACAACCACGTCTCTCCACATGAATTGCAAAAGTGAACCCGCCGATACCCCCGCGAACGCGACGTTCCAATGAGAAGCTGGTTTTTTAATGGCGCTCAATTTGAACGTGCGAAAAGCGAGATTTATAACACGAGTAAATATTATAATAGTAAGTGATAATTTTTAAATATTATATTAATTATATATTATTATTAATAATAATATAATTATATTAATTTAAATATTATATATGATAATAGTAAGAAATTAATCATAAATTAGTGAATAAAGATAAAAGATAAAAAATTAGAATAATACCTTAATATTATTAAATTATGATAAAGATAATAACAATTAAAATAATTAATTTAATAATTTGGACGTTTAATATTAGTTATGTACGTAATTAAAATGGGAGGTAGATCAAAATCTATTATATTATTAATGCATTTATCTCCATGTTCAATTTTACATTTTTTAATTTCAAATTTCTCAAACCAATCTAGTTCTCTCCCTTTGTTGAAACAATGCTGTTGTATTTAAATTTTAATTGAAAATACGTTTGGTTTCTTTTAGATGAACCTTAAATTCCGAAAATTTGTTCGATTTAGGCAAGTGTTCTTTTACTCTCGTTTTTATTTCTCTACCTCTTCGTCCTATATATTTAATATCACAATCATTACAATTAAGTTGGTAAACCCCGCTTTTTGCCAAGTTGTCTACCATGTCTTTAGGTTTTGAGAGGATGTTTTTAAGTGAACACGTACTTCTAAAAGCTATTCTAAAACCTTCTTGTTTAAAAATTTTACTAACTTTTTCTGATAAATCACCAATGTATGGCAAACAACGGAAACCTAATGATTCGTTTATGGTGGGATGGCTGAGTCTATTGTTGATTCTTTTAAAGTTAATTTTTTATTTTCTTAACTAGCAATAACTACTAACAATACTTTTTAAAAGGATAGTTCCTACTCACAGTAAGTTGTTTTGCAACGATCCGGATTTCGAGCCTTTTAGCTCATCATCAGGTTTAAGGACTTCTACAACCACGTCTCTCGACATGAATTGCCAAAGTGAACCGCTGATACCTCCGCCAACGCGACGTTCCAATTATCAGCTGATTTTTTTAATGACGCTCAATTTGCGAAACGCGGAAATTATAACACAAATAAATATTAGAATAATAAATACTTAATATTACTATAAATTACTATAAAAATAATAATTAAAATAATTAGATTAATTATTTGGATGTTTGATATTATTTATGTACATATTTAAAATGGGAGGTAGATCAAAATCTGTTATATTATTAATGCATTTATCACCATGTTCAATTTTACATTTTTTTAATTTCAAATTTCTCAAACCAATCTAGTTCTTTCCCTTTGTTGAAACTATGTAACACTCTTGTATTTAAATTTGAATTGAAATTATGTTTTGTTTCTTTTAGATGGTCTTTAAATTCCGAAAATTTGCTCGATTTAGGCAAGTGTTCTTTTACTCTTGTTTTTATTTCTCTACCGCTTTGTCCTATATATTTAATATCACAATCATTACAATTGAGTTGGTAAACCCCACTTTTTGCCAAGTTGTGTACTTTGTCTTTAGGTTTTGATAGGATGTTTTTAAGTGAACCCGTACTTCTAAAAGCTATTCTAAAACCTTCTTGTTTAAAAATTTTACTAACTTATTGCGATAATTCACCAATGTATGGCAAACAACGGAAACTTACTGATTCATTTGTGGTGGGGTGACTGAGTCCTATTGGTGATTCGTTTAAAGTTAATTTTTTTATTCTTTTAACTAGCAACCTATCAATAAACACTTCTTGATACCCGTTGTTTTTTTGCTAAGGTTTTAATAGTTTTTAATTATTTTTTATAGTTAGCAGGTGTTAGCGGAAGTTTTAACATCCGGTCTAGGAGCCAAATGAAACCAGCAGCCTTTTGGGACCATGGGTGGGAAGAATCCGCTGGTATCATAGTGTCTGTAGTTGTGGGCTTTCTATATAACTAGGTTGTTTATTATGGACAGTTTTAGGTCTAAAAAGTTCAAACAACCATCTTTGCAGTGAGTTGTAATTATTTTGCCAATTGTACTTACAAGTTTATGGCATGGGTAATTATAAAAGGACACTACTGGTCTTATAGGTTTGTGTTTGTGTGTGTGTGTGTGTGTGTGTGTGTGTGTGTGTGTGTGTGTGTGTGTGTGTGTGTGTGTGTGCGCGCGCGTGCGCGTGCGTGCGTGTGTGATAATCTCTAATTATGTCAAATTTTTATTGCTTAGTCGTTGATTACTGCAAAGGTTGATTATTAATTGTATTTTTAAACGGTGTCATGAGTATGCAACGATCCTGTAGCACTTTAAGAAAAATAAAAGACGTGCAAAGAATAAAATTGGCAGTTTATTTTTAAGATTTCTGATTGGTTAATCTGCAATGCATGTGACACGACACTTGTAAATGATTGTTTATTACATCTTTGATCGTGACCTAAAAAGATATCAGAGTAGTGAATCCTTAAATTTACTTTTGTACGTTAACGCAGTTTCCTCTGTAGAATGGATTTTGCCGTTGGACGAAATTGGATCAAAACTTTAGTAGGTCGAGTTGATATAGCCCAACCGGGGGGAATTGCGCCTCCCCCCATTTATTTATGCAGATTGTTTCCAACTTCACCTTGATGCAGGTCTATTCTGTTTAAAATTCGTCTTTGGTTACAACTCGTATTATTTTCAATTTCGCAAGTCCTTCTGGCGGAGGCCGAATCGAAAGAGCGGTATTCATGGCATTCGCGTTTGCGGCCGGCTAACTAAAGCTAAATTAAAAAAAAAAAAGTATCTTCTTACAAGGTACATTCGTACGTAGTAGTTTATTGCCAACTTTGTACACCATTTATCAGATTGACGACGGCAAGGCCGACTATCCTAAAATAGAATCGACATTAGGCTGAATTATTCATGTGATTGAATTAAAATGTATCATAGGAACAATTTTTAGATACGCGAAAACTAAACGGATAATAAATTTTCATTTTCGTCAATTTCCGACGATCGCGGAAGTCACTGGATGACTGTTTTTACGAAATCAGTCCAAACGAACTTTACAAATTGTTTACGTTAATAGGAACGTTTGTTTTGCAATGGTCCTGCTGTAGTTCTAATTACAATCCAAACTACACACCTAGATTTGTTTTACTTTTTGTGAAAATAAAATTTTGATTAATTCGTTGATCGGCATTTCTTTCTAAACAGATTGCCATATATGCGTGAATTAAATGTATTGTTCTCCTTTTAGGCGAAAAACCTTAGAATGTTATAAAAAATATTATTATTTAACTTTTCATCTTTAAAAAAACTTATTACTGCTGAATATTTTAGGTAATCAAATTAAAGTGTAGATTTTATTTCTGTATAATTCGATAACGAAGTCGTCTTCGGTAAAGTCCAATATTTCTCCGTGTGCTTTGCGAGGGTAGAGTCTGTCAGAAGCGTTTCGGCATTTCGCCATCTTCGGTGGTGAGTTTATATTTTTGTTGGTCTGAGCACTTTCACATGTAAATGTCGTATTTATATGTTCTAAAATATTTATAAAAGTATTAAAAAATGTAGGGTGGTGGACGTGTAGTTTGCTCTGTTTAATTCTTTTTTCAAACTGATCTCGTTGTTTTAGTCAGTCTTGTAGGTTTCGGCTTCTCCCCATATTCTAATATAATAATAAATAACATTAATATTAGTAATAAATGATTAAAATCACGTACAAAAAAAAAACATATCAAAATTAGTCAGTGACTACATCCAAAATGTCCTAAATCTAGGGAAACACGACAACCTGATATCTTGCGTTCCAGGACGCAAGTGAATCCTTAACCAATCACCAGAGAAAGTAAGATCTGCAAGGCTCTAGTTTTTGGAGGGGTTCTTCTTCCGCTAGCTAAAACGAACCTAGAATCCTACACCCCAGAATGGATCAAGAAAGACAAAATGAAAAGTGCTAGATATTAGGCTATAGATGCTATTGACTCAATAAAAAAGCTAAACCAGCCCTCGCCAAAATTGGCAAACTCACTTCTGTAGTTAGAGAGAGCTAAATTCGGTCACTGGCATCTGAGAAAACATCTACATACCTCTTTTGTAGGTTATGCAATGAAGAGGAAGAATCAGCCACCCATGTCATCTTCCAACCGCTCGATGAAGGCATACCTGGGATACAGAAAAGCCGTGAAGGGTGTGCACATCTATCCGACGTCAAGCATACGCCACGTACAGTCCACAGCGTGTATCACAAATCATCACAATCGCAAGCCTCTTTTGTTCTTAATGCATTATTTTGAGCAAAACCGTGTAATAAATTGTTAGTTAAATTTTATGAGCACAAAGATGTAATAAATTATTAGTTAAATTTAATTGTTTTAAATAAAGTTATTCTGGTGTTTTGATAAATTTTCTGTCTAACCATCATAATTAAATATTTTTTATAAAAACTCATTAATTTTTGATCTCGTTTCATTTGGTTTATATTGAAATAAGAATGTTGTAATTAATTAACATTAAAAATATGGGTGTCCTGTTCTCAAGTTACTCGACGAAAATGGTGTAATTTGTTGTATGGAGCAAAACCATGAAATAAATTGTTAGTTAAATTTCAGTGTGGTATTTCAATGCTTTGGTCAATTTTCTACCAAACCATTAAAATTAAATTTTTAAAATAAAAACTAATGATTTTTTGATCACGGGTAATTTGGTTTATATTAAAATAAGTATGTTGTAATTAATATAACGACAATAATACATGCAGTTTAAATAAAAATATGAGTGTCCGGTTCTTTTGTCTTCGACTGTACTCGATGCGACCCGACGAAAATATGGACAGTGAGGATCGCAGAGCGTAGAGTAGGTTAGCGTTGCATAGCATCGGGCAGATGTGCACGGGGGTAATATAACCTTTTGGAAAAATGGACTTTGGATTTGCGTCGGGTAGCGTCGCATATCGTTGCAAAGGGTAAGCGTGTTCCCCACTTTAGCAAGTCCCGAGATGCTCATCTTGACTTGCGTCAAATAGTGTGCCTAAGCATATGCGTAGTTTGTACAACCACCCAGTTTGTGCGGAAATAGCGAATGGGTATTTGCTAAGCGCCGTGCGAGTCCAACAGTGAAACAGAACTTGCTGCAGCTGCGGTTACTGTTTTGTGTTGTGGCTACAAACTCAGTAACAAATCAGTCACAGATTACTGTTGCCCCGTCTTACTTTCGATCCGTTTCCTCGTATCGAACATCTCGTACCGATTTTTGTTGATTAAGTTAACAATTGATTTCTGAATCTGTGGATGCTTCGAGTTTCTTTAGGAGGTTCACACCATAGTGGTAACTCCAGAACTTTTGATCTCTGTTAATTTGGTTTGTTAAAAGTATGTTGTAATTAATATAAAGGAAATAATACATGTAGTTTGAATAAAAGTATGAGTATCCGGTTCATTTGTCTTCGACTGTACTCGATGCGACCCGACGAAAATATGGACAGTGGGGATCGCAGAGCGTTGAGTAGGGTAGCGAGTAGGGAAGACGGGGGTAATACAACCTTTGGAAAATTGGACTTCGGATTTACGACGGGTGGCATCGGGTAGCGTCGCATAGTGTTTCATCGGGTGTGTTCCCCTCTTAAGAAATGCCACCCGATGATTTTACCTAACAACTTTTAAGCAAATAGGACACAAAAAAAATTAAATTAACAAATCTATAAAAAAGTCCTTGTCCATAAATTTCTTAAACACTTTCTTTCGAGGATGATAGTTAATGAAATCACTTCCGGTCCATTTTACTGCGATGTTACCAATAAGTGCCACCGCTGGGAGAAAGAATAATTTTGACGCAGGCTATTTGATTAATGCATTGAGAATACTCCTCCGCTATATTGTCACTCTATATATCACTTTGTGCGAGCGACGGCATTTCCATGAATTTCCCATTACAGCTATCACTCTGAACCGACTGTATTATATATACATCGTTTCCCCTAGACGGGCGAATTTAAAATTAGTAGGGCAAAGTTATATTTAAAATTTGTTGCCTTTAATCGTGTTGCATTTGTAAATTAATTAAACTTTTTGATTCTAACTGGCTACGGTTGTATTAGCATAATAATAGGCTAGAATCTTGGCTCATGTGAAATCGAGAGACCTACTCGTAGTTTATAAAGACTGTCAGAAACAAAAAGGTTTTATTTTCCTAGAAATTTTCGTTAAATTCTATAGTATTTGACTGTCAAATTTTTGAGATTTTACAGTCATACCTACACAACTACGTTCAGCATCCCAATCAATACATTTTATATTTTATTATTATTTCGCAGAAAATTATTATGTTTATTCGATTCGATCCGTATTCGACTATGGGGCTATTTTTTATGGATCAGCTTCCCAATCGCTGTTAAAGAAAATTAATACACTTCGGTATGCATGTATAAGGCGAATTCTTGGAGGTCTACCAAGCACCCCCATAGTTGCGTTAGAAGCCGAAGCTTGTGAGCCTCCTCTAGAAATGCGGCGCCAAAAATTAGCGTTCAATTTCCTTATCAAACTTTTTTGTCAGGAAAGTCCTATATTTAATAAAATAGTTAGACTCACTGAAAAAGTTCTGACCTCAACCTTTTACCAAAAAAAGAAATCCCACACCCTAGTGCCTTCCTACAGTCAGTTCCTTTCATCTACTCCCTTTTTAAAAGCCCTGTGGACCCCATGTATCAGATGGAGTACGAGGTACTAATTAACAATTTCGACACAACATTTTTTAAAGATTATTCCCAGCTCGACTCGCATATTGTTCAAAAAGAATTCCTAGCCGACATTAACGAGATGTATCCGGAACATGTGTACGTATTTACTGACGGCTCTTCCATCGATGGCAAAACTGGTTTTGCCTTTTTTGACCCTAAACATCAATACAAGGAACAACATTCGCTTCCAACTTCAATGTCTGTTTATACAGCAGAACTAATTGCGATAGATAGCGCTCTCGATTACATACGAAAATTGGGTGATTCTAAATTTTGTATCCTCACAGACTGTCGAAGCATTATAGAAAGGATAAATAACATTACCCCAGAATATAAATGCAGAAACTATATTTTTGCCCGAATCTGTAAGAAAATGCTTGAGACAAAAATCATGGGAAAAAGGGTGGCATTGTGTTGGGTGAAAGGGCATGCAGGTTTATGGCAAAATGAAACGGTGGACGCACTTGCAAAGGAGGCTGCAACATCAGGTCCAACCCTTGACATTAAAATTCCTAAAGATGACGGAAAAACTTTTTGGAAAAGTTTTGTCGAAATCTGTGGCAAGAAAAATACAACGCATCAAAGGTTGGCAATTATTACAGGTCACTGTTCCCTGAGCTCAAGAAAAAACCATGGTTTTCGGAAGGCGATAGCCCAGAAGGAATGTCAAAGGATTTTTACTCTACTATTTTTAGACTGAAGACAAATCATGGCCTATGGGGTAGCTACAAGAAGAGAATCGGTCTCCGAACTGTCCCACTTGCGATTGCCCTTCAAATCCTTCCCACATAATTTTTGAATGTCCAGAATATGAAAATGAAAGAGACAAACTGCTAAAAAATCTGAGCAAAGTCCCAAATATTTCAAAACCAATAAACTTAGAATCTGTCCTAATAACCAACAACCCATCAGCTTTCAACACAATCTATGGATTTCTAAAGTCCATAAACGTTTCTTTCTTCAAGCATGAAAATTTAGAAGATGAGAAGATGATGGAGCTGGCCCTGGTCGGCCGATCACGCTCGACAGTAAAATGAAAATAGAAGAAAACTTCATGAGTAATATGCCAGCGTAAACCCCCCCCCCAAAAAAAAATAAATAAAAAAATAAAAAATATATATCTGTAAAGGGGTGTGGCAGGCTAATATGCAAGGCAACTTGGGGGACTAGGATAACACGCAGACCAACCAGTTCAGTTTGTCAGTTTTTGCAGACTTTTAGACGTCGTTATGGTCAAATTGATCATTTAGAGAAAACTAATTAGAAATGTTTGTAAATTTTTGCGCGTGGTATCACCTAAGTTACGCCGCCTGCCCCAAGGCCACCGCCAACTTTGTGCGTGGGTAACATTGAAATTAATTCCAAAGGACGCCCCCTCCCCACGTGTTCTATCCTCGCATTTGACTTTGTAAAAACCTTGCCCGAGGCTGTGCAATTTCCTAGAACTCTGCCGAAAAGCAAGGGCTAAGTTTCAAGTTGAGGCGGCCCCCGTGCGCGAGAATTCTTATAAATTATACTTGCAACAGGAAATCGCATGTTTCCGAATATGCTTGACTGGAATGTCGTACTGCATAAGTCCCATAGCCAACACCGTAAATATAGCGATTTCTAGTAAATTTTCTTTTATGCCAAACAAAGGCAACATGTAGAGAAGATATAAAACGGAGATTGGAAAACAAAGACACACATTAATTCCTTTCATATAATTAGTTCCTTTCATTTTTATCTCTTAATCTTACAGTTATCCTTATTCCCAGAGGATAGGCGAAGCAAATTCTTAAAGTGATAAAAAAATTTATTGCGTAATTCTATTTTTAATCAATATCCAAAGAGTGGTACAGCCAGGGATATCGATCGAAAATGCCAGTTTATGCCTACTATCTGAACTTCCGTTTCATTATTTAAATTGACAATAAAGGAATTAACAATGCAATTCTATGTTAAAACATGGATTAAATAAGTACATATTTTATTAATTCTGTATTGATCAAATCAGGTTTAGCTAAATTAAGTGAGTACTATACTACAAACCGGTTTCTTCTATAGCTTTGATAGTATTGTCTTGTCCCCTTTGATGGCGACATTACCTAACTGAGAACAAACATCAAACATGATTTTCATATAAACATCAATCTTTTCTGAATATTTTGGTTTAAGTAAATTAATAATCCGATCGCCGGAGGAACTGTAAACAATATTTTAGAACATATAGGAGTGTAAATAAAATTGACAAAAAATGAATTAACAATATTTTAGAACATATATGAGTGTAAATAAAATTGACAAAAAATTAATTATCATATTTTCTTTGTTCTTAACTGTAAACAATATTTTAGAACATATAGGAGTGTAAATAAAATTGACAAAAAATGAATTATCATATTTTCTTTGTTCTTAACTGTAAACAATATTTTAGAACATATAGGAGTGTAAATAAAATTGACAAAAAATGAATTATCATATTTTCTTTGTTCTTAACTGTAAACAATATTTTAGAACATATAGGAGTGTAAATAAAATTGACAAAAAATGAATTATCTTATTTTCTTTGTTCTTAACTGTAAACAATATTTTAGAACATATAGGAGTGTAAATAAAATTGACAAAAAATGAATTATCATATTTTCTTTGTTCTTCAGAACGATTTTCTCGGAACGATTACCACAAAATTCTCTTTCTATCCCCCCCTCTCTCTCTCTCTCTCTCTCTCTCTCTCTCTCTCTCTCTCTCTCTCTCTCTCTCTCTTTCTCTCTTTCTCTCTTTCTCTTTGTTTCTCTCTGGAAAACATTTTCTCAAGTATAATCCTTGTTCTTCTAGTCAAGTCACGAGAATGAAAACGAAATTTCAAACTTTTACTAACAGGCTGGTATATATAGTTAATATAAAAAAAGGAATTAAAAAAAACTATGTATTCCGTTTTACAAAAAAAAAAAAAAACAACAGAATTTGGCAGCTACAGATGTAAGATGTGGATTACAATCCAAAAAGTGGGATATTTACGTTTTTTGAGCTTCCTGAAAGTGCATTTTGAAACAAATGTTTATAAAATCTAATTACCAACCATTGAGTCTTGTTTTGTATATTATTGAACGGCATATATCACATATTTTGTACATTTTAATGTACGAAATTCCAATATAATTTTAAAATATACAAAATTTGACATCAAGAAAAGAAAAATTGAAAACATTGTAACTCTTTTACATGTTTTCCAATTTCAAATAATAAACAAATATAAAAAATTACGTATAAAATATTAATTAAATTTTTTGAATGGGTTACAAAATACTGGTTCCAAAAAGCATGCCAGTTTTCCAGAAATTCATCAATACCGTCCAATCCACTAAAAGGAAATAAAAATCATTGTTTTGAACAATGGTTTTATCAGTGTTCGTTTCGCTCGTGTAATTCCTTTAACATTGTGTTTAATACAATTAATTAAGGTTTTTAGTTGAGATAAATTAATTGTAATATATTAATTGGTCAAGCGGACCAAGAAATTTGTGAATTGAGTTTAATGTAGTTTAGTTATTTGATTGTATTTAAGCATTACAAATACTCCTATACAAGGGGTGTACACGTTGATTTCTCTTTTATTTTACAAAGATATATTACAATAATTTATCAACGCCAAAAAAAGCTACACTACAGAATCGCATGAACAATATAGCAACATTATATATAAATATATAAAATCTTAATTGGTTTATTTAATTTATAACATAATACAATTACATAACACTATTATACATAATAAACATATTATGGACAAATAGAACCTCTGGTAGACTGCATCATTCGTCTAACACAAGCTCTCAACTTCAATGCTCCCAATATAAAGCCAAATAAATCAATATTTTTTCATCAACCTAGGTCCTATATAATAACCATTTTAATTTCTCGTTACAATTGAACAATTTGTATGCCCATATTATGTGTGCCAAAGTTTCATTCACCTTCAAACTGATGGTCCATAATTGTGTGCAGTGAATGGAGTAATAGTTTAGTCGTAAATTAGCTGGGTTTTTTCTGGTAATACATAGTTATCGAATTTACCAATATTTTTAAAACAATTTGTTTTTGTTTTCCATCTGAAACAATAATTAACATAAATATAATTTCGATATGTACCTTTATTGTATGATCAATTGAACAGTGGGCATGTCACCTTTTCGCCTCACCGTCCTTGAAATCAATTTTAGTCTTCCCCTTTGGTATATTTTTTTATTCGAGTTTTCTCTTTCTACTTTCTTTTTAGGATGAAGGATCGAATGAAAACACGCCGGAGACAAATGATACGGTCGAATACCCAAACGACGAGTACGTGCAGCCATTCGCCCGGTTATAAATGTGCGAGGCGCCGAATGATGCCAGGAGTCAAGTTTGAGCAGACCGCAACCCCCTTGAATGTTTAAAGGGCGGCCGGAGTTGTCTCAATCCGATGAAATGTCTTGAAGATAGTTGAGGTTTTAAGTCGGCCGAGACACGTGCACGTTGTGGAAGAATGTCAGATTGTGAACAAGGACGTTGACGGCGGGTGGGTTTGTTTAACTCCCTGGGCAAACCGCAGCTGATGTGAGCCTGCCCCACCTTGAAACATTGAAACTCGGAAGATTTTCGAAGAATAAAATCTTTGGTGTTCCAGTTTCACCGATTAAACATAAACAATAAAAGTTCGATTTTCGCGTCTACTGAAATAAAATCATCACATAAATAATACTATGGTGTTTTCGCTAGACGTTAAATGCTTAATTGTACATATTAAGTTCGAATATACGTGTATGACCTTCATAGATTCTCATCTTACTTATCTTAATGTGTGTTCTTCAGGAAATACATTCATAAGCTTTCAAAACGTTTTATTACTTATTGTTCCTGATTAGTAATGATTAATTTTCTTTAAATCGTTCTTTCCTTTATGGTTGCTTTGTGGACAGTTCTACTATGAGCAAGTAACATCTAATAAGGAAAAAAAATTAACTTAAAATGTTTTCTTATATACAAAAGTTTTGTCTAACCACCATTAAATAATACTAAAAGCAAGTCGCCATTATTTTAATTATGTCCTTAGAAAAGCGAAAATAAGTAGAAAACTGAAAAATTCTCGGCCTACTGTTTGGAAAAGTGGACTCCTTTGGATACTCTTATGTTCAAACCTTCTAATCAAAATTTAATGCCATTTTGTGTACTTGTTGTTTAATGTTTGTTGATGTTTTCGTACATTTGAATTTTCAAAAATTCATTTTTTTAACGAGTTAAATCATTTTAAATTTAGTGTTAAGAGTGAATACGTGTGGATAGCAACACCAAATGACGGGCTAGGAATTGGTAAACCGCCTTCAGCTATACTCACAGAATTATTTTTATTAGTCTTTGATGTATCATAGGCTTTTGGAAGAGACCAGTACCTGGGCATGCTTTATAAACATAATTTGCAAAATATTGAACTAAGTGAAGCTTAGCTAAGGTGATAGAAATAACGCCATTAAAAAAAGAAAACAATAAGAGTATAAATTTATTAGGCCTGACAATCACTTAAATTGTCAGCAAACTAGAATTTAACATATAGCAGAAGGGAAAACAAAATAACAGCACTAAAACGCATGATATTCCATACACGGAAATTTACTAATGCAAGACAAAATATTGACAAAACTAACGCATGAATTAAATGACGTTCAAAAAGACAAAAATGAACCATACTTCAATGTCTGGTATTATACAAACCTAACACATTCAACACTTTATATATATATATATATATATATATATATATATATATAATCACAAGACAAGACCGATCACAAGGACCTATCGAGACTTTCCTATCCACCAAACGCATTGACAAATGCCACAGTTCACACCTTATAAAAGAGACATGACTTTACAGACACACTAAAGATAACAAGAAACCGAAACGCGTCTGTCAGACTAGCCCAGCGAGTTTAGGCAGACCACGAAATCTCACAATTTAAAAGAATAATAATAATGGGAAGTCTAGTGCCAACAAACGGCTGAGGTAATCAGCAGCAGCCATTGAGAGTCTCAATCTTTTTGTTACTCTGCTTTTATATGAAAATTAAATCCATAAAAGTGCTAGCCTCTCATTTGTAATTTTGTCTGTCAACAAAAGAACACTAAATGTACAATACATATTTATACATCATCACCTTATACAAACATAGAAGTCTGATCACATCCCCCAGTGTTCTCGATCTTACTCGGAGCGGGGTTAAACAACTCCTTCATTTCACACTAATAAATAATAGTCATTCTAATAAATTAACTTAAACAAAACACAAACATGTTAAAATATATCTACATACATTTAAAAATTCCAACAGCCTTGAGGTACCGTAACAATATAAACGTACAACACATACATCACCCATGATCGGATTTTTATTTTATTGGTGTGAAAATATCAAGAAATGAAGGAAGATACAAATAATAATTATGTAATAATAAATTAACGGATTGTTTTTCAAATAGAGCACCAAGAGTTCCCTTTATAACAAACGAACATCGAAGATACGAAAAGCGATATGTTATCGACCTGAAGCCAACAACTAACAGAATAAAGTTCTTAGTCGACATAAAAAGTCGACATTAACAGATAATCTTAATTCCTTCTTTCTACTACATCCGCAATAAACAATCGACCCGACCATAGCGATTTTTAATTAAGATTTATATCTTTTCTTAATTGAAATTCGTACAATCATTCGTTTATAAAATAAATTACTTTCACGCTGAAAAGCTATTCTTACATCTCTTATGTTATGTGGTTTAGTTTAAAATTTGTGGCGGTCTTAATTGGATCGACTTTTTTTCAGCTTTACACTATCACCATCATTGGTCGATGTGTTTTAATTTTCGCAACTCTAAATTTTGGACACACATATATAAGAAAATCCCTGGTTATAATACATTAAAAATGCGACAAATTTATTTGTGTTGATTTTTGTTTTTAAGAAATTTCTGTCTAGATATTTTGACAGAGTGATTCATATTTTTTTTTACGTTTTTTACATGTTGACTACTTCCAAAACAGTATAATCTCACGTTGTTATAAGCGCAAATGTTATTTTCGTAGACTTTAATTATCCCAAATTACATTTAATTTGCCTTTCCTGCTAAATAGCGTTTTCTCTAGAAAACGCATTTAATTTGTTTTCCCTTGAGAATGTTTATTTTATTTTTTTAAATATTATTCATTTATTTATCTTTTATTATTTCTTTTTTGCAGGTAACAAAATCTTATCATGCCAGATTTGTGAGTATTCAACATTTTATCTTGTGTTCAAATCTTTTACATGTTCATTTTTTGAAAGCAATAGTGTGGAGCACCATCACAGATAGTGTTTACAGGAAATATATTCTAACTAGATGTATTATAATAAAATTCGATAGACCACTAAATATAATGGATTTAATAAGTAAAACGAAGACTAACTTTTTTTTTTTTTTTTTATTTTTTTTTATTTATTTTTTATTATTTTTTATTGTTCTTATGATCTTGCATATTAGCCATGGTACGAATTCTTGTGTGTTCAAATTGGGGGTTATCGGGAAAAAAGGACTATAGGCGACGGTGGGAATCGAACCCACAACCGCGGCGTGAGAGTCTCTCATGCTAACCACTCGGCTACCGCGGTCCCCAACTAGACTAACTTCACTAACAGTTCCCCGTGGTCACATCATATGTCGCCGAAAATCGAATCCTTATCACACGTCATTTGAAAAATGGCAAAAAGAAGGTAAAATTCGAAAGGTAGGTAAGCTGGGAGTGTTGGTGTTCGAGTGGATCGAAGTCACGATAGCTCGAGTGGTTTGAGCAGCGGCATATTGAGCCGGAAGGTCGTGGGTTCGAATCCGCTGACTCTAACTTTTTTATTTCAACCAAAACCTTACCTAAAAAGATTAAATAATTGAAAGAAGTAATTTGGTAAGTATACCAGTAAATATAATGAAGTTAATAATAAGGCCATTCGTTCAGCACCAATCCGAAGGTGAACGATTAACTTTTTTAAAGAAAGGAATTGAAAAATGACTGAAATGAGGTACTAGAGAAGGTATTGTTAAACAACACGGAAAAAGATTTTGACACTTTAATAACAGTGATTCAAAAGTGAAAAAAGTCATTTTTTTAATAAACTTTGCATATTAGCCAAGGATAGAAATGAGGTATATTTGCGTTCAGTATTTTTTTCGTGCATGACAAAAAGGACCAGGGGCGACGGTGGGAATCGAACCCATCATTGTAATATTGTACAACAAATTGTAATATTGTAGCCCAGTTTGAACGTTATTAAACGAAATTGATTCAACCGAAGTGAATTCTCCATCCCAGGAAACCCATGAAACACTCCAATCCAACTTTTCTAGTTGTTCGATATTCTTTGCCATCGATAGGGGGTGATGGCAATAACCCCGTTGGGTTCGGAAGTAGCTCAAAGGTAACTACGCCTCTACGGCACCCCGAAACTCTATACCAATCCCCTGTTGCCACATATCACCGCCTTCGTTATGCCGGATAATCCCTCCGGAAATCTTAAACGTTCACGGCCACATCCCGTGCAGAAAAAGTCATTAATATGTACAACACGTGTCGAGTGCCGACGTTTCAAATCAGACCCCTATTACGTTTGAAGAAGACGGGACTTATATTTTGTCGAAGTTCCATTTTATCATTTTTTCTTTGGCAGAATATATGTGGATTATTAAATTCAGTTCAATGACGATTCCGCAAAATTAGCAATCGATCGATTTGCTAAGTGCTACTTCGTCGAAACGTACCTTCTTCGACAAACGGTTCTTTTCAATTTCCTTCCAAGATTATAACTATAATCAAAAATAAGAACTTTCTTCGTCGAAAAGAATATATTTACTTCAGATTAGATCCTATCTTAAATGAAGCTAAAATGAACAACCTTTATATCATAAAATGTTTAGTACGATATACCACCGTAATTCACTTCCATGTCTCTCCATAAACTACTGAGGATAACCAAATATTCAATTTTTAATTTTTGGATTAGTTGTGAAGGCATGTTGGTAAGAAAATATTCAAACATTTAACTTCGTTCCCAACGTTCTTTCAAGTGAAACACTTATCATAATTATTTTACCTAAACCTAGTAGGGAACTGAGTTACAACGGCTCATTAAATCACTTAGCAACAATGAGAAACGATCCAACTGCTTAAAACTTTCTCTCACATTTTGTCAAACCAATCTATTTCTTTCCCTTTGCTGTAACTGCAGAAAATTTGTGTTTGAATCTATATTGAAGTGGTGCTTATATCATTGAATATTTCTTTGAATGCAGAGAATTTGTTTATTTTAGGAGAAGTTATTTAAGCTCACATTTTCATTTCCCTTTACACTTTGTCCTATATAAAAAAAAAAAAGGTTGTGAGCAGAAACTATTTTTTCTAACTACTGAATTGTATTCTATTGTAAAGTATAAAAAAAGGTTTCAATAGAAAAAAAGATAAATGACGCCGGAATTTTCTTTTAAGTACTTAAAGAGGATGTTCCCAGTTGATGGAAGAATGAAAAAAGTTGCATAAAGATATAACTTTTACTGCGGAAATATAACAAAATGGAACTTTATCCTTTTAAGATATAAAAATGACTAGAAATAATAACACATAATATTAGTATTTATACAAAATCGAAATGTTCTGATAGAGTATTAAACTATTTTTCAACAAATCCAATACATCAAAAATTAAATATTATAGTATAACAAATATAATTTAAAACTACTTAAAATAAGTGACATAATGTATCACAAAGAAAATTTAAAAAATAGTTGAATTACTTAAACATAATAATTATGATGGAAAATTTATTTTACAGTTATGACATGTTTTTTTCCCAACGTTTTGCAATAACTTAGTCATTTTTTGTTCAATTTAAAATCCGATTGCATCGTTGTTTTCACCATAAAAAACCGTTAAAACAATGTGTCAGGATGTAGGGTCGTTTCTGAAATTTTTAAGTTGAACTGAGCCTGAGGTACCGTGTAAAAATTTTTTTAAAAATTAATTTTTTTTTATAACGTCGATAGCTTCATTGGTTAAGAGAAATTCAGCACGGCTGTCTAAAAGGGACATCCTGTATAAATGTGAAGATAATAGAACTATTAATGTACAAAATGATAAAAATAAGATAAGTAGTAGATTTTAGATACATATAAGTATATAATTTTTTAAAAATGAACATATTTTATTGGTTAACTTGTTGACGACGCATAACGTCATACGAAAGAACATTTGAAATATGATGGTCTATTTTGTAAATTGTAACCTTCAGTGTTTCATGAAACAACGCATGTAAGTTACTTTTATTAATATTAGCATGTAGTTTTATAATATTTGATGGATTTTTTTTGTATTTTCATACCATCTGAAGAGGGGTAGCTACAATCGATACTAGCTAAAAAATCAAGACTAGTTTTTATAAAAGTGTGTTTTTGGTTGTCTCCGCCCGTGGATTAGAGCGGGTCAACATAAAAAATAAAAATATGCAATTAGTCAATTTTTTCATAATATACGGGCAGGCGAACGTAAATATTGAATGGGAGAGCAATAGATCTTGCTGGTTTGCCTAACGGACATTACCCGTTTCCCAGTCCCATACGGACGTCATTCCAGAACGTCGCGCCGAAAAATTTAAAAAAAGACTTTTTACCAAAATTGTAATTAAGAGTCATTTATGTACCTAAATATATATATATATATAAAACATTCTTTNAAAAAAAGCCCATTTGTAAGTATGTCGGGTTCGAATGCAGGGCCGCTGGATTCGAACCCGGGACCTTTACCTTACAGTGATGAGCTCCGTGTCAAAGACTAAACCTTGCGGCCACCGATGCCCACCTAAATATATTTCAAAACCTGAAAAATATATTTCCGTATTTCAGAGGTGTCTATGAATGTGTTAAATTCATTCAATTGACATTTCAAAACGCGTTTGTCCAATTTGAAAGAGAGGATCAAATATATTCTTCAAGCCAGTATTTAAAGTAATTAATTATATATAATTTATTTCATCTATTAAACCAGTTCTGATATATTATTTTCTATTAAATTGGAACGAAATAAGAAACTAGTTTGTAAACAAAATGCTTTGATCTTGGAGTATTTTAATTAACAGATTTTTATTATTATGTTAGCTTGTTTTCCATGAACCACAATTTATCATTGTATACAGTGTGGGACTGTTTCTAAGGTTGGGTCCGAAAAGGATCAAAGTCAAAACATTTTAAAATTATGGGTTGTTTATCCGTTGCTGAGCATAATCAATCAGCAATAATTCAGATACTCGAAGTATCTCTTTTCTCAAATTTTATCGAACATGTTCCGTGTCGTTTCAAGATGTTGGGTAACAAGTATAACAAGAATTGAGCAAACTGTCGACTCCTGTGCAAAAAATAATTGGAGAAATACGTCCACTCGAGTAAAGAAAGGGCCGTTTCCGGAGGCGGAAAGGGCGCCTGGAGGGTTTTATTCGGGTCAAGTGAGGTGGTTGGAGGTCGGAGTCACAGACAGCGGGCAGCTGAAGCAGGCGGGGGTGTTCGGGTGTCGCGGCAAGTGTTTCCGCCTTGCAGGCCGTCCGCAGGCAGCGATTCGCTCCAGTTTCCATCGCAGCCGGACCGTGCTTCCGCCCTCTGCCACACCTTTTGCCCCGGCCGACTTTTCATCCGATATTCCGCAATTTCCTCTTTCGTCTCCCCGTCGAGATTGGCCCCGGGGGCTGAGCCTCTCCCCCTCGAATCCCAGAATCGTACCTCCTATAGAAAGTAGATTTGTAAATGCCCGTCTTGTAAAAATTACCGGTTAAAAGATGAGGGAAAATTAAATTCTCTTGGGAATTTTTTTCTGTAAATTCATCGGCATTAACTTTTTTTTCGACGGCTACTGCATTCTTACTTAACCCTCCTTCGGAAACCATCTTGCCCTTGTATTAAAACGTCCCCCTGACCCCAATAGTCTCACAGGCCTATTAGCCTCCTCGGCTAAACCGTTTAAAGATTTTAGAAACTTACAAATACATCAGCGGCCAATTGGTTGAAAATTACCGTAAAAGCCGAGCAATTTGGAATTTGGCCCAATTGGTCATTGATACCGGTTTTTAACGAACTACTCCATTCCTATATATGAAACTATGGTACTAAACTATAATTATTTAAAACATGGGTTATTGAATTGTATCCTTAATCAATTTTGTAAAAAGTAGTGTTGCAATATGAGAAAAAATCTTTATTGCAACATTCTGTCTCGATTGTTAAAAAAATTTATATTGTTATTTTAGTGTATCTACGTTCCTGTGTTTCTTGAGTATGCTACTATATAAGTGGATGTCTTACTATATATTATTATTATAACTTCCATTTTTGTACTGATGTTGAATGTTAGTTGTTATTATCTCGATGTGTTAATAATAATGATTATTTGGAGATCGTGAGATGCGGTCTGGTGGTGTGATGTAGGTTTACAAACATTTTCTTTATCGTGCCAACGTTTCGATCTTTATTGAGATCATCTTCAGGGCCTGGCATTTGTAAACATTGTTTAAAATATACAAAAGATGTGAAAGAATGAATTTATACAATGATAGAAATTTTAGACTCAATCAAAGTATTTTGTACACTCAAAGTGTTTGTTTTCTGTGTAGATGTGTCATTACTGTGTGTCGTGTTGAGAGTGCCTAAAATAATAATAACAAAGTAAGGTGGACATAATATTACATTTTATGAAAAGAAACGAAAAGAAATGTATAAATATATAAAAAGATACGGAATGAAAATTCCGTCTGCCAGAAGATGACCTTAGCAATTGCATTCGTTCAGGAATACATCATATGTATATATACACAAAGAAATTCACATAAATTCATATACATGCATAATATAAAATCTTTAAAAAATCTTTCTAAAAAATAATTGAATTACGGTCTACAGCGTGATTCAATGAAAAGTATAAAAATATATCCCTTGTTTTCTTTTCGTAAAACTTAAATTCATGAACTAAGTCTTTTCTTTAAATCCAAGCTGCTTTGTTGTACTTCACCATCCGGAAAATTTATTAAGTCCTCACTGAAAAATAACCTTTTTTCTTCGGAAATGAAGGGCAAATCTGAATGAAGTGAAAAGTATCTTCTCTAGCTTGCAGATTACAGAGAGAACAACCTTCCCGCTCTGAAACCTACTAGGGTTTAAAATTCAGGATTTAAGTTGCCCCCCTCAGCTTTACTAACTATCAAATGAACTAGAATTTTCAAACTTACCTTATTTTTACCCACTAAGCTTGCACACTTCACATTTGGTTGTTCTTTTGGCGTATAATGATGGGTGTTCGGAACCCTGGGCAATAATTAGGGAATCCTTCATAGCTGTTATCAAGGAATCATGGGTTGACTTGACTTTTTTGGGGTCATTAAATCGAAACTAGATTCAAGGATATCATGAGCAGCATTATGTTTTGTGCTAAAGTTTTTCATTCTACAGCTCAAAATAACCCTTTCTTCCATAGTAAGTGGTTCATAATCTTTGGGGTTAATTTAATATTTAACCCTATATTTGAAAGAGTTTCGAAAGTGTAAACGAAGAGAGGATCTTACGCTGTTACTAATGAAATAATATAGGTTGGGGAGAAACAAAGTAACACATTTTAACACATTTAGAAAAAAAATCAGAAATTTGATATTTCGATTAATCTTTCGCTATAAAGAAGTTTTGGAAGCAATTTCCCAAAATATTTGCATTGATATAGTAGTTAATTAGATCTGATGAACTAAAAAACATTTATTCATGCTCCTTTGTCAATTTATTTTATTAACTATGCTTTTGATAATGTTTGAAATAGTTTGCTACATTATGGAATTGTATCTTTCATCTACGTTGGCATGTAACTTAGCTAAGATTGATTTTAAATTTGAATTCATAGAAGCTGAGTAAATTGGTAAATCTTGTATTACATTTCAGTTTCTTCTTATATGGATTGATGAAGGCTGCGATCTCGTCAAGGGTCGGTTATTAGGCCTACGATGTTTGAGACTATACCAAATGAGGAAAAATTCTTACAGTGGACATTTACACATTATTGCACTGTGTAAACGTTATATAAAACTTTACCGCGACTACTTTGGACACAACAGAGTGGAACTGTGAGATTCTGCCAAGTACAACACCTATCGTATCCAATCCTTCCGATCAAAAGTACTCAGTCAAATCGTCCATGTAGGCTACAGATCAAAAAATAAATTAATTTAAAAAACATAGTTTTCACTTTATCCAGATGATTTTTTGCCGGTTCTGTAATGTTTTGAACACGAGACTTTTAGTGCGGACTATTGGGATTGCAGACTTTAGTTAGCGGACCTGGAGGATCGGAGGATCATCAAACTGTTTGCTTCATCATCCCCCCCCCGTATACCTGATGAGAAAATCTAAAGTTAAAAAAAGGCAAAAAATTGATAGGACAACTTTGCTTTTTGTATTCGACTTTGAGGACTACTGGATCACCAATTTGGAATTGGTCAATTTTTGGATGTTTAACCTATCTGAACATTTATTTCCTTCAACCATGCTGTATTGCAAGGTAGAAATTTGCACATTTACAAACTTACTTGCCTAAGATATGTATATACGGAACAAATCTGAATAATTTGTTGTAATTTTCTGGTTGTCTCTTTAACGTATAGTTGAAGGTTCAGAAAATATTTTTTTTTATAAGGCCCATCACAATTTCAACTGTACCTCGCGTGCTGAACCGAATAATACGATTAATTTTTTGCTCGGGAAGAATTCTGAAAAATGTGTGATTTGAAATTACAAATTTGTTTTAATAGTGAAACATAAAAAAAAAAAATTAGGTAGTACAATACGTACTATAAAAATACGTCGGTGGTGGCATCTTTTGTGGAATAGCTATGTAATATAACAAAAAACGGAAATTTTAAGTATTAATCTTAAAAATAGTAATATAATTAGTTTTTTTCGAAGATTCTAGTGGAAAATTATGAAAGTTTTTCTTGAGGTCGGCATTATAGTAAATTCTGGTCTCACCTTTGTTCGCTGTTTTAGATGTTTGGCATATTCCCTGGCTAGTTTGCGAAGACCTAAATAAGACTTTCACACCAAAAAGCGCATAAATCCTCCAACCCAGTCCAAACAGACTACACAAACCCACTTCTGTGCATAGTGAAAAGCCGAAGCGTGCCTAATAAACAAAAACATTAAGGACAATCGGACCAAAATGATTGCAATCGACCCAACAAAATAAAATAGTTGTAATAATAAATATTGAGATTATAAAAGAAAATAAGATTACTTTATTTATCTGTAAAATTACAGCAGTTAATGATGAACAGTTGAACGTGTATAAATAAAAATAATGACCTTACGTCTTATTAAATTTATTATTACATCATTCGTCAACAAAGACTATCAAGGCCACGCGTATAGACAGACATTCTAGGTTATATAAGCTTTGATCGGACGGGTTTCGACAATTATGCAAAATTGAGTCTGAATTTGCCAAATTACATGCTTGTGGCGGTTTTAACTGTAGCAGATAAGATGATGTTCCTTTTTTTTTATTGCTTATTATACTAAAGTAATTTCTATTTGAATAACTTGTGAATCTGTTATTGATTATAAACAGTTTAATTTTGCCACATCACAACATTTTTTTGCATTGATTCATTTGTTTAATATTTTAATGTGTAAATACTTAGCTCAGTTATGATTAAAAAAACTGAGTGTACAAATGCTTTTTTATTGTCAAAATGTTTATAGATTTTATAAATTGTTTGCTAAATGGGTTTTTACTTTACTTGAGGTTCTACATTCCATTTTATTATTATTTGATCGAATTCCCTTGAAAAACACCGCATGTTGTCGTAAATTTAAAAATTAAAGCATCTTCACCATATTAGAATTTGCATTTTTTTTATTAGCTTCGTAATATGCTGCCTCGGTTTTCAGATCTTGCAAAAAAAATTAAAAAATACTTAAATAAAAACAGACATTTAGGCGTGGTCGACCTTGCTTTTCAATAAACATTTGGTCGCGCCTTAATTTGACGACGAGGACTTGAATCCAGGAGGAATTGACGATTTTATCTTTCCCGAGGCCCTTATCGAAATCGTCCCCCCCCCCCGTATCTACGTTTATCAGTGAGGAGGACGGACGTCAGACGTCATTTGACGATCAATGGCAAATAATAAATTCACGACTGGATCAATTGACACACATTCTTTATTTCCGTCTTGCTATTTTTTCACCATCAAGGGCGACGAAAGATGTTGGTATTTTTATCGTTATATCAATTACAACATACTTTTTTAATGTAAAACAGATGAAAAGAGATCAGAAATTTATAAGTTTTGATCAAAATTATTTAATTATGATGGTTCGAAAAAATTCACTAAAACATTAGAAAATCATTTAGTTATTCAAATTTAACTAACAATTTATTACCCTGTTTTGTTCTTAATAATGCGGAGTGCTTAACTCTCCTAGGCATCGAGTAAACGAACTCCCAATTTGGTCTTGTGAAACAGAACCCCGTTCTTCAGCAAGAGCGGTTTGAAGCTGTTCAACCCCCTGTTGACCCGTCTCTTTATCATGCTCTATAGGTGACCAGGAAGATCCATGTAAGAAAACGTACCGGACAATTCATTTTGGTAATCTTAATATCCTCCATGTAATGGCTGACCACACGAACAGTTAGTTGGTCGAGCATTATCATGCAATAGCACGAAGTTGTCTCTAATGCGAATGAGGTCACTGCTTCTAGAAGAACTTCCTCAATGTATCTTAGTGTTGTTAAAGATCCATTCCGAATGATAATGAGATCGGTACGGGCATGGTAGTTGATTCTACCCATACCATAACAACTATTTTTGCAAAGGCCGTGACCCACGCACGGCCCGTGAAGCAGAGCGTTCTCCACAGATAGTCCCGGTTTCTGATTGCCACAAATCAAACTGGCACTTAATGAAATGAAAAGCTCCCCCCCCAATTATTCAAGTATCCAAGCGAGATGATGATTTGCGAATAGTCGCCTTCCTTTCTCTCGATGCCTCTGTAGTACTCGAGAATCTCGTGTTGTGCCCATTCTTACATTACGGACCTTTTGAAGTTGACAAACTATCAAGGAAGCCTTTAAATGCCGGCTCGTAGTGTGGTAAGAGCAATGAATGATCGCCTCCAGCTGTTGTACATCGCGGTCGACCATCTCTTCGATCGAGACTTCCAGTAGCCCTTCACCTGGTACGATACGTATTTACCAGTACGTACCTTCCTGGTCGGCGACGCTGGGGGCGGGTGCCCGTGGCGGCGGGGGCAACCCAACCTTCTAACAGGGTTCTTGAATGGTTAATGACGCAGGCGAAGAAAAAACGTGCTTTATACGTGACTCTGACCTAAATACACACATGGATGGAATGAAGTTAGTTTTCAGTTATCCTCCGATCACAAGGTCGGCTTACTAGCCTCTATTTTTAGGAGCACCATCAGCATGTTATCTCGAGACTACTCGTTACAACGTAACTAAGTTAAGTTGTAAACTTAAATTTATTCTATTTGGGTACAAACTTTTGAAGAAAAAAAAAAGCATAAAGGAAAACGCGCGAAAGTTTAAGGTGCGAGAAATGTGGAAGTCCTACAAAGTTAAAAGTAAAGTCCAGAATAAAAATTGCTAATTTTGTAATTGATTAATTTTGCCGATGAAAAGAATAATGTTTACTTGTTATAAAAACTGAGCCAATCCAATACGATGTTCATGGAACTCCGTCATTTTTAGAGAAAATTGTGTGCGTCTTACATAATTATAGGGGAAGTTTAAAATTTACAGAATAATTTGTTATAATGGTATTAGCTGATTTTATGTAGTCGTAATTTTTAATTTTAACATAAATACGACGATTGTGAGAGTTCAATTTAGCGGATGAACTTACGTTGAACTGATCAACGTTGATGTTTTTCTTAGGTCCGTCTATTCTCGCTAGTTTCCTGCAACTCCTCGCTGAATGTGCGGGGAACTTAAGAAATCAGCGAGAATATACCAGGCAAACCGATTGACATCAGTTCAACTAATTTTGAAATTTGTTGGTTATTTATTAAGAATGTCCTATGACCAGATTTCTTCTGGATAGATTTTTTTAACATTATATGATAAAGCATTTAGTAATATCAGATTTTTTTGCCTTTAAATGGTAAATGGTGGCATTCTCACACTTCACATTCACGCCAATATATTCATTCACTCTCAACACGCCCTGGAGACACCAATGTATAATACGCCGTAGTAGAGCAATTTTTTTTTTTTTTTTTTTTTTTTTTTTTTTTTTTTTTTTTTTTTTTTTTTTTTTTTGCTTCACCGTCAGGTATCCAGCCATACTACAAGCATTTAAAATGCGCCGATCGGAAACCAGCCCAGGCCCCACAACCAGGCCAGGCAAGCCAACCGGAGCAGCCGTCGAGGGGACTCTCACTAGCGTCGCTGCGTCCTTTTGTCTTTATTCATGGGAAATCTTCTCCCTTGTCAGGCGTATCAGGAAGATGTGAATAAAAACCTTACAAAGCAGCAAGTGCTCCTGGAAAAGTTCACATCTCCCCCACTGCCCGGGGCAAAACCGCCCAAGACGCCGTGACACCCCCCAAAGACAGCCCCGGCAGGACCGCCCGCGCCCAGCAGGCGGGACCCCGGCCAACCCCCTCCCGACACTCTCAAAATTCAGCACTCCTTATTGCAATCCTGCAGATACAGATAAAGTAGATTATACGTCTCTTCATGTTCTGAAACTATCAGGCTCTCCAAACTGAAAGGCTTGTTAACCTCCTTCAGGAGCATTAACCGATCAAAAAATATCTTTCTTTCCTTCTCATATTCCGAACAGATCAGGACAATATGATTGATATTTTCCGGCTCATCACACGTCGCGCAGTTAGGGGATGTTCTGAGATTAATCTTATTTAAGTAGGAGCCACATATTAAGTGATTTGACCTGATTCGAGTTAGCGTAGCGAAGAAATTTTTACTTCCTTTCCTGCCCGAAAACCAAGGTATACGGTTTAGTTGTGAGAACCGGGATTTATAGATCAAGCCTCCCGATCTATTACCATACCATGAAAGCCATTTTTCCATCCATTTTGAGTTCAACAGGCGTTTAGCGTCCGCTTTGGGCAGCTTGATTTCATGAAATTCCCCGTCAACTGTGGCATCTCTGGCCATTAAATCCACGATTTCATTATGTTTTATGCCACTGTGTCCTCTACTCCAACAAAAAATTACATTCTTATTTTGGACCTTGTGATTGCAGAATTCATTTATTAATTCAGAAACCAGGTAGTCGCATTTAGCATTGGGTTGAAAGTGGTCCAATTGTGCTATTGAGCTCATACTGTCTGAAATGATACAATAGTTGTCATAACTTAGGGAGGCTACGTACTCGAGAGCTTTTGCAAGAGCATACATTTCCGCCGTATAAATAGAAATTGATTCAGGTAATGAGATTTTTTTTGAAAAATTACGAGCCGGGTCATAAAAAGCACAGCCCACTCTCTTGTTTAGTAAAGAACCATCGGTGAAAATTAGATGGTGGCCGGGGAAAAACTCATTAATTTCGGAAATAAACAATTTATTTGCTAAATGGGATGGATAGTCGGAGTAGTCTTTGAAGTAGTAAGTGGTAGGCGGACTTATCACCTTATCGTAATCGAGTTGTAAAGTAGGGGAAAGTTTGTTTTTATAAACCGAATATATGTCCGGAGTCACAGCAAGAAAAGCGTCTACGATAGGGGGAGTTTTCTTCTTTGTCCAATATTGTTCAGCCAAGACTGCTGCTGTCAAAGCCGCAATTCGTGGCATTAAGTTACTATCAGAGTAATGAAGATTTATTAGTTTAGATACTGCTAATTTTGATAATCTTATTTCAAAAGGTGGTTCAGCTGCTTCCGCTGAAAGAACAGCAATCGGAGTACTTGGGAGAGCCCCAAGTATTCTCCGTAAACATTTATTTATGAAGGTATTTATTTTTTTAAAATTAATATTTGAGGCTTGACCATAAAAGATAGATCCAAAGTCTAGCACTGATCTAATGGTTGTTTTATAAAACATTAATCCTATCGAAGGGTCCGCTCCCCATTTCGCCCCGGTGAAACTACATAAAATGTTGAATAGCTTTTCACATTTTGCAAGAGATTCCCTAATGTGTGAGACCCATGACACTTTCCGGTCAATTGTAAGGCCCAAAAACTTTACTTTGTAGGTTACCGAAAAATTATGTTTTGCCACTCTTAAACTATCCGGTAAATCTATTTTACGCCTTCTTGTAAACGGGCAAACAACCGATTTCAAGTCAGAAATTTCTAGGCTGTTTTTCTCTAGCCACTCGTCCATAACAGGGATAAACTCAATTAACTTTTCTTTACATTCCTCTATCGTCCTACCAACAATATAAATACAAATATCATCCGCATATTGAATTATTTTGATCCAATCAGGTATTATAGTCGTCAAGTCGGAAACATATAAAGCATACAGTATGGGACTAAGTATTCCGCCCTGGGGCAGACCCTTGTATGTCGTTCTTGGTCCAACAAATTCGTCGTTAACTTTGAAATAAATGTTCCTTTCTGTTATTAGGGTCATCACGTTCAAAACTAACCTATTAGGAAGACCCATTTTTATTAATTTTAGGCTCAGTAGGTGGGGGTTTACATTATCGTACGCTCCTTTGATGTCTAAGAAAAGAGCTAATACCGATTTGTTATTAGTCAAGGCTAGTTGAACATCAGTTATTAGAGCTAGCTGAGCATCAGTGACCGATCTATTTTTTCGAAACCCATATTGTGTTGATGGAAGCATGTTATTCTGTTCGGCCCAGCATTCTACTCGAGTTTTTACAATTCGTTCATATGTTTTTTTAACGCACGATACTAAAGAAATCGGCCTATACGAGTTAGGACAATGGGGAGGTTTGCCAGGTTTTTGAATAAGAATTACTAACGTATCCTTCCATTTATCAGGAATTTCACATCTAAGCCAAATATTATTAAAAATCTTGAGAAGAGCTCGTTTTGAAAATAAAGGGAGGTTACTTATCATGCTATAGTGTATTTGATCCATGCCTGGAGAGCTATTATTAGTATTTTTTAGCGCAAAGTTAAGTTCAGTAAGTGAGAACGGGGCTACTAAACTACAGGTATTGTGGACCATGTTCACCTCAACCCTAATTTTTTCGCATGGGCCTAAAGGGCAAAAATTATTAATGAATTCACTCGTCCAATCGCCATAAACCATAGGAGGCTGTAACGGAGTAGGGATGTTCTTAATCAATCTTAATTTTGCCCAAATATCTTTAATGGGAGTAGCTGTATTTATGGAAGCACAAAATTTTCTCCATGACTCTTTTTTTGCAGCGTATAAGGCGTGTCGAGCCTCCAGAGAGGCTGTTTTTAATCTTTCAAAATTTTCAAAAGATGGATTATTTTTATAGTTCTTAAACGCTGTTTTCCTCATTGTAACAGCCTCCTCACAGTTTTCGTCCCACCACATTTTTCCCTTGCCCCTAGAGGAGTTAGTTGTTTTAAATTGAGGAATACTAAGCTGGCACACCTTCATCCATATTTCGTTTAATGTATCATAATCGAGTAAATTATCTAGATCAGGCTTGTATTTTACCCAAGAATCATTGTAAACCTTCCAATTTGCCTTTCTTACATTCCATCTCACATATGTCTTTGAGATCTTACACACAGGAACGTTTGAAATTGAGAATTGTATGGGAAGATGGTCTGAACCAATCGGATCCTCCAATACTTTCCAATCCGCCATAAGCGAAAGGTCAGAGGATGTCAGTGTGACGTCTACCGCCGAATTACGAGTCTGGTTCGGGGATCTAATTTTGGTGGGAGATCCATCGTTCAAGAAAACTAAATCATTCTCTTGTAGAGCACTAACCAGTTCAATGCCTCTATTGTCTGTCCAATCAGAACCCAAAGCTAAATGGTGTACATTAAAGTCGCCCGCAATTATACATGGTTTACCTGCGGATTTAAAAAATCCATCCCAATCGCGATAAGAGTTGGATTGAGTGGAATATACCGAAAATAAATTGATCGGTGGTAAGTCAGCAAGCATTATTTGTATTCCTACCTCCTCACTTTTTAGGATATTTGGGATATCTAGTATTTTAAACTGTACGTTTCTTCTCACCAATATACCCACTCCTCCGTAGCAATCTTCTCTATCCAAGCGAACAAAGTGGTAATTGCTAAATTTACATCTTGATCCCGGAGATAGCCAGGTTTCGGAAATTATCGCTACCTCAATATTCAATTCAAATAAAATCTGTTCCAGGTTATCCTTCTTCGGAAGGATTGTACGCGCATTCCATTGAAATAATCTCAGATTTATGTTTTTACTCTTCATAGTTACTCATTCTACGTGTGAAAGCGGTATATATGCTGTTAATAATTGGTTGTAGGAGATTTGCATGTGTATAGATTATAATATAGAAAATTTTCGACCTATTTGTGTAAATATACGAGGTTACGGTTTGACTATTGCTAGGTCTCGTTACTTGTTTGATCATATTTATTTTTAATAATTTGCATGCTATCCTCGTTTTCTTTTACTAAATTATATAAGAAACTCCCTATTTCGTCAACCATTTCCGTTTTGCTCATGTTTTTGTGATTTTTTGTAAGCTTGTTGGACAGGAGATTTAATTGTCGTATAAATCTTTCCGCTTCCGTAGAAGACAAAGGGTTGATCTTGGTTTCTCGTGTAGGTCGCAAAGTAGTGGTGTCAAACTCTTCCTCTATTGAGGTACACTCTTCAGGGTTCACCTGATCACGGGTCAATTTACTCGATTTTTTCTTAATTTGCCGTCGAGCTGTCTTGTTTGGCATAGACTGTGATAGGGAAGGGAGGGGATCTTCCTCTTTAACATTCACATAATCTAGAATGTTAAACCTATTTGACGTTAATACCGACGCGTAAGATGTTTCAGCAAATTTTTTTTGGTTTTCTTCTTGTGCAGCTTTGTAAGCTTCACATTCTTTGCTATTAGATAAATGATTTTTAGAACAATGGACGCATGTTACCTCAATCGCCGATTTAGGGCAATCTTTAGCTAGATGATTTTCACCGCATTTCAAGCACCTTTGGAGCCCGCGGCATTGTGCTGCAGTATGGAAAAATCTGAGGCAGTTTCCACATTGTCTTACTGGAGGGACATAAGGGCGTACCTGACAATACGCGCCATATATAGTAATATGATCAGGAAGTAATTGTCCATAGAAAGTTATTTTACATGTTTGTAGGGGAAGAACTTTGACTTGCTCACCTTGGCTAATAATTTTTTTCATACGCTCAACCGAAAAAGCAGGGACACTTGAACGCATTTGTTCTAGAATTTCTACCTCACTCAAATTAATATCGACATTTCTGATGATTCCAACTTTTTTAATCAAAAAATCTGGAATGTATACCCAGAGACGCTCTCGTTTTAAATTCTTACTTTCTACCAAATAGTTTGCCGTCTCATAATTCGATGTAGTTATTTTAATTCTATTTTTCCCGACTACTCTTATTTGCTTAATATTGTTACCATTTAAGTTTGGGTCCCTGAAAAGCCATTTCCCAAACATCATTGCGTGAGCATTGCCTAAATTTTTTTCTTCGCTTTCCACAAACACAAAATAAGGCCCTTGGTCTGTGTCCCGAAATCGGTTTCCACCGAGTCGCTGCCTAACAAGAGTCCTAGTTTTGGATTTTTCGGATTTTAACTCCTCTTGAGTCAGAATTATAACTTTAGAGTATGATTGATTAACCGTAGGATTACCTTTTGTGTTAAAAATGTACTCATAAAAATCGGAAGTCTCTCGATTAGAAACATATCCCTCATCCTCTTTGAAACGCTTTGCCGGGTTTATGTTTGTCGGGGACAAAGAGCCCCCGCTTTCCGAAGACATGGTCCGGTAGGGCCGTGTAAATTTTTGTCCCCAAGTGATTTAAATTATAAAGAAATAAATATCGATATGTACCAAAAGAAAAAGAAGGAAAAAGGAAAGCTTCCACCAATTTTAGAGAGAAATATTAAAACAAAAATAAAGATCTTTCTACTTATCGCGTTTAGATATAGTCGTTAATCCTCTCGAACGGCACAAAACACGTCCTCACAGATTGAAATCTAAACCACAACTGTGTAGGGGCAGTTGAAAACCAACAAAACTCAAACTGGTCGACCATTCTCCCTGAGGTATATTGCAAATAACCAATTGCCCCTTTTGTTTTGACCTGCAGAAGTTTGAATTTCGACCATTGTGGTAAATCCCTGCCTCATGAATGACGGGATAACGAAATAATAGAGGGCAAAGCTAAACGACAAAAGCATAACTTCGATTTAAATCAGATTTTGAGGGTTTTCCTCTTTCATTTCTTAATTAAAGGTTTATATTCAAGTAATATATTTCACACAAGGTTTAATAGTTCTGACAGTTCAGTACAAACAAAAACCCTAACTGTCTGATCGTTCTCCTTGGGGTGTTTGTACATGCCCCTTTTCAAACCACAACGTTTTGAATTTCCAGCTTTCCGGCCAACCCCTTGCTTTTACGCAATAAGACAATAATTGGGTAATTTGGTAATAAACTCGTCAAAAGGGGCAGGTTGTCATTCACGATAACGTGATCGCCGGCCGCGGACTGAGTCGTGAGACCAACGAACTCCGGGCCTTGATTTACCCAGGACGATGACTTGGCTGTTCTGAGGATTTGCACCGTCGCTTCCTTCATTTGCAAAACAGACCCATTTTAGATACATTCCACCAAACAGGAGGAAAATAAGTTAGAAAATGTGTATTTATTCATTTTCCCATTTGGTTTTTTGGTGCTTTTTTCGCGTTTGAGCCGTATCGTTAAAATATTTTCAATGACCTTTAACTTCTCCCCGTCAATTACACTTTTCACCTTCCTTCTCAAAATCAGCAAACAATTATTTGACTGCGTAAACCCCGAGAATTTAAATTGTTTGTAAATAGGCTAATGTTTTAATGCAATAAACCAGTTGAGTTTAATAGACTCGCTGTTACTATTTCAACGTCTCGGATTATGCCAAAAACAATTTCCTTCAGACCATAATTTTACCGTTTTGTACTACTTGAAAAAACTGCATTCCAATATTTTTTTCGCAAACAAAATTTGATTTGAACCGGTGGAGATGATTATGAAAGAAACTACTGGTATAAAGCAGATCGGGTAAAACGGACTGATGAAGCACATATTTTCACTTGCAGAAATTTCAAAAGGGCAAGTCCAAAAATAATTTGATTTATGAAGGTTAATGTAGAATTATTGATATGGAAAAAATTGTTTATTTTTTTATGTAGTTTTGCAATCATCGGAAAGTTTAGGGCGAAACATTTAAATATAAGTACCACCAGAGCTGTAAAAAATGTGATTTTTTGATTTTCCTCTCGTAAAGCTCTGCCTACGTACGTGGGATCACCAATATTAATTACACTTTTTTTAACCAATTTTTCTACGTCGCTTGGTCACTCAAAGTTATAATTTTGCAGCTAGCTTGAGTCTATTGTATTGGGTTGTCCGGAAAATAATGCAGGATTTTGGTATTAAACAAAAAAAAAGAAACTAGTTACTTTAAAGCAATGTTCTTTAATCAAAATAANAATGAGTAATCCTGTAAACGTAAACAGAATATTTTATATAGATTTTTTTTAATGAAAACTTAAAATCCTGCATTATTTTCCGGACAACCCGATATATCAAAATATACAATGTTTCGTACGACTCGTACGACAAAGTTCGTCAGGTACTTCTCAAGTAAATAAAGTGGCCACGTTTAATATTTTTAATTATCTCTTAGACAATGCCCCGTTATTTTAAACACTATTTGTTCTGTTTTAAAGGATTAGTGATAAATAAAACACAGATAAAATTTTTCACTTGTGTTTACAACGCGATGTTCCAATGGGAAGATGGTTTTTCTTGCCGCTCAATTTTGCGAAAAGCGGGAATTATAACACAACGAAATATTATACTAATATTGGGCTGGTGCAAAAATAATATAGGTTTTGAAAAGGCAGTCAACACTTTTTTTTTATATAATAAAAGAAAATTTATACTAAATATATTCCTAAAAAGTTTAAACATTCTTCTTTATTTATTTCCAATGTAAAATTTATATTAAAGTGTAACGAATTGATTAATTGGAGTAATTCATTTAGATCCTCTAGTGCTCCTGACCTGACACATAAAATGTCGCTTCATAGCGTTTCCAAAAAAGAACAGATTTACTTTATTTGTTATTTGATTTGAAAGTAATTTTTGAAAGTGAGTTTTTTTTAATGTGGGTTCGCAATAGCAGAGGTCATATCATCCATCGGGGTGCCGGTGTTTTTGAAAAAAAAGCCCATTTGTAAGTATATCTGGTTCCAATGCAAGGCCACTGGATTCGAACCCGGGACCTTTACCTTTGCGCCCATTGACGCCCCCACGAGGTCTACTATATCGTTTTTTTACAAATTCATTAATAAATTTCTCCATATACTTTTGTTTTATTAGTAACCAATTTATAATATAATTTATTAGCAACTATTCATTTAACATTTGAGTTCTTTATGTTCTTATCATACGTAAAAAATATCAACTGATATTCAATCACGCTGAATTACATGCAAAATAAAGGCATAAAATGGTCGGACACGTATACAGCGTTTTTCCACCTAGTATCCCAAAAAAAGTTTCATTCAAATCGGAAATCCCACGTCCGTACCTTTCTAAAGAATAGCTGTTAAAAAAGTAAAAAATAAGATGCTTTATAATATTTATTTCTAATTTCAAAATTGTAAACTATTAGCATTGGAATTAATCTTGGTGTGAATTGCAAAAAGCTTGTGTCAGACTGTCTGGGGATTTGTTGGCGTTGCAAGTCTGAAGGAATTGTGCACGTTCCGCACTGTCCACTCGTGGAATGCAGCTGCTAACGTTGAACAAAGTCCTTAAAAAAGACTTTGGACAAAGTGTGGCATTTTACGTTTCCAAGTGTTTTTTTAACTCTTTCGAAAAGATAGCTTAGAAAATAAAATAGGTATGCAAATATTTAGTTGTAAGCAGTTACACTCATTTAGCACGTGGAAGATTTCCTTTCTTATGTTTGTTCAGTGTCCGACCGTTCAAAAAATAAACTTGACAATGAAAAACCCCTGAGGTTGTAGTTAAGTATAAAGACCGTTTTCGAGAAGCAAAATTTCAGTTAATTGGCTCAGTCCATCACGACCGGGTCTCCTAAGTTATGGCTATGGCGGGGTGGTACACAGGCAAAGATTATAATATATATATATATATATATAAGGAATATATATATTATATAAATATATGTATATAAAAGGAAAAAAAACCAAAAATTCCAAAACTGGCATTTCACATTTTATCAAGTTGGGATTGAGCGGGTGAAAAGCGGGACATTTCCATATCCATCACCGGACCAAAAACAGTGGATTATCCTTGAATGGGGGGGTCATTAATCTACTTCTAACTGAGGGGAGGGGCGGTAACTTTTCGGCATTGGGCGTAACCACGCTTTTACCCTCTGATTCATGTAAGCTAGAGGGTTAATGTCACCGTTTGGTTTCCCGTGTAACTTTACTTTCGCACCTCCTACTCTATTAACTGACAATTGGTAGGGTTTTTCTTTATATTTTCACCATAACCATAAATGGTGAAAATTGAAGAAAATGAAAATTCATGACAAAACGCGAATGAATAAACTATCAAGACATACCAGAAGATCGTAAACGACCAAACTCCATAAATTACTTTGTTGCTTACATAACAATTTCCTCAAAGTCATTGTTTTCAAGGCAACTATTTTATTTCTTTTTCTATGCTGTTACCATCAACTTAGAGTAGATGTCACTCCCTAATGCCCTAATGTCCTGTCTCCTTCACATTCTCCCACTTTATTATAATACCTCTCGTTTAAAGTATAATTTAAATCTAAAATTAGATTAATTTATCTAAGGTTAACATATGTTAATAATTTTATTTAAAACAAAAAACAAATGTGTAAAAAAATACAATGGAAGCGCTAATTCTTATTTTCCCATTGGAAACCGACATTGACTTGTTTGTATGCTAAGTTGTAATTATATAATATCAATTACAGTAATGTTACCTCCTTGAAATAACTTAGTTCATTTAGTTTTTGACAATCATGTCATAACATAACTGAATTGATTAAAAATTATGAGTTCATTTAATTTTTGACAATCATGTCATAACGTAACCGAATTTATTAAAAATTACGATGATATCTTTGGAGTGATGAACATCTAACATGTATTTTCGCTTCATCGCTGTATGACTGTTCTCGCTGGTTATGGCCTTTCGTCTCTTTATTATTCAAATCCTTCTAGAATGTGCATATATGATAAACAGTACTTGTTTAACTACGATATTTCCCCTTGAGTTTATAGTAGTATACGCGGTGATGAACCTGCCGTTTTGTCGTTTCGGATCAGTTTGGCCTGCCGTACCCTGATGGCGTCCGTGACTCGTCTGTCTGACCAGTCAGTGTTGACAGACATTTTATCTATTTTTCGCCCCACATCTGCATACTGACACCTACATTCTGATCACGTTGTCCTTCAAATCTCACCGCCATCAGCCTCGGGTTTTCTTTTACGTGTACCCTTTCATTCGGAGTACTCTGCCCTAGAAATCACAGCTTTCTTTCTTTGACAATGGTCAGTACATTATCCTCACCAAAGAGCTATCCCGAGTTCTATATTCATATGATCCTCAATTTTCCAGGCAGATTTTTCTGTGGACCACCTTTTACCTATCATTCAGAAATATCTCCCCTGCTTTGTCAACATTCAACATATGCTTTCGTTCGTCACTATGGAATTACCATCATATTGTAAATTGTAATCAAGCTATCACTCAAAAGCTCAAATTTACTAGTTTGTTTAGTAGGACATTTACTATTTCGTGCCCATTCTTTCACGGTTACAGGTTTTGATCGCATATTAGCCAATAAATACTAAACACTTCTTCAATATTCCAGTCGGAATATACTTTTTGAGCCTGTTTTTAACTCGTCTTTCACTTGGATAATCACTCCGATATCCTTGAATATGGTAAATCACCTTGGAATTTAGCTTTTTTTCCATTGGCAGGGCGTTTGCGTTTAATCATAAACTAAAAATAGTATCGTACAGTCAATTTCAGAGACGTGCATACGGAGTCACGCTATGACACTCCCTCGGCCCACGGCTATAAGTTCAAGGGCGTATCATGCTTTCAGATCCGCCCCGTTCTTTCGGGTCAAAGTAGGTGAGGACAAGTTTTTTTTTCTCGTGTGTAAATTTTCATTGTTAACGGTGCAGAAGCCGACTTCTTCCGTCACCGATTGATTTCCACGATTGTTTTCCCGGCCGCGCCCTGGCATTTTCCCAAGCAAATGTCACGGGCCTGCCAGTGTAAACCGGGCCGTTTCTCTTGTAAGTCCTTTCCAAACCCTTAACAACAAATTTCCCCCTCGTGGAAAAACACAAACCGACAGACGATTTGTGCCGATTATGTACAAACAGATAGGTTCCTATACATCTTAGGTACTAAAGAGTTATGATATAACAAAAACGGCAAATATATATATATATGTCGGAGATGAAATGGAATGCAGTGACGTATCTGTCTAACTGTGACGTCGTGACATAGTCGAGACAACGAGTGGATCACAAAGAAGAAGAAGAACAAAGGACGAAGTCAGTCAGTCAGTCGATCAGTCGTGCCTTTGTCCTCAAAGCGAGAGCATCGTCATAATTGTACTTAAATAAATAAACAGAGAGACAACCAAGTGAAATGGATCATTTATTACCCCGTGAAGACGGAGAGATTTCTCCTACATCAGAATTACATACTCAATTTATTATCTATAATTATTCAGAAATCGTGAAATGCGGTCTGGTGTGGCGTAGGTTTTAGAAAAACATTTTCTTTTTTCGTGCCAATGTTTCGATCTTTATTGAGATCATCTTCAGGGCTCAAAGTGTATGTTTTATATATGATTACGTAGATGTGTCATTATTGTGTGACGACGTGATTTCAATAAATTGGCACGGTAAAGAAAATGTTTTTCTAAAACCTACGTCACATCAGACCGCATCTCACGATCTCCAAATATTCATTAATTAACGGGCACTAAACACCACACACTAAATTTATTACATCCCACACAAAGGCTTCAAAAATGAGAAGCAGTGCAAGACAGTGAATGTAAAAAAAAATTATTAATTTTTTCTTTTTGAAAATCTGAGATTCTTAAATCGTAAATGAATAAATTTTACCGAGCTATGGAAAATTGAATTACATGCCAGCGAAATTGACAGATTGAAAAGACAACTGAACACTAGAACTTAAAATCATGCAAAATCAGTACCTTTAAACAATTGAAATTTGACCAGTACACATTGTATGTTGGTAGAATGTAATTGTCACGTTATAAATTAGCACACAAATTGCATTGTTCTGATAATTTGACGTCGACCGAAACACACGCTTCAGGTGTGGTTCCTCGTTATTAACTAACGTGCCACACATTTTGTCGAAGGATTCCATTTGTATTGACAAACCATTTTGTCACTTCCTCGACAAGGTCCAATTTCAGACGAAATATACTTAGAAACCATTTGATCTATATCAAATTTGAACATATACATCATTGGGTGGCTGATCATTAGTGGAGTGGTATGAGAGATCTCATGGATGAGCTTGAGAATTAAGAATAACAATTAAATTCACTAATTTCGTGGTCCACTTGACCAATTAATATCTTACAATTAAGGTTTTCAGTTGAGAAAAAAAGTCAATGGCACGAGCGGGATTCGAACCCACGATCTTCGGCTTGATACGCCGCTGCTCTACCACTTGAGCTATCGTGACCTCGATCCACTCGGACACCAACTTCCCACCTCAATCACACCTTTTGAATTTTCCCTCCTTTTTGCCATTTTTCAAAATTCAAAAGTTGTGATTGAGGAGGGAAGTTGTTGTCCGAGTGGATCGAGGTCACGATAGCTCAAGTGGTGGAGCAGCAGCGTATCAAGCCGAAGATCGTGGGTTCGAATCCCGCTCGTGCCATTGACTTTTTTATCTCAACTGAAAACCTTAATTAATTGTAAAAGAACAATTAATGTTGAAAAGAGCATATTTTATTAAGCTTTGGATTGGTTGATTTCGCCCTATATTATTACACCTTCTAAACGAAAATGCCATATTTTCGAGGTACTTGATGAACTACGCAATGATTCCAAAAATAATAAATTTCTTCATCTTGCTAGGAAGAAAGTAACAAAAAAAGAAAGGACTACAAAATTGTACTTTGGTGATAAAATAACTTAATTTCACTACGCCGAGAAAGAAAAACTGCTACATTATTTTCCAAGAAGACCAAGGACATTATGTAATAATCATTAATTAGCAAGTTCTACTACTGCATTAACCTTAAAGGAAGATAATTTTACTTCCAACGCAAGAAAAATGATGCTATTCTTTCTTATTCATGGGCAATATTTTTTGTTTGTTTTGTAGGTATAAAATTAGGTTATTGCCAAATTAATTGTCTTCGTGAAACGTGTTATCTTTATAACAGAATAATATCCACGCAAACTGTGTTAAAGTCGAGATTATTTGTTACACATGAGGCTGTATTGTGAAATGTTTTGTGGTTAAGCTTTTTTACCACGTTTTTATCTCTTATAATAGAAGGGTTCCCAAACAAATCAGAAAGAAAGAAACAAGTTATATTGATTTATTGAGTTGAATAACACATTTTACACGAAACAACGTTTGCATGATGATAACCTCAAAATCTGAAAATGGTTTAGATTGAATTAAATAAAAACTTTATCATCTGTAACGTATTTATATATTTTTGATGAAAAAACAGAACAAAGTACTCATTCAAATCCCACATTATTCAATTGGGTGTTAAAATTAAAATTTCCTTGAAAATGATAGAAGGTACATCTACAAGAAGTAATTAATAGTCAGATACTTTCAGGTGGTTTGAAAAAATCCATCGTGCTTTCAGATTTGAAGTAAATATTTCATTTTCTGTTCTTTGGGACTTGTACTTGATTGCTAAGGTTTTATAGCCGTAGTGATGGTGTTAAGATGACCATCGACAGCTTTGAAATTAACGGGATTTCTTATTTTAAAAACATTCCCTCCTTTCTTTTTAGTGCTACAGGTCTATTGTTTCTTATTTGATGAATTTAAATGTACCAAAGTAGCTAGCAAATGCATTATCGTTTTAACTGTGAAGTTGGGAAGTATCAGAAATGCCAGGGCGTCGTAGGACATCGAACCCACGACCATCCAAAAGTCGAGACTCTGATGCCCTAACCAATGAACAACCCCAGTCCTCAACCCTATGAGATTTTCATCTGTTAAACTACCATGCTAGCGTTTTTAGGAGGGTTATTCGTAGGGTGTGATGCCTGGATCCTGATCGAAAAACGGTATTTGATTTGTTAAATGCGAAAGACAAGAACAAGTAAAACTTCTAGTTTATCTTTTTAAAAGGGCCTTTTCTGGAATCGTGAAATTCAAATTTATCCTGCTTTGAAAAGTGGATATGTTTGCCAAAAATGAGCCAATTTGATTTCGCTAGGCCCCGAACTCTATTTTAGCTTAGAATTTTGCCTCAAAAAAGGATACATTCAACAAAGGATCCTTAATGTGTCCAATATTTGGTGGAATGATACTCCAGGCATGACCCTCGCGAAGAGATTCATAGAAGGACCATCCGCAAGACTTACAAAACAATTCCTGGAGGGTAACCGCAACAGAATCAGAATTCTTGTTGGACTCCTGACAGGGTATTGCCGCCTAAGAAGGCATATGCATCAGATAGGAGTACAGACAGAAGAAATCCTGAGTAGACACTGCAGGAAGAAGAGGAGACAGCGGAACATGTTTTATGTTTTTGTGAACCTCTCACGATCCAAGGAAGATCATACACTAAGGAGCCCCTGGCAAGGCTAGGAGGTTGATTAGCAAACCGAAGTTGGCCTGTGATTTATAAATATAGAGGAGCACAATAAATCTATTCAGGTCGAGGTGCGGAAGCCCTTGGAGGCCACCTCTATTATCCCTATCCTGCCTTGACGATAATTTCGTCCCTTCCTCTCTTAATGAAACTTGTTTCTTTCTTTCTGATTATTTTATGAACAATTATGTCTTCAACCAACACGTCGTAAGTAAACCATTGCAAAACTTGAATAGGAAATTTATTACCCTGGGGCGTATATTTTCTATTTTCCAAACAGAAATATATTCAGTTGAGTTCTATCTGCCAGAAAATCAATAATCGCCTGAAATAATACTAAAACAAATACGAACAGACAGGCTGACGTCAAGAGAGGAATTACAGTCCTATAAAACAAGATGTAGTTTGGTCGTTTCTGATCATCCTGGACTGGTAAGAAAAACTGCTGGCAAAATGTAATACTGTAAAAGTGTAGCATAAAATAGATGAAAGCTTCTTCCAAGCAAGATTCCAGTGACGACCCTCCCCCCCCCAGCGTAAATTTAGAATCCGCACTTGTGAGTACGCGGGAAATGATCAAGGATGAACGAAATCAACCAGAGATGGTATATATTTTTAAACAGGTCACATGTTACACAAATTAATAGTTTACCAAATACTACCCTTGCGTCACAAATCATTTAGATTTTAACACGATGAGCACTTTCTTTCCATATATTTTGGAAGTGACAATAATCGAGCGAATCATTTTCTGTTTGTAAATTAATCAATTCATCAGATTGCATATGTATTATCTTTTATATGATTAAATTTTTTCTTATTGCTACAAAACTGATAATTATTTTGTATTCAACGGGTTAAATATAAATGTAGATGCAGATGTAATGTACGGGGTGGGTGATACATTGCGCCCTTTGAGAGTTATTTTATCCCCATTCTGTACTTATAGCACACCGTTAAGTCCTCGTTCATGAAGGAAAAAAAAATCTGTTTTGCTACCTTGCAGAATCATAGCGTGTTACTCCTGCCCCGTACCTTCCTGCTTATAGAATGGAAGCTGTCTCTTTTGATACGAAAACCGCTATTGTTTCTATTGATTAAATGGTTGAAAAAATTGCCTTTTTAAGAAAGGCTTGATTTAAAAGTCCTCCCTGAAAAGTCTTTCATTCGGATTGGCACAAAGCGGGAACGTGTTTGTAGAAACGGTCAGTAAAATTTTACTGTGGGATGATTTACTTCGGCCGTGTTAACACAATGCCGTTGCGGTTTCGCTGTATTTCCTTTATAATCCGGTCTATACAATTGGCCCCGAGGGCGATAATATTGGCAAAGTCCTGCCCCCTAATTCATACTTAGTAGGCAAATTCAGGATTTATTTACCGGATTCCCTTGAGGGCGGGGCGGCGCGGCGCGTCGCATTTAAAACAATAAAAGGATCGTTTATAAATGGTGTTCAATTGAATTTTTACATCGCAGGGAAAACAATTTTCTCCGACGTGGACACATGATTAAATCGTCGATTATGGTGGCAATAATCCCCGAACAGAATTAACAGACAGTCGTTTATTGTCGAAATATCGCCTTGTTCAATTTCGACTTTCCAATCCAGTGGGCAAAATACATATTTCCCGCTCCCATAATATATTTTATTGTTTTTGATATTTTAGAACGCATTTCTTAGTCGTTCTATCTAACGCATCTCGGTCATCATCCCAGGGCTTTTAAATTTGTCAAACTACAAGCTGTCAGCTTTGTTAAGGTGGCCATTCACGATCGCTCCTAGCAGTCCAAACGGAGCGACGCCGTTCCAAAAACCACGTCAATGGCAAAACTGAACCGGCTGTGCCTTAAGGTGGCCATTCACGATCGCTCCTAGCAGTCCAAACGGAGCGACGCCGTTCCAAAAACCACGTCAATGGCAAAACTGAACTGGCGTGCCCGGCTGTGCCGAATATTCGACCGGTCCAAACTTCATCGCGCCACTCCAAATATCTNACTACGAATTCTGATCATTGTTAGGGGTTATCAATATCGCATCTCTCGTTGCATTTGTATCCTTTGCTTTGAAAACGTCGACCAACTGGTTAAGGATCGAATTTCTTTTATTTCTATCGTGGTAATATAATCATTGTCCACCATTTTCATAAACATGGTAAACTTGCATACAATTCAATCACCTCAACAATAAAATCTCGATTGGATGTCATTACCAATAAAGAATAAACGTTTTTGACTTTTTGAGAATGTACGACGGAGATGTTGGCTCAGTGACAGAAAGACAGAGACTGCGCCAAAAAAACGAGGGTTTTCCCATCCACGACCAGGCCAGCGCGCCAAAATCCCCACCCTCCACACCAGGTTTTCCCATTCACGAACGCGCCACGCCGTCGTCGCGCCGTAGATATTTGGAGTGGCGCGATGGAGTTTGGCCCGGTCGAATATTCCACACCGCCGGGCACGCCAGTTCAGTTTTGCCATTGATGTGGTTTTTGGAACGGCGTCGCTCCGTTTGGACTGCTAGTAGCGATCGTGAATGGCCACCTTTAGACCCTTGGCTCCGTCGGTTATCTATCGGTGTCCCAATTGGCATTTCTGGTGCAGATAACCGCCTACGTAGTTGATTAACTTATGCCATAGATTCATCTGTTTAAAGATGAAAATCCGCATCGGGTGTAAATAGAAAAATCAATTCAAAAAGAAGACTACAACGAGAATAGAACCAGTTATAAGAAAATCCTGTCTGGCATTTTATTTTTTCTTTATGATAATAATTAAACACGAACAGGTCCCCTTCATTATACAGCCGTTTGACCGATTATGGTAGATTTTTGGAAAAATCCTCGAAAAAAGATACAACTAATGGAGAATAAATGTAAAAATATGCTAAACCGTAAAAGAAGCATGGGCTAAACCTTGTGACTATTGCAGGTGGGATTTTGTTTATAGGCAAGCTTTTAAATTAATACAATTTGTGCTTTGCAATTTAAAAAAGAACTTTTTTAGCAATTCGCGATTAATTGTCTCAATAGGTTCTATGCTAAACTTTTATCTTTTCGGGTTATTTGATAATAAATAATAGTTATATTAATCCATGTATATAGTAAGATAATTGTCCGTATTAATTATTTTAATTATCCATTTGATGATCGTTATAAACAACAAATGCCGTTGGATTCGTTGGTTGTCACTAGCGGCGTGGTCATGATTTTCGTTTGTCGGTCATGATGTAGGTTATTTCAGTTGTCGGTTATTATTTGTGCGTTGTTAGTTTTTAGCTTTTGTCGTGTTGTTTTCTTTTGAACGTTTTCGTTTTTTGTTATATCGTGTTTTTAGTGGCGTGAAACTAGTGTGTGAATGTGTTCGTTTGTGCACTCAACTTTAAGTGTTGTTAGTATATCGAGTAGTACGTCGAGTTTTCGCCTCTTTGTGCGTTTTGAATTAAAGTCACGTTTGTTTTTATTGTGTTGGGCTAATGGTAGTAATGTATGACGTTGTGTGGCGAATCACTGAAGATGGCACAGTTCCGAAAAGCGTTTGAGTAGTTCAACAAACCCGCGAGTGAAGTGAAAACGGAAGCAATGCAGGTTCAGCATAAAAAAACTTATTGCCGGAATTAACTGAAATGATGGAGTCCAACATGGCGGTTGGAGGGTTTCTTGATCTCATCTATAACTGATTTGACAAATTTTGCGCGCAGTGTGGATATTATGTGGAAAATTATGTGAAAAACGTATTAATACAAATTTAATAATTAATAAAATTAGTTAATAATTAAATTTTTAATTCATTTGGTTGGTGTCTTTCATAGAAGCGATTTCGCAGGGCCTGATAAAACCGAACTATGCATTTTTATAACATTTATTTTCTTAAATATGTTTTAAAGGAGGTGAATTAATAGTACAACTCACTCAAAAATTAAAATATTATTAAGGTAAAATTGTCAGGATCTCCAAATTAAATTAATTAATTAATGGCCACTAAATACCACCCATAGTCACAATCTTTCACGATTCGCATAAGCTGTATTCATGCTAACTGTGCTAGTCGTTCTTCTAAAGTTTGTTAAAGTTGAGAAGCTTTGCGATGAGAGTGTGCTATTTCGTACAGTACTTTACAGTAGAAATGGGTTAACTACCTACTAATTTTTTTTTTATAAAGGAAGCGTTAAAAAAATCAAAAAGTGGTCAATGCAGAGTAAAATTCAATTTTATCAAACGATTTCCCCACTTTTATAGCATTTTTAAACAGATTATCTAGCAGCGCTGCAATGCCTACTTTTTTGGAATTAAAAACGTCAATAAATAGAAATTAAACTCGAAAAAGAATTAATAAAATCTATGGATAACCTTCGTGAAAACGTTAAGTCAACAAGTAAGTGAAAATCTCGAAAGGTCGTTCACATATATTCGTGTCTTAATAGCATAATTTAACAGGGAACAATGGTCGCGTGAGAGTACCATGCATATGGATAAAAATCGATAATAATGTTACAAATAGCATATAAATGACCAGCTATTTGTTGCACCTTTTCTGCAATAGTTCTGCACGAACAAGGTCACAAAATGTCCTTAAATTCGATCTACATGTCAAAGTAAAGTTACAGAAAGGAGTCAAATTTACCTATTGGTAAGGTTGAGGTAGGGTACATTAAAAAAAATAGTTAAGGAGGCAAATTTTTTCGTAAAGCAGTGTCCCATTAGAATTAGTAATTAAGTATATATTCTTATAATGTTGAACCGTTTTTAACACAGTCTTCTTATTTTATTATAGCGTCTACGGATCAATACATACGAAGGAACAAATAATTACAAAAGGAATATACTGATTGTAAAAAATTTATTCATATTTCTTCATACAATTATTTGGAGTCTTTAACCTTTCTTCAGCTATCGGTCCATCCAGGCGACTAAAACCTGCAAATCAAACGAGAGAATGAACTTACGGTTAATGGATTTTCCCTTTGTCTCCCTTGAGAGTTTCTAGCTCTGTTTCTGGAGATAAGTCGGTCTACTTCAATGCATTCCGAGTAGCCCGTTTTGTAGGGGAAAAGTAAGAAATCTTAGTTTTCTTTGAATTAGTATAAAAATGTTTTACTCATGTAAAATTTATGCATTTCATATGTAGGCCAACCAAAACAATCGTAAACGATGAAACTACAGGTCTATAGATTAAACTTACCATCGTTGTTTAATCAGTCAGACGTTAAAGTAATATCTAGTATATTTAATCTTAATAAAGACTTCCGAATAAATGTTTCATACCATTATCAATTAAAAAGCCATGAACCGCTAGCGAGTTAAAAGACGAGTTGGACACGCTAATTAATCGGTCACCGCGGTCCCCGAGTAATATTTACAATCCATACAGTATATTTTTGCCGATTTAGTTGTGTTAATATATGAGCTTTTTGCACGGTCAAAACTATGCTGTTAAATCCAGCTGTTCCGTGAACGTCCCTACGTCGCGTAGGCGGGCGATTTACTAGTCGCTAATATCTCCATCCAACCTTGATCTTGAGCTCTACTTTAACAGTAGACATACATGAAACATACACATAAAACCAAAAGCAAGAACGGAACCGATACGGAAAACTCACACGCCTACTTGAACCCAAATCCGCGGTGAATACACACAACGAATTCGCATTATACAAGACACAAAGTCGACCGATTTTGACCTACGGAGTCAAGCTGTGGGGTTCAGCCAAGTCATCCAACATACAAAGAATCCAATCCTTGCAATAAAAGTCTTCTGTTGTATCCTCAACGCTCCTTTCTATGTCATTAACAAACTATCGACAAAGACCTAGACATCAGATTCGTGACGAACATGATCCAACACGAATCCTCTCTAAGATCACCATCCACACCAATCCAAGTCCTCTCTTCAACGTCCCACCCTTACAATCCTTCACGCCGCCTAAAAATACAGAGTCCTCGTGACCTCCTAACACAATTCTATATCATTTAACAAACAATCCTAAACATTGAGAGTTCCAGTAATGGCCCACTCCTCGCCCCTATTTATTTGGTATGATAGGTTCCTGCCAGATCTTTTATTGTTCATTACCTACACATTGTTAAATATGGGTTGATTAAATTTAAACAATTTAAAGAACAGTCATGTAGTTTTCTTTCAGTCTGACGTTCAGTCTGACGTTGAGCATCCAGTTGCTCGAAATCCGGATAACTATTGTTCTGATATACTCACTTCATCATAACCATTTTTATAGGGTACAATTTTTCTTAAAAAACAGAAGGACAGGCTCTCAATCTGTTACATATTAAAACACATAACTAAATTCAAAATTTTGAAATGGGAAAACAGAAAAGCTAAATAAAAAAACTACAAATCACTGGCAATTTAAACAATTAAATGGAAAACAAGTATTGCGCTTTATCTGCAAATATAAAGTCATGCTCATAAGTCTTGATAACATAAGTCGGATGACGAAATGAGATGAAGTCCCACCATAAAAATTACTGGATGTTTTACTTGTCGATGTTTCTGGACTAAGTACACAGTTGCCCAGGCTGTGAGTCGACTTCTAATTGGCCAGAAGGTGGGTTTGAGTTGCTGCCTCGCCCGGTTTATTACCTAGACCCATTACTGCGTATGGTTAAATGCCGGAAAGAGTTTGACACAGCTAACACAGCTTCGATAAGAAGGCCAGAACGATCAGAAACGACCGAACTACCTGGCTTGACATGCTGAAAATGTTTTCTCTGTTGACACTACAACTTCAATTAAAAAACCAGAATGGTCGAATATATTAATATATTGCTGGCAATTTACAATATAGTTTTTTTAATATTCGACTTTTTGTAATCAATAAATATCATTGTTGATCAAACACTTCAGTAAAATGGTTAATCTTGTGATGATTTTTAATAGGAATATTCTATTATTAAATACATTTTGTATGAAATTTGTTGATAATTATTACAGTAACTTCAGTTTAACAATATGCAACGTTCCTTTAATTTACTGTGCCAATAAAATTGTTATATAAAAATTAATTCACATAAACTCTTTATATCAAAAACTCTTATTACCTATATTATATTATTTAATCTTCAATCATAAATGTGAATAATTTAAAATTAGCTGGACGTAAACCATTTTTATTGCTATAATCGTCTATGCTATATATTTCAATATTAACTTTATACTTTTACGTATATACATCATTCAAATTCATATAATATAATATATAGACGTCAGTATAATTATCAATGATCCGATATGTTTCAGACGTGCGTAGATTATTCATTATCACTTAAATGTCTAACTGGCAACGTAATTTCATTTTATTTTTTGGCAAATTTTGTTCTTATTGCCTAGGAAGGTAAGTTAGATAAACGCGCGCTTTTAATATTTTTAACACTCCATTGACTTTCTGGGAAGTCCTCTTAAGTACTTTGTTGATTACCGTCAGCGCCGTGAATATTCATACATCGGTGGTAATCTCAAGTGGTTTAAGCCTTCTCTTTAACTTGATTAAAAATTTCACGATATGATTAATCAAGTTTATGGTTATTTCAATAATTAATTAGCCGGATGTACAATATATAGATTGATAAGTCATTAGTCCTACAACTTAATAAAAATCATGGGTGGAAAACTTTTGCCAAACTATTCAGTCGGTTATAAATTATCGGAATGTTCAATAAGTTTGCTTGTTCATTTGCTTTTACTCATTTAACTTACTTTAAATGAAAACTAAGTGTGCATTGCCAATTTAAAGAGGAAAACGTAACCAACTCGGTGAAAGTTCGATCGATTACCTTTTTCTACCTTAAACCCTATTGTTTTTCTTCCCCAAATTTCATCCAATCTGTCGGTCTCTTAGTTATTCTCCATTTATCTCTTACTTTATCAATTTTATTTCGGGTGAAAATAACAAAAGTTTTTAAAAAATTACTATTTAGGAATATTGGGTTACAAGAAAACCTTATTTACAACAAAGGCTTAAAAAAAGCATACTATAATAAGCAAAAACTGTTGATTGTGGTTTCAACATGTAAGCAGCGTGACCTACGAACGCGCTACTGTGCGCCGAGGTATTACAATCGCATGTAAATATTTTTGAAATTGACTTAGAGTTCTACTTTGCCAACTGATCTCGTGGCCACCGCCGATTTGGTCGTCTGGGAGGCTATTGATTATTTATTATTAGATGAGGATGGGAAGTAGGAATTGAATTTAACGTGTCGGTATTAGGCAAGGTCTAGGTCATGAGGAATTTTAGATCGGTATGAATGGTATGGTTCGTGATATAGAATGGAACATTCAATAGTGTTCGGAGGACTTGGATGTAAGGACCGAATACTACCGTTGGAATTCTTTGCTGGAGTCTTGTATGGTCTGGTTAGAACGAATCATTTTGATTTTACATACAGTCTACACTGTGTAGTTGGTAATCGACCGTATAAATTTCTGTTTAATCGATCGTCTAGATACAATCGTTGAAGTACGTGGTTTCTTGGAATATTGTTGAGGTTGATAGGAGGATGGCTGTATTTCTGGTGAAGGCCGTATATTCGGATTTGTTTTCGTTTATCTTAATTCTCCAAGGAGAACCTATGGCTCTAGGCTGTGTTGCTGGAGAGAATGGGAGGTTACAACAGGATCAGGGTTAAGTGAGACCTACTCTCGTGAAGCTGTGTCATCGGCAAATACAAAGGTCTTGGAATTAAGGTGAATGGTCGGCAGTGTAGAGCGTATAGAGGAATGCTGCCTTGAGGAACACTAGCTTTGATAGGATAGTTAGCCGATGGAGGAAGCTTGGGCTACGCGAAGATCGGATGATGAAAGAGGTGGAAGGAAGTACACATTTTCTTTACCAGGTCTGTATCGCGATGAGCTAGTGTATGAGCGGTATGACGGATGCCCAACTGATCAGGAATATGGTTTAACGGTGATAATATGGTTTGCAGCTTGATAAGGAGGATTCTCGTATATTTTTCAAGGGATGGAAATCTGGCCGATGGGACGGTACGTGTTTATTTTTTATTTTTTTTCGGTTTGTGATCATAGCGATGAACGAGATTTCCCAGAGTTGTTTGTATTAATAAAAGCCTTGCCAAAACATCTTGTACTCCATTTAAGATCTGGCGGGCACTATGGAAAGGGTTCTGCCTGCAGCAATGACATTATTTCTGCCCTCCCTTATGTCGTAAAGCGCTGAGATACCCTACCAGGCTCCTATTGGCACTTCCAGTCTCTCTGAATCGGGCTAAAGCTCCGGAGACCACGTTCTAAAAAACTGCCTCTGAGATATCCACTTGCCGGTGACCTCGTTGACTCATCATCCCAATAATATTGCGAATTTCTGGTTCAAGACGATGTCTTTCCATGTTAAAGAAAATACAACTCGATTAAAATGGATAAAAGATGAGAAAACGTGTTTCATCAAACTATTAAAAATATATCGGTTAATTCATTAAAATTAATAGAATAAGAATAAGTTACAAATAGGGGTCGTCGGTGACTGCAACGGTTTAAGCCTGGACCCCACATGACCGCACCGGGCCCGCACCGCATGGCGTCCAACAGTCGGCCGACATCGGTGACGGAGGACTCCACTTGTCCGTCCCGTGTTGGACAACACTTAGTAGTTTAGTAGCTTCAAAGCTACATCGTTCGAAGCTTCATCGTTTTGTTGAGAAAAAATGTTAAGAAGTTTTAAAAATAGTGAAATAGGGATGATAGCACTTGCTTTACAAGAATAAGATGTTAATTGGCGAAGAAATCATCGCAGAAGGAGAAGAATGTGGGTTCACAATGCAAGGAAAAAATGTGTTGAAAGGAAAATTAATTTGATTATTATTTAATTAAATTATTGAGTATTTATATTCCGTATTTCTGTGTTTTTCATTGGACTGGTCATACAACCCAAGAAACTTTGTTTTCTGATATCCTCAGTTAGTTTCTTTGCGTCCATTTTACGAAATAAATTTGTACGAAGATTATAAAAAGACAGTAGAGAATAAATATATTAACGAAATATTTTTAAAAAAAATGAACAAATAAACTCTATACTGTACCTCACACGATGTGTGTCCGTAAAAACTAAATCAAACTAATCGGGCACGGCGCGGTGTGTTAGTGCGATGTGGGGCTAGCCGGCTCACTTCCATTGTCCTAATCGCTCTCGGTGTGATAACCGACAGACTGCCGTCACATGGTGCCGCCGACTCGGTGCGGTCATGTGGGGTCCGGCCTTTAGCCGTTGACATGGCGCTCATCACTGTAAGGTAAAGGTCTCGGGTTCGAATCCAGCGGGCCTGCATTTGAACTCGACATTCTTAAAAAATTACCTTTTTTTTTCAAAAACACCGGCACCCTGAGGATTGATATTACTTCTGCTGTTGCAACCCCCGTTAAAAAAATAAATAAAAAAATAAAATACAAATATCCCTATTCATTTTTGCAGTTTAGTTATACTTTTTCCAAAAATTTTTATTTGGGAGGTTGCAGATTGTTTGTTTGACGACGTTTAAGGTGATTTAGCCACGTGTGAGAGAAAGAGCAATCTTACAGAATGACATAGATCGATAAAATTATCTACAACAGCTCGTCAAGATATAAAAAATAAAATAAAAATAAATATTAAAAAAATACATTTAGAAATGGAGCAAAACCCATTGTAACATTTTAATTTCTTGATTGGTACAAGTGGTAAGAAAGGCAATCTTTTATTTACAATAAAAATACATAAAATTTATGTAAAATAGTTCCCCCACACACACACATATATATATATATATATNCAATAAGATATTTCCAAGTTTTTCAACCAAATTTGTGTACAGTTTTGTTAAAATCCCCCCCCCCCCAAATGAGTTTGGTGAGCTTTCTGCTGGGAATAATGTTCGGAGGATAAACAAATAGGAGGGGAATAAATATGAATAAAATATTGCCTTGCTGTTTCCTACACATAAGGATTATATTTTTTTGGCCATCCAATTTTTGAAGGAAGGCATCCGTCTTGGAGTGGAAATAACACAATCTTGAAGGTAAATGGACGGTTTTCATTCTCACTGTTAGTTTCTTTAGGCCAAATTACCAAAATCTTGAGGTGACAAAAAATCTTAAATGTGCTCCTACATTTTTGAATTACAGTCTTTCTTTCCTTTTTTTAAATGTTACTAGCTTTATAACCCGGCGTCGTGCAGGGGGATAATAAAACGTGTTATTTAACAAAATATTTTGAACAAACATATTGCTTTTGCCAGAAAGGAGCATAAGCATATATATAAATTAATTGAACACAATGGAATGTTTGATATCAATGATTGTATTTAATCATCATATTAGATATTTATATATGTAATATTATTTTTGTTTTGGTGTGTAATTACTGTTGCATTTAGCGTTAAATTCGTTGCAGTGCTCTTGGATATACAATATTTTTTGTGAATCTATTTGGCATATATACGAACAACAAATCCCTCATCCTGGAGCATGCAACATATAATTGTCCCTGAGAAAACCGTGGATTCTCCAAATGCAATCCACATAATAGCAATGAGTGTGACCTTGTGATTTGTTTATTATTACTCCAAAAGCCAGTTTAATTGAAAATTGCAATCATTTGAATTGGAAAGGCACTTCTGTTGTTATCATTGGTATTTTTAGTATTACCACATCCTCGCCTTTGAATTTCAGTAAGAATATTCTACGAACAATATGTTGTCGTTTTGGTGGCATTTTAAACAACAGCAAAATGCAATTCTACAACAGAGAGTCCAAAAGTCAGAATGTAAAATTAAACAGAATTCATAATATTAGAGCAAAATCATCACAATTAATACTGTACTGTAAAAAACCCTACAAAACTAAGATGGTTTACTACCTTGTCTTGATTTTTAACAGTATCTGACAGTTGATTTATATATAAGCTCAAATCCGCAGATGTTGTGCAGACTTCTCGCAGTCTACAAGCAATTCCAGTATGTAATTTACAGTAAATTAACGGCAGACATCGAGAGCAAAATCTGAACTTTACTGAAATGCAATACCATCAGTTTACCAATTGATTTAAACGATTCATTTTCATACGAAATCGACTATTGTCACGCTGTTCCGTTTTGATCACAGTAGGGCTTAGTAGGCTTAGTATTAAGAAAGACTTAATTCTCTAATTCTTCGTGCTTCGTGATGTGATGATTTAGTAGAACGTGAGGGTGACATATGAAAAATATTTTGTTCATTTCGTTGTGCTATTTCTTTTTCTGTTTCATTTTGTCTTTCATCTGGAATTCCGTTGACTATATTTCTGCGATGACCAATATTTTGCAGTTTTCGTGGCTTTTTATAAACGACAAAATGCAATTCCAACAGCACTTGTACAACAGTAGTGTCAAAAAGAATGTAACATGAAACATAATTCATAATACAGCAAAATCATCTCAACAACAAATTGAAAAACTGAACATTACGGAACTTTGCAGTCTCATATTTTATGAAATTTAGTTTTTTTTTTTTTTTTTAAATTTTTTAAATTTTTTATGGAATACACAGAAATACATCGATCTAACATGTAAAAGACAAAATTCAGTTCGTGCTTAATACATCTAAAAATAGGTTTTAAGCTGCATGTCGTTGTTTTTATGCAGGTTACTTCGGATGACACGCTAGACGCTTAATACATATCTTGAAACAGACTGAAAAGTTAGTAACAGGGTATTACATTAACAAAATTATGTAGCAAGTAATAGTATCGACTGGCAGATTCCAGACGTCAGTAAATGCCGGTAATCATTTCGCACACATATCAGTTTGTTTTATTTAAAGCAATTACACCGTTTTGTTGAGGTCTGCGGGATGGTCAACCTGCTGTTTGGTCGTTTCAGATTATCCGTGTCTGCCTGCCTACCTTCGCTGTTTTAGTCTATCAGATGTCAGATTTTGTCTGGGCTTCAGGGCTGATTTGTCTCTCGTGGGTAATGTCTTTTTCGTAAAAACGCAACAAACCCAAAACTGAAGGTGACGAAAATCCGTAACAATGAGGATAGGCAATCAATGATACGACCAATTTTGGTTCGTCACTTCGCAGACCTCAAGAAGAAATCTCACAGTCTTATAAGGCAGTATATAACCAGATAAGAATGATCTGAGATATGAAACGACCAAATTACAGTTATTCCATGCATTGATAAAGAATGGAGTAAAACGTTTGCGGCTAACTAGTTAAATGATTATGCAACTTATAGAAAAATAAGCTTTATTACTCAGGACGTACACAAGGATCCTACAAAGATTTCCTATGCTAAAAGGTAGAAGTTAAGTTTCCCCCTTCCTTACATGCTTATATAAAAGTGTTTTAACCCCCCGGGGTTGGAATAACTGAATAAACTGTAACAAAGTTAGTCCGATGCTCCAAGATGGATATGCAGCTAAAGGCCTTTTTTTTTTGAGAAATCGACGTCTTGTAGCTTGACATGTTTTTTTATACCCAATAAAAATGTGCTTGATCGATTTTAGTGGAAATAAACCTCTCTCGCCTGATAAGAAAGGCAAACAAAAATATCATAAAAACCTTATCTCCCAACTGGCAAATACATAGAAAGGAAAACCTACGAAACGAATCAATCCCCAGCGTAAACTGGACAAGTGTGGTTTACTGTTTAAGAGCTTCTCCAGACGTATTATCCCGAAAGTAGGAGTAGTTAGCAAACACTTTCCAGAGAAACGCCTTTTTCCAGGGCATGAACGATGTTCATTTCCCAGAAGAACCATTCGGTATACGCCCGTTCAGTGTTTATCTTTCTCGATAATCCCACGGGATCCCAGACCGTCCCGACCCATGGTCTAATTCTTTATCCACACGCCCCCGAGTTCCCAAGATGGCTGAATTTCTCTTGATCCAATGATGCTATTAAAAAAATAAACAAAACACGTGTTTAATATTTTATATTAAATTATATATAGTCTAGTTTTACCTTCTTTTTTTGGTAGAAAAATGAAACACGGTACCTGAGGCCCACTTCAACTTCAAGATTTTAAATTTGATGCTATCCTGATACATAGTTTAAAGGATTTTTTACGCTGAACTCAATGGTGCAATTGGTCAAAAAATGATAAAGGTATGGCGAAGAGTTTGAAAAAATGCATTTCCTTTGTTTCGTTGTTAATTTGCTTCTTCACTAAATTAAACATCAATTGTCTTTATTATTTACATTCTGTCATTGTTTGTCAAACTCGCATTACGAGAGCAAATCTTAATTGCAGGAAGTAAATAAATTTTACAATAGAATAGAATTCGTTACATTCAGTATTCAAAATGAACCGAAGAGCACGTTTTTCCGATCAACACCGGAGTTGATATGTACGCCTGCTTTATTGATAGTGGTGGTATTGCCTGACGTGCAGTCAGTCGAATTGTCTCAGAAATTTCCAGATCGCCCCAGAGTAAATCCAAGCCTTTCTATTCGTTTGCTCGCAATATGAGGATTTCCATCACCAACAAACAGCGTAATTTGGACGAGGAGCTGAATACTTTATAATATTTGCGACAATCCGAATTCCTCTCTCCGAAATATTGTAAGGGTTTTAGGTTTTTCACAAAAAATTAGAGCCGTTTCGCTATCATCTTACCCTCGGACTTCGGGAGTTTGATTATGAAGGCATCTAACGTTCCTTGCCGAAGAAAACGTTCTTCCATACATCCTACGGACTGACGAATCCAAGTTCACCTGGCAATGGCATACTAAACCGTTTTCGGCAGAGGGCAGAGGAATATCCGAGAATTTCGTACTCTTGTCACCATCAGGTGGTTCATAGTATAAACATTTGGTTTCGACTTCGCTAATATAAATGAATTGGGCAACAACAAAAACTGTTGAAGTAATTCTTTTGAAAAAGATAGATGACGTTTTATTCAAAATTATAATATTATTAACACAATATTGTTAATAAATTAAGTGCACAGATGGAAAGGATAATATATAGCGATAGATAGTTCCTCACTGATGGTGGCGCAATGACGAAATGCGTTTGAGTAGTTTAACAACCAAACACTGTAAGAACAGTTTTGGAGTGGAACTATTCCTTTCCAAACAGTGAATTGATATACTCATTCCATCTGAATTATTTCAACAAATTTCGAGCCGACTGGAAAATTATCAAAGGAGAAGTGTTTTATGAAGATATTTCCATGAAAAAGAAAAAGGAGCTGGGGGCGGCTATCAAACAAACATCCTAATGATTCTCTTGTGAGATGGAAAGTTAGTGTGTAAGAACACCAAGGGCCAAAAATGGCACAGGTAAACTACTAAAAAGAAACATAGATACAATTGATTAGACAATAACGGTGTTTGTCATTTCACATGTCAATGCGGAGATACATACATTGGACTGACTGGGAGGAAATTAAGAGATTGATTCAAAGAACTTCTCAATCCTTCAGAGGCAACGATGGAAAATCAATTCACAATGCACACAATAAAAATAACAATGACATTAATACGTACGAAAAAGACTCAGGAAACCAAATTGCAGCAATAACAGTCAATGCCCTGATACTTCTGAGAAGAAGAATTGAGTCTATTGACTAAACTAGGGAACTGGGAAGGTACAATAAGCCAGAAGGCTGCAGTGCCTGGGGAATACAAGCCCCGCTTCCCAGTATCCTTTCCACCATGCCATACCATACCAATACACACAATTCGCCCAAATAGGACGAAAACTCAACGTACTAGAGAGATATACAAGCATATAAAGCTTAAAGATGAGTATACAAACCAACTCACATTGCACACCAAAATAATCGACATCATGACTGACCAATGAAACCAATACCCAAGCCCCCTACCGCGAAGCCCCAATACCCATTTCGATAACCGACGATTATGTCGCAACATTTAGAAACAAATTCTGCCACTGGTACTCGAGAGGGTGCAAGGGCGCAGAAGTCTTTTCAATTTGAAATTCTTTTTGTTTTTTGTAATTTTTGTAATTTCAAAGGAGTTATTTTACACCAGCTTGTTCTTTATGGAAGTTTTATGAACTTTGAACTATAAGCGATAAAGGGGTTATGTTTAAGCAGTAAACACTTCAACCACTTCGCTCAAATGGAAAGGTTTTGCAGAAGCCAGAATTGCTGTTCAAGTGTTTTTCGATAGCTCTCTCGAGTAGCGGTTCCATCGTTCCATCCTACTGGTCGAAACTCCGTGCCCTCTGATCACGGTGGGCTACTCTTTGTATATTAATTTTGTTTTATATTAAATGAATAATAAAAATTTCTTTGTTGAAAAACAGTAAATTACATAAGCACCCTTCTAAGATTCTTCCAATAAAAAAAGGACTTAAATAGATACCCCTTAGTAATTCTGCTAAATAAAATATACATTTTCTCCTGGAATGTTTGTTTAGATTAAGAATAAACTTTTGCATGATTAAATGTAATGAATAAGTAAATTTTTCTGAAGCTCTTTGTTAATTGAAAGTAAGTTTAAATTATTAAGCGTTCGAAAGAATGCAGTTTCATTTTTGTGCACCGTTATCAGAATCTCTTCTTTAGGACTGAAAGTACTGTTGCTCTCGGTGGAATTGATGAAGCTTTTGTCTTCGTTGGATCGAAAGCTCCGGTCAATCGAGAGGTAGTAGTACGTACTATTCTTCGAAATTACCACATTCCGTTATCGGTCGGCACCATTCCTCGAGAGACAATGGCAGCACCGTAGGTCTTTTCTGCAAATTCGGCCGCCCCCTATCACGGATTCTTCCGTTTAATCCTGGCCCCCTGCAAACAAGCTTACGCCGCGAAGCCCTTAAAGGATTCCCCGGCTCTTTGGCATTAAAAAATCCTCCCTCTATTCACAACCAGTTGGAAAACGATTGGCAAAGTGGGTAATCCCTTTGTCCAGAATTTACGCCACGCCTTCTTTGATCGATACGCTTTGGAACGTCTTAAAAGATGCCTTCGGTTTTTCTCTTTGTGAACGGAAAACAGAATTTTCTCCCCTATACTAAGTCCTAATGGTAAAATCTCACCGGAATACAAATGTGCCGTTCGCCCAATGATAAATCCCAGGCTTTACACTTCAAGAGAGAAGCAATTTTCAGATCGAAAATGCCTCGAACGTTCCGTGGCAGAGAAATTCACGGCATTCAGAAAGGATAATTATAACGTAGTTGGTGTTTTTAAGCGGGCCATTGGTAGGTAAGGTCATTTGTATTGATTTCGCCTAGTTGAAAAGAGCAGTTTCCGCCCCCCAAAGAAAAAGAAGTAACCTGGTTGCTGCAGAAATTTTCTTCCCACAGTTTGAGTGCATTTGAGTTCAATCCTATTTTCCATTTTCCCCATGGATGGACAGGACAAATTCAAAGGTACAAACTTTTAACATTCAAGCCCAAAGTTTTTTTTCCCCCTTCCCCGTAGACATTTACAGTTAGGCTTTAATAGTTATTGAAGTCGGCAGGGACAGTAGCGATAACGCCCGGTGCGCTGATAGGAGGACCGAAAGCTATTTTTAAATAGGAATTTTAGCAGATCCCTTTCTTAAAGATGTGGATAAGGACCATATTTACAAATAGATACCTGTGGTGGATACGTCTAGGATGCAGGGTCACGTTTTGCTCCCTCCCGTCCTGCCGTCCGCCAGGCTCAGAACCCTTCCTTCAGTTATATTATACCTTGTGTCGGTTTGCGTTCATATTTACGTTTAAAATGCTCTGAATACCTCAATTTTGTCAGATTTCAATATTGATATCTAGTAATGTGGGGTGTTTAGTGACCGTTAGTCAATGATTATTCGGACATCGTGAGATGCGGTCTGGTGTAACGTAGGTCTTAGAATAACATTTTCTTTATCGTGCCAACGTTGCGATCTTTACTGAGATCATTTTCAGGGCCTGGGATTTATAAACATCGTTTGAATTTAAGAAATACATGTAGGATGTGGAAAAAAAATGATTTTAAACAATGCAATAAAATTTTTTTTATATACAATCAAAGTATATGTACTCACTGAAAGAGTTTGTTTTCGGCGTATTATATAATTTTACTAATACATGTAGGATGTGAAAAAATATTATGAATTTATACAATGCTATAAATTTTAGCATAAAAAATGCTAGAAAAGTTTAGAGTTAAAAAAAAGCGAAAGTCTTTCTAAATAGTTCAAAGGTTCCAGTTAAATTACGTCGTCATTTTAAAGGTACACACCCGGAACTCCGGAAAACAGATTGACTTACTTGTTAAGTGGCACAGGCAGGTAAAGCTCATACCATCGCGGAAAACCGTGTGTTAACGATATTGTATCTAGCATGCTTGCCGAAAAAGCAGAAAAATTTATATGTTTGATGCTATTATCTAACGTTACGTCAAAAGACGTATACTTGATTTATCAAAGGATATGAAAGAATCGTTGGTTTCTCGCATATAACACAATTCATTTTCTCTCCTAATCGATTAATCAACTAACGTCGCGGGGTTTGCTATTTTATTGGATTTTGTCTGTTCTGAATACTCAGAATGTTTTGAGGAGGATATTCTGTTGTGCAAACCACTTTCTGCCAATGCAACAGGTGCCGAAATATTCAGTTTATCGGACATTGTTTTGTAACTATGTCCACTGCAGATATGTGTGGTGATTAGTGACCCTAAATCGATATTTATTTAGAAATCGTGAGATGCGGTCTGGTGTGATGTAGGTTTCAGAAAAACATTTTCTTTATCGTGCCAACGTTTCGATCTTTATTGGGATCATCTTCAGGGCTCAAAGTGTTTGTCTTCTGTGTAATTGTGTCATTCTTGCGTGTCGTGTCGAGAGTCTCACGATTTCTAAATAAATTTTGCACTCTCGACACGACACGCAAGAATGAAACGATAAAGAAAATGTTTTTCTGAAACCTACATCACACCAGACCGCATCTCACGATTTCTAAATAAATATGTCCACTGCATTGATGTGTGCACAGATGCAAAAACAACGATTGGCCAAACGACTGTAATGATTACTAAAATAAAAGATAAATCGACTGCAGCTGCATTCATTGTGTTTTCCACAGCATGCTTTACCTACGAAATAAATATCATCCTCTTTCAAGAAAGTTTTGGACGAGTCTGTTCAAATTATTAATTATATGAAGTCAGGGCTATTGAAGGCAAGACTTGTTACAATACTAACAAGCCTTCCTCATTCCCTCCTTCTCCATACAGAAGTGCAGTGGCTGTCTCGGGGAAAGCATTTTCATGTTTGCATGAATTACGTTCTGAAGTCATATCTCTGTTGATGAACCACAGTGTTGAATTGGCCAGCGTTTTCAGTGATGAGAAATCGTAACGTACACTGTCGTATTATCGGATATTTTTATGAAAATGAATGAGATGAGTGTTTCTTGGCAAAAGAATAGTATCACAACTTTCGAAGCGAGTGACAAAGTTCGCGCCTATAGAAGAAAAATCCAGTTTTGGGTTGAATCTGTTGAAAAGGAAGAGGTGGGGTGTTTTCCTGAGGTAAATGATTTTTTAAAAGAAAACAAGCTGGAGTTTGCGAACGACACGTTGATTGATGAAATATGTGAACACCTTCGAAGTTTGGCGATGTCCTTTGAGCACGACTTCCCAACCACTTGAGAAACAATGCTGCCAGACCATGAATGGGTAGTCAAACCGTTTTCAGTTTCGACAAAGTCAACCGGTTTCAAGTCAATGATTGAGAGACATTACTTCAGGCTCCACCTTGAAATCCACTTTCGAGTCCGATTCTTATCCTCATTTTCGGCTCCGTCTGGAAAACAAAACTTTTCAACCGCTCGTTGACAAAGCAAAAAGTGTTCTTCTTCCATCTGCTACAACTTAGCTGTGCTATTTTCTATCTAGCCACCAAAACTAAATACCGCAGATGTCTAGATGCTGAGCCCGACATCCGTCTCATCAAAAATTAAACCCAACATATTCAATTTGTGCAGGCTAAAAACCTCGCTCTTTCGTTTTATTTATTAATCATTAATGGTCAAGTTAATACCTTTAAATTTAGCTATTGCTTCATCTACTTATTCATTCCATTCAGTCCAATTTGATTTTTGTGTTCCGGATTTTATAGATAAAATTAAATATATCAATCTAATGTTTGTTTTCATAGAGTTATCCCTCTTTATCACCTAATGAGTAATGGAGTGGGTAATTTACAAAACTATAATTTTTTTTTTTTTTAATTGGCCTTATGATCTTTGCATATTAGCCATGACGAATCTTTTATATATGTTGTTCAAATTGGGGGTTATCGGGAAAAAAGTGCCAGAGGCGACGGTGGGAATCGAACCCACGACCGCGGCGTGAGAGTCTCTCATGCTAACCACTCGGCTACCGCGGTCCCCCATAACTATAATTTACTACATACTGTAAGTTTCTCATTTCAAATACTTAAATGAGATGGGTCCTCCTGGATTTTGTTCTGTGAAAGGGGTGGGCTGGATAAAAGGTTTGGGAAACTCTATCAAATTGTTATGTTGACTGACCAGTTTTCCTAGTAGAAAAATGAAGTTGTTCAAAACACTAAAAGATAACTTCAAACCTCAAACCTAACAGTTGCATAAGGTGCATTTGTCTTTTCGTCGTAACTGTACACTATAATATATAATGTTCTTTGCACTTCAAACATTAACTGGGTTTGTTTATTCACGGGGAAATAAATATTGTTTGGTATACATTATCTTATTTGAAAAAAGATCTCAAGAATAGCGATAATTTATCTAAAAATATTCCATTAAATACTCTAAAATGTTTCTTTCTTAGTTCGTATTGGCAATTTTGAAAAAGAACGTGTGAAATACGCTTTGAAGTTGTGTTACTGAACCCCAAGGTCTTGAAATTTTTCACAAGTATAGTGTTGTATTTTAGTTGTCCTGTATAGGACAAAAGAAATGTTTATTTAAAAATTACTCTTCTCATTAGTAGAGAAAATATTCTGAGTTAACACTCTGTATAATTATAAAATGTTAGATGACCACTTTTTTACTCACGAATAATCTGTATCTTGGTGTAGTATGAATAAAAAAAGTAAATTCAGTTGTAATCTGCTAAGCTTGTGACATATTTTAAAGTAATTACTTTTTGATACTGATAATTATCTCGACAAAACAATCTCAACGATGTCTACAGATTGATGAAATTAAGGTTTTAATAAATGGTTTCAAATTTCTTTGAAGTTAGATTCAGCCTGAACTTTGTCAAGGACTTTGCTATTTATCCATGATGACCTTAAAATAGGTCAAAAGATTGACAGATAACAATTTAATTTGTTTTTTCATTCGGACAATACCGAGATCCAGATCCTGTATTAACATATAAGACAGAATTGCACAGATGTCCTTTTAAACTCGGAGAGCATTTTAATAAATTCTGCAACTTTCTGTCTTATTTTTAAGATTTTGTAATTTTTTATATGGTTGTCTCCAGTTGCAAAATTAGATGATATTTTGTGGCGAAACATTTAGAATTGATTAAAGTTGGCGATTATTCCGAAACAATACGTGGTAAGTATTTTGAGGAAAGGCTTAAATTTCAACTTTCTCAACTAAGTATTTATTCAAAAGTAATGTAATCAAGATCTTTGTACGACAGCCGCTTGAGTTTGGGAGTCCGAATTCCCCAGCACTCAAAAGGCTTAATTATTAATATTCGAGGAAACTTTAAGTAGGCAATTAAATGATAAGGATCCGAGACAGCGTGAAATGTCCGTTCACACACCCTTTACATAAATACGGATAATAACAGTAATTCCTATGGGTTGTATACGACAATGATAACCGTGTGTGATAATAAAATAATAATAATAATAATAATAATATCTTCGCACAGTAGGTGGATATAGAAGCGATAATAAAGCAATATCATTTGGTAACTGAGGGTAGTATCTTCACGGAATCCGAGGCATTTTTGATTGTCATCCAAGACTAGGTTGTACATACCAAGAACTACCTAAAGAGCATTGTAAGAAATCAAAGATGAAAAATGAAAGGTGAAACTATGTTCTATTTCTATTCACTTTCTGTTGTATGCACATTTTTCAATGGGAACATTTCTGCTATTCCCTTTTTTAAATACTACAATTTTAGTTTTGTATTAGTTTACACTGACATTACAAAAGTCAATGAAAGTACTTAAATTCCTAATCATCAGTTGAATCTGGCATCATCAGAAACTAGCATAATGTCATCTGCGAATACATACAAAAGAGAGTTGACTTTAGTTTTCCCAAAGAAAGTTCGCCACCAATACTATCGATAGTATCACCATATAGTAAATAGATATATATCTATAGTGAGAAGAAGCGGGCTCAATAAGCACCCTTGCCTGACTCCTGTCATAGTTGGGAAACTATCAGAGGTCCATCAAACCATACACACATATTTTATTTATATATTTAATGAAATAAATATTTATTTATATTATGTATATAAACTTTTTATTTATGCTATGAATTTCCCGAATACCCTTAGTTATATAATTTTTATAATTATGCATTTCGGTCAGTGATATCAAATATCACTTTAAAATCCACCAATAGTACAGATACTTTTTTAATCCGTTCTTTTCAATATAATTTAATAATATAGCACAGAGGAAATAGGTGATCAATGACGGAATTATATACGAAAATTTCAGTATCTCTAACATTTATAAACAGAATTAATTAAAAGGTGAAATTCGATTTAGATAAACATTAGTGCCGATTTGTGGGAGGTCTTAAGTTTGTTTACATTCATTGTCATATCTTTTAAACGTTCTGTCCCAATTTGATATGAAGTGTTTTTATGCGATGATACTTGTCAATTGTTTATTTAATTGTTAATTGCTTTTTCCCTCACATTGGTTTTGGTTCTATTAACTTCTCGAGTATAAGGTCAGGACAAATACGACAACAAACTCATATTTTTTATATAATGTAAGCGAATTTGACATTGTATTTTTTGTTGTGAAATAAAAATTGCTTTAAGAGTAAATAACTTGGCAAAAGCTAAAAATCTAGTAAAATAAACTTCTTATGCAGCATTGATGATTACAAAATCATCAGCTCGAGGTGGGGCTGGGGGATTCACTCAAATAAATTATTCTAAAAGCGCTTTACAGAATAGCACTAAAACTTAAACTGCTCCAGTTATCTGGGGAGTAATTAGACCATCTCTCCAACAAGAGGGTGGGGAGAGCGAGGAGAGAAGTCTACGGATAACCTGTCAGGAACAACAGTAACCGCCAAAGGGAGTCGGTGCAGAAAAGGTAGTCAGAGTTGCCGTCCCCTTCGTCTTTTATAACCCAACCCGTATACCATTCCGTCGTGCATAAACTACAATTTGACGGGAGCGACCACAAGTTGGAAAACCTTGGCCATACCTCGATCTAAGTTGTAAGAACTTACCTTGGTAAAGGTAGTAAGTGATACCGCTAACACTTTTAGGGTTAGACTTGCCTAACACGGCGAGATCAACCCGGACGATTGCTGTCAGAAGGACCCAGGGCGAAGTCCGCCGGCTACCAGTTTATCAGAGCACCGTTGCAAGTATCAACAGACAGTTGTGCTAGGTGTACCAAAATCTTCGATAAAGTTAAAATAACTGACATGTGTAAAACCGTCATTGATTTATCGCATAAAATATTTCCAAAACCATTCAGTATAATGATTCAAAAGATATCTAATCGGAACAAAAAATAATTTTATTATGATATTGTTTAATTTTATTCTTATAGGGTGTGCATACGTTATTAAGAAGATAAATTAATTAGATCATATTTAAACAGTTTATAATTGATTTCTCTTATCATTTTGTTAATTATTTTTATTCAAAGTCATATCGGTGGAGAATATTTTATTTAATAATACAGTTGCTCTGCAATTTGGTGAATTTTGGCTAATATATTTTTTTATCATCGATCAATTCAAAACTGGTCTGCAACCCCCTAAATCCCTAAGAATAGCGTAATGTGGGTCCCATGTCGCAGAGGAATTTTAAGCAACGAGGTAGAACATATACTTTCTAAAAACGAGGCCTTGGAACAACACGTAGGCCCAAATTTTGTGACGTAAACTATAGCCACTTTAAAATAGAATTGTCATCTTGGATAAATGAGCACAAAACTAATACTGGGAGTGAAAACCAGGTATGAGACAAGCAAAAAAAGACAACTGATGATAAATTGTTCTGCCGTAGTTGCGACGGCAGCTCTACCAGTTCGCAGCAATGGGCTTGTTAACTTATGTTAATTTGCTGCGCTCTGAGGTAATAGAGTCAGTACATAGAGCCTCTCCAAGCGCGATTTTCTGGCTGAAGAATATTTAATATTAAATTATTATTATTAAATTATTCAACAATAAAATAATCAACCACAGTAGTGGGTCAAACATTTGCAGAGGGTCTCCCTGTACACTCCCCATCTGAAGTGACCGATGAACTTTAATAGTGCTACCATAGGACAGTGTGCTCGGACCAGTCTTCTACCTCTTGTATACATCAATTATCCCATCCACAGCTCTCCTTGCATCCTTCGCCGACGACAACACCTCCTTTCGTCCAATTTCGATCTTGATAAAAGCTTTGGAGGAGCTACAATCACACGTACATTGGATTGCAGAATGAAACAAATTATGGAGAATAAAAATGAATGAAAACAAGTCACCCATATTACATTCACCCTCCGAATCAAAACTCCTCACACAATCATACCTCAACAACATCCCTATTCCCAAAGCTGAATGTGGACCTCGGGCTCTATCTTGACTCACGACTGACGAGGAAACAACACATCCAAATAAAAAGGCAAGAACTGAATATACGTTTCGGACTACTCTATAAACTACTCGGACGCAAATCTAATTTGTCGACAAAAAACAAACTAGCACTGTACAGAACACTACTGAAACCGATTTGGACATACGGACTGGAACTATGGGGCACCGCTAAACCTACCAACATCCAACGAATTCACTCCTTCCAATCGAAAGTCCTGAGAATTATAGTGCTCCTTACTATGTCTCCAACGCATCCGTTCACAATGACCTCAAAATACTCTTGTAAATAAATTATTCCCGGCTAAATTCACCCAGTTCCACGACAAACTCTCCACTCACCCCAACCCACTAGCCGAATCCATGTCCAACATAATCCATCCCTACAATCCTGTCCGCCGATTAAAGCGGAGAGAGCCTCGGGACCTCCTCATCAAGGTCTAACCTTGCACAAAACTGGGATACCCACAATGGTTGGCGACTTCCCTCAAGGCATGTTATAAAGTGTATAATGTAAATATGTAAATAATCTCAATTTACGAGATGTATACAGGTAGTAATTAAAAGAAATAGTGCTACACTTTTCTTGCTTTCACCTCGACTGCATCAATGTTATGTCAACTTAACTGTTTCAGTTGTGCCGAAACCTAATCGCGTATTTAATTGTAAATTTGTTAGGAGGTATACTACGCAAAATATGACAATGGCTATGTCACACAGATAGAAAAATGGAAAAATTTTAATTTACGATATTTATCTTAGTATTTGAAAACACTTCTCGGTACAATTTTGAAATTCCTCTTTATTCATTATCTTATTTCAATGATTATTATTTACGTACCTGTCTGAAAAATATTTCCCAATCGTAAACTTTAATCACCGTCTAATATAAATAATTAATCGAGCAGTTTAGCTTCAACTCCACTCGATATTATCTATACATCGAGTATTAGTTTTTAAAGTTTAAAAATGTCTTGACAAAAAAGTATGATCGATTTTTAATAATGTTCATATATTTATTTAGAAATCGTGAGATGCGGTTTGGTGAGATGTAGGTTTCAGAAAAACATTTCCTTTATCGTGCCAACGTTTCGATCTTTTATTGAGATCATCTTCAGGGCTCAAAGTGTTTGCTTTTGTGTAATTGTGCCATCCTTGCGTGTCGTGTTGAGAGTGCTCATATACATGTGAAACCACATTCATATGTATTTTTCGACTTATTTCATTGAGGATAGAGGACCTTTTAAATTAAGTAAATCTTAACGCAACTGAAACCTGAAAATCCGTAGGATCTCATTAGATTTTCTCTTTGGTGCCTAATCGGAATCACATAAAATCGAAACTAATTAAACGCCCGTTAGTACGGTTGGACTAAATTGTATTCATTACATACAATCAATGTATTATTCCTTAACAATGAGATTATACATTGTTACAGGCTTGAAGGAAAAATAATTTGTCTAGAACAAGGGTGGACTATATTTACAGTCCTTGCCATATTAATAAATAGAGGATTGCAAGCCAAATCATACTGTTTGTATACAAATCTGTGTATTAATGAACATGAATTGTTAATGCAATCATCGGACGATTCAAAATTGATAACTCATTTATATAAAGCTCAAATCTACGTTCGTGTACAGAGTTCTATCTCGCAGTTCACCGGCAATTCCAATTAGTAATTTACAATAAATTACCGACAGGCCTCGAGAATCATCCACCCCGTGTGCTGGCCGTGTGAGTCCGGGGTCAGACGGCCCCAGGGGCTATCAACAGTTAGGTCGTTTCCGCTTACAACGCCATTAGTCTCTCGTTCACAATCTCACTAACTCACATACATACATGGAATAAATACATTCTTCCATATTTATATGCCATTTAGTCAGTTAGGGTGGTGGAGTACTTGTTATTGTTATCAATATTGCTCCATCGGCTCTCCCACACTTTTTGCTAATAAATACGTTCACCATCACACCACCACAATCACTTGGGACGATACAAGACTGTCAGTACTATATACAATAAAACGTCTAATTTCCTCCAAGAACTGGAACAGGGGAACAAGATACTCCCAGCTATGTTCAAGCTTAATGCTCGTATCGGGTGGCATTTCTTAGGCGGGGAAAACACCCGATGCAACGCTATGCGACGCTGCCAGGTGCTACCCGACGCAAATCCAAAGTCCAATTTTCCATAAGGTTTATTGCCCGATGCTTAGGGGTAACTAAACTTTCCAAATTCAGCCCTAGTTACACTGGGAATGGATTCGTGGTGGCTCGTGGTGACGCCTCTGGCGGGAACTTAGACAGAGGCTGTCTTCTATCTGTTATCTTCGTGAAGCTTGCGTAGGGCCAGCGAAATTACCCCCGGCCTCACGGGAGACGTTGCGACCGGACGACAGCGTGTAAGTGTTGAGGACGCGATGATCATGCTGAATAGTCCCTCGAATGCGTGAGTAAGCGAACGGAAACGGGTAGTGAATCGGTGTCTCTGACTCGAGTATGCTTTGCATTGTTGTGCGTATGACCGGCGTGATACTCTTGGGGAAGCGAAGGATCAGACCACCTAGGCTGAGCTTATGGCGTCCCTCGAATGCGCATGACAGGTGTAGGCTGAACTCGATAAGAGACTTTACCGTAGGCGGTGCTCATCTAGGGTGTGGTTAGCAATTCCACTTTAAACTAAACCGCTGCCGGGGCGTTCCCGGAAGTTTCTACGCTAGGGGAGCCCCTACACTCACGGAGTTAGAGAGGCCGTCTCTATCTAGGGAGTACACAGGAGAACAGGCTGATGTATTTCAGCCTGTTAGCCTTTTGCGTGCGGCATACGACCCGATGCACAATGCGGGCCCGGCCATTCGGAGTGGACAAGCGGAGAGAGAGGGGTTGTCTCGGCCCTTAGAGCCTGGGGAGCCTCTACACCAACACTGCGACGGTAATACCATTCCGTCGTATGCGGAAGTGCGTCAGCTCTCATCTTGAGAATCAAAACGTCCGATAAGGCCGAATAGGGTAGGTGCGGACGCTAAAGATCCTCTTGTCTTGTTGACGATGAGTTCTCGGGAACGGAATGCCCGATGCACCGCTACCTTACTCAACGCTCTGCTATCCCCACTGCCCAGATTTTCGTCGGGTAGCATCTAGTACAGTCGAAGACAAAAGAACCGGACACTCATATTTTTATTCAAACTACATGTACTATTGTCGTTATATTAATTACAACATACTTATTTTAATATAAACCAAAAATTAACCAGGATCAAAAAATCATTAGTTTTTATTTAAAAAAAAAAAAAAAATTAATGGTTTGGTAGAAAATTGATCAAAACACCGGAATACGATTTTTTGATATAATGAATTTAACTAACAATTTATTACACGGTTTTGCTCAAAATAATGCATTAAGAACAAAAGAGGCGTTGCGATTGTGATACTGATTTGTAATTCATGCTGTGTGACTACGTGGCGTGCGCTTGACGTCGGATAGATGTGCATACCCTACCAAAACGTGGCAAGGTGTCGGGTAGCGTCGCATAGCACTGCATCGAGTGTGTCCCAGCTTTACGCGCTGTCTTATGAAGCCAAGGAAATTGCACCCTTCAATTAGGTGGGACAAATCGTACAACCTTTCTCTGCATGCCGGACATGTACGTGTGTCAACCTCGCTTGGCCTATTAATCGGGTGAGGATGATTTTCTTTTGAGATTTCATGCTTCATTCGTTTCATTTTAGTTAGTCCGGTCATTTTATTATGTTCAGGGGTTGGTCTGTGCGCCCACATGATATGTCCTGTTTGTAATTACACCTGAATGTGTCAAAACAGCTACGCAGGCCTTGACCCAAAAGTAGGTGTCTGTGTGTCAACCTCGCATGGCATTCCTTAATCGGGTGAGGATGACCTCTCTTCTACGAGTCAGATCCTCCAAGGGCCACGTATCGACAGTGTTCTTGATAGTGAGACCTTCATTACCCATTACCGACGCTGCCCCTTTCTTTCATTGTATTTGTGGAGTCAGAGGGTATTGGAAATTTAAAATGTTTATTTTTTATGCATTTAATGTAATTGTTAAATATCATAGTCGTCGAAATCGAAAAGGCCTGTCCGGAATTTTTTGTTGCTTGCTTTTTATTTTTCTGTCGGAATGTTTCAACGTAGAAAATATTTTATGTACGGTATTTAATTTCGTTTGGGTTTCTATTTGATTTAAATTACTTTATTTTTTTATTTTCGTTAGTGTAATATTGTAGTAATCTATTTGTCCATAAACTTCAATTAAACGATTTTCTTTTTAATTTTTGTAGGTTTTTATTAACTTATAATTTGAATATTTAGACTGTAGTAATCTGTTATTTAAATTACTGCTTGCAAGATTTGAGATTGCTGAAGTAATTAAACGAAGTTTGAAATATTATATTATTTTATTAGGTTATTACTGTAGGTTTAAAGCTTTTTCATAAATGTTTATAAAATTTACAGTTGTGATATGAAACTTTCAGGCATGAAGTGTTATATTAATTAAATAAACAAATATTTCTAAATAATATACCACCCTGCGTTTAGTTGTAGTCCTTTTAGCAAAAACGAATCGCGCTTTTTTTAATTTATGAAAATAAATTGAAGCGTGTTGAATTAATCGATTATGAAGGGAAAGTTAAGCTTTTAAAAACGACGCAATTTCCATCGTCACTGTCGCCTTATATAGTGTATAAAAGGCATTATATTAAAGAAAAGTTTTAATTTGAAAATATCTTGACCGAGTTTTCAGTGGTCGTGTTTACAGAGAGAAAATTATTCTTTGAGCTCTACTTTGAAATTTATGAATTAACCATCGTTCTACTCTCAACAGGATGTGGATACTTTTTACTTTGCGGTACTGCCTACCAGTAAAGAACATTTTAACCGTCGGTTTTAACCTCGGTTTTGAACTGGTCTAAACTTTTTGATAATAGCGAGAGATTTTTTTTTATTATTACAGACGTATGGGAAATTTATTATGGTCAAGCCCATGCGGATTTGCGAATTGGTAGGTTTGGGATTCGAAAACCGAGGAAACAAAAAACAACTACCAACTTCAGACTTTGAAAGTAAAGTTTCTGTTCTCTTTTAGAGGTAATTTTTAACGGCTTAAATAATTAGCTTCGGCCCTAACACATTAGGCCGGGTTTATCTCCCGGCTGGCCCGTTATCAAGGTCTGCCTTGTGCGGTTATCTCGTGTTCCCCCTTTCACTTTCTCCACATTGCCCCTTTCCTATTTATTGCCGAGGACGAAAACGTAACTGAGCTACAGGTCACTACGTTTTTAGTACTTTGGAAAACGAACAGTTTCTCAACTTGTCCCGAGGGTAGCATCAATTCCCTTTTCGAGTTGTCGATAGCTATTACCGAACTTGTTGTTAGTTATTTCTTTTTTTTTTTTTTTTCAAACATTTCAGTTTGTGCAATATGTAACATTTCCTCAAACATTAATTCTAAACTGGTAAAGATACTGTGTGATCTTAGGACTACGGAGTGATGAAGCTGTTGTTTTGCTTGTCTTTCTATTTGGGTCTGTCAGATGTGTTTTGGCATTTTACTATGATCAGTGGTTGTGATGGATCTTTTTTGTCAGTTTGTCCCACCCTGCTTATAACCCCGACCCACTCGTTCTCCAGCCAGGCAGGCCAAAGCACGGTAAGTCGGTAACGACAACATATTGTATGTTGTGCAATATTGCTTAAGTTTCAACAACCTTCTACAATAACCATTAACTTATTTCTTTCTATGATAGTTTATTGTAGAAATATGAAATTTTTGTATGTTAGGCCTATATTATTTTTAAAAAATTCTTTTTATTGTGTTTGGGTGTTTCCAGTACATTTATCGATAACTGCGATATGATTTATGTTTTTTTGGAAATGTACTGAAAATATGAATATTCCAGGATATATCAGGTCGCATAGAAAAGTTTGATTTGAGAGATCAGTAAGAAATATTTAAAAAAACGCGTGTTTTTATATTATTAATATACACTCAAAGACAAATACCGGGCACTTGTATTTATTTGTTTATTTTCCATAATACCTAGGTCAATTAATAGCTGACTTAAAACGTAAACCTTACATAAATAACGTGTGCACCTTTGTAGAGTGTTACTCATCCTTTTACACTCTTCATAGTAAAAATAAAGAATATATCTAGTGATTTTATTAGTTTTCTAATTTTTTTCGTTTATGAAACAAGAGAATTGAGTAAAACATTAATAATTATTTTTTTCTTAAAAGCATGATTTTAAGTGGATAAGACCTCGCAAGATAGCGTGATTTAGCACTCCTAAATGCCATGCCCACAATTAAATCCTGTTAAGCAGCACTTTGCGCAGATGATATAGCGTTTTTATGGAGTTTTACATGCAAGTCGAATCTGCTAAAAATACAAAGGATGCTGAACAAATTCTTAAGGCTAGTCACATCATCTCGCAGACGGACCAGGTTAGATCAGCTTCACAGTGAAGCTGACATATCTTGGATTTACGACGCGGTTACAGCACAAACCATAAATCTTCAGTATAAACTCGCCTCAAATAAGAACGTCCTCTGCAGATCGATTGGAAATTACGACACCCAGATTCCTTGGAAGCACAACCGATTGAAAACAATCTTGCACTAAATAATTTGTATATGCACGTGTCCACACGCGTTTAACTTATTTTTCTATTTATTTATTCTTGTAGTATAGTTACATGTACATTTGAACATACACATGTCCACACGTTACATTTACTTACCTAATTAATTATTTATTTATTCTTAGCGTATGGATACACTTGGGTTCATGTGCATATGTATGCAATCACATATTTATTTGTGAATGTATGTACATATTTATTTGTTAAATAATTAATTATTTATTCCATTTATTTATACTATTTATTCATTCTATTTATTTACTTTACATTTTAAATTATATATATAATGTTTATAGATAATTTATAAGTATGTACATATAAGTTATTTAAACCTTGTTATCTGTCAAAATGTTGATTCACACTCAAAGTTGTCTAAAATTGTTCACATAATTTAAAATCATTACCATTAGTCAAAAGTGTCAACGGTATTTTATAATCAGTTTTCCCCGCAAACGCAGTAGCAGGCTAAACAAGACAACATTGTTAAGGTTGTAGAAGGTTATAAAGCCCAGTGTCTTTCGCACTTTTAACACAGATAAAAATTGGAAAAAGAAAATCAAGGAGTAAAAGTGCCTACTCCGCCTAGCCCGGGTCCAACCAGCCCAACCACACTCCCCCTTAACCAAATAACCCCACCTACCCCAACACTTTCCTCAAGCCCCCAACTGGATTTGCCTTGTGCAAATCCGGAAGGCCCCCCAACATCCCGTACTCCACCGGCCCAATGCTCCACCCCACCACCCTCATCAATCCCATCACAACCACCCTCTCCTTCCTGTGAGGTGGAGAATGACGGATTCATCCCCGTACATGGGAAAAGAAAAAGATACCCACCAAACTCGCCAAAAGGCGTAACGGTAGGAGAGAAACCTGCGCCTGTGTCCCCTGTGTCTCCGGCACAGAAGAAAAGAAAGCAAGAGGAAGAAAAAGAAATTAAAAACNAAAAGAGGAAAAAAAAAAAAAAAAAAAAAAAAAAAAAAAAAAAAAAAAAAAAAAAAAAAAAAAAAAAAACACACAGATAAAAAAAGAATCGGGTTGCAATTTGTATATATGTAAATATTTAGTCAAATATACTTTTTCCAGGGTAGATAGCACAAGTGCTGGGTGTGCCGCTCTAAGGTATATTGAGGAAGTTTTGTCCAATTCGCTCCATTATTAGGGACAACTTCCTGTTAGTCGGAGGATGTAGGGATTTTATAGGCGATGTATAGTCTATACTAACTTAGTTAGTTGTGGGTAGCATGGCACATAATATATGAAGGAGGATTGCGAGTGTGACGGTATTGGCAATTATTTTCACGGCATTTATTACCGTTCTGTAGTTAAAGAAGTGGATGATAAAGGTTGACGAAAACAAATGCCAGTCCAAATTGTTAAAATTTCAAACGTTTCTTTCTGTCCAATCCCGATGTAACAACTTCCACTCCTCATGTTCAGGACATCCCGATCCCTTACTAAACTCGCTTTCCGAGCCCGTCTGCTAATCGATCGCCTTGTGATGTCATCCTAAGTGATAGCGAGTGTCTGCCTGCCATTACACCGAGGTATTAACATTAATGAGTGACTTAATTAACAAAAATAGCCTTTCAACAAAATAATGGTCATGGCATTGGTCCATCAATGTAGTTTGATGTAACTATGGACCTCAGTGTTAAGGCTTGCTTTATAAGCTTCAAATATTTGCATTTTCTATTCATAAGACATAATCATCAGTGACAGGCTGATTTGGTTTATTTATCCTTGACCGTATACTTCGGAAACGGGGTATTGTCGATTCTTCTACATTTTTCCTCCTTTGACCGTTCGCTGTTTCGTTGTCCTTTATCGAATTATTCTAGACCAAATGGTAAATTTCGTTAACAGTTTTGGAGTCCGTTGCATTAAATAATATATTAATAATTTCAGCTCCGATTTCGGATTTTTTAAACTTAAAACCTACGGTATACTCTCAAAATTTTTTTATCCTAAATATGTATTTGCATAATCGATCATATTAATTATTTTAATTAATTATAATTTTGATTTAAGGTCTAGGCTGAGATGAAAAAGTGTCACGAGTAGGATCCCGCATGACATTTGCTTTTTCACATCAACCAGAACCTTAGATTAAAAGTATAATTAATTCAAATTTTAACATATTTCCGTTTCACAAAGATTGAAGCGAAAGGTTAAAATAAACGGAAACAAATTATTTGGAAAATCGCATCGTTGATGGAAACTAAACTAAAAACATTTCTGTGCTGTTTTAAATTTACATCTCGTCGAGTTGAAACGTGAACTGGGTGGGATGCTGCAATATCTCTTTCGAAATTTAGAAGCTCTCGGTCGAATTAAGCAGTTGATCCTCTTGAGTTGTTCGGCACTGTTTATTTTCAATTATCGTCTTTCCTAAATGAATTTCTAGAACAGTATCAGTAAATGTAGCAAAAAAGGGCAGCATTCCATTGTAATGAATTGTAACTGAAGTCCGACTTAATTTTGAAAGGAGCCGATATAGTCTGAGATGTCGACGAGGTCTCTTTCCCCTCCGCTTGATAGTCAGTCGGGAAAGATAAGGAAAGCCTTCAAGACGAAAAGCAATCCTTCTTTTTTATAAATAAGGCAATAAACTAACTCTGCTGAATAAAATAATTTTCATACAAATAAAGTCTGCGGACTTAGAACGAACTTTTCAGGGACACGTTCTCTTGTTATTGCGTGTCTTTTGTATTCGCAGATATTCAGAGCTGTACATCATAAGAAAGTCGATGGCGTATGTTATTGTGGAATACTTGGATTCGTTGGACGTTAGATGGCTCGGTGGGTACTCAGCAGGTCCGCTGTGTATGTTCAAATACGTCGAAGTTATATTTTGGACAGAGTTAGTTTGTTCTGACATGTCTGCATTGAAATGTGACACAGCTAGAACCGATTGTTTTTAATTAAGACAATTTTGATTCAACGGATTCGGCTGATCCAATTCGTGCCATTCGTTCCGACTGGATGTTGATGAATTCCTGAAGGGAATAGAGAGAGTTTCCAGTTGAAATTGGAATTCTTAAATACATAGCCTTACATATCACGGTGTTCAACAGCCTTATCGACCCGTTGAGCAAAGCGTATAAAAAAAGAAACCGCGTTTCTTCAAACCCATTCCCTGTATGAACAAAGAATGAAAAGAAGATTAAGAAACTTGTCGGGCAACTGTTCGTCTTTCTGGTTCGTGAACTAAAGTTATAAAAGACCTCTCTGAACGTTATTCAAGCTGAGGACTTAAATTTCACGACGTTTTTCAGAACCTACCTCTAAATTCAATCGTTGTCAAGGTTCGGGTGGAACATACAAGGAAGTCAAATGTGATTACTACTTTTCTCTCCACGAAAACAGTCGCATTTTACAATTGAATCATTGTTTTCGGACTCTATTCTTATTTTTAATCGATTAAAATCAGTTCATTCGTTGATGGCGAACAGCTGATATACCTTCATTCCCTGTTTTTAACTGTCTGCCATTGCGATTTACATTTGAACTATTTAAATTAATCTTTTATTAGCGTAATTATTAATTTGTAGTTTCAATCTGCAAGTTTCATTTAGTTGCAACCGAATCTTCTGAAATAAACATTGAGACAGGAGGACGCATCCCATCGGTTAATCTGTTTTACAAATTTACATTGCTTTTCTGTCATTTAATTTTTCACACTTCAAATAATTTTTTTTTTCAGGTGAGAAGGCATACTTTACACGGCGAGGCTTGTTTGTCGGTAAGCTATTTCCCAGCAATCTTACGGCATCGAAAAATATCTACACTGATCTCATAAATATCAAAAGTTTCATTTCCCAGAAGTATCGATACAAAAGTGTCGGTTCCCAAAAGTATTGATACAAAAGTGTCGATTCCCGGAAGTATTGATACAAAAGTGTCGGTTCCCAGAAGTATTGATACAAAAGTGTCGATTCAAAAGTGTCGATTCCTAGAAGTATCGATACAAAAATGTCGGTTCCAAGAAGTATTGATACAAAAGTGTCTATTCCCAGAAGTATTGAAGTGTCGGTTCCCAGAAGTATTGATACAAAAGTGTCGATTCCTAGAAGTATCGATACAAAAGTGGCGGTTCCAAGAAGTATTGATACAAAAGTGTCTATTCCCAGAAGTATTGAAGTGTCGGTTCCCAAAAGTATTGATACAAAAGTGTCGATTTCCAGAAGTATCGATACAAAAGTGTCGATTCCTAGAAGTATCGATACAAAAGTGTCGGTTCCCAGAAGTATTGATACAAAAGTGTCTATTCCCAGAAGTACCGATACAAAAGTCCCGATTCCCAAAAACTATATAGTGTTTTTTGTTACATATTGATATAGATCTACAGACGAGTAGATGTTTGGTTGTTTAAAACTTATTAGCCGGTCTTGTTTTTTTGTAACAAGTTACAATGAACGACTTGTTTTTTCACTTGTATTTATTACAGCATATTGTTCAAAGTTTTTAATGTATCATCCACATTTTACTCAGTAATAATCTGGATCATAGGATGGTCTGGATGAAAAAACAAATTCATTTGCTCTGCCATCTCTTCCACCTATTTTACGGTCATCATCAGTACAAAATAATTTTATACGTCTCAAATCGACATAAGTGAGTTTTTAATAGATAATCCACCTTCAAAGAAATTTGAACTCACACACACACACACATTTTCTCTCACTCTCTAATTCTCTATCTCCTTTTCCATTTCTATCTATCTCCCACTCTATCTTTGCATTCTTTCAATTTCTGTTACGGTTGCTTTAGGGCCTATATTGCTTCTACCGTAATCCACTTCTCCTTATACGTCGCTCTGTTTTAATTGTATATTTATTATTAAATAGTATTATTAAGTTAATATTGTGTACTGTCTTTCTTGTTCACCTCAGCAACGAACGGACTTTTGAAAATTCAGCTTATATTATGGCTATGAAACTCGTAATATAAAGTATTTGGTTATTTCAATTTTGTTCTAATTTATATTTTATAAGCAGCTTCGTATTTTTAATTTACTAAATTTAATAACTAGTTAAATATTTGTCGACGTGTGTTCATTTTGTTTTTTAACCGATGGTCCAGTTTGTAGGAAGTTGTTGCCAGGGTGAATTCGACCCGACATCGTCTACCGGCGTAATAAGTAAATTGAATTTTTATTATTTTCATTCCGGTATAAAAACGTAGTTCCTTTTCACTAGAGGCGTAAAAAGGCAATTTGACGTCCGGGTCCGTTCACCGGTGGGAAAACGTCTGCGACGTCTCTCTCGGCCTGGCATGTGCCAACTTTTTGCCAAGCACGTCCGACCACGCTTACAAGTGACCGGTACTTAGAATGAAGATGTTCCCCCTAACGATTTTTCGATATCATCAAACGGAATACACGGCCTGCATCGCAACCCCCCCTCATCAATATACAAAAAGTGAATAAAGCCCTTTCGATTTGCATGTTTTACTGTCACTTTGACAATTTTAAACTCTTTTCCCGGCAGTACGTGAAGTGGTATTGCTCTTTATGTCGCGTCGTAAACCTGCCCTGTTGATATACGTAGGAGCACTAGACCTACGTATTTTGTTGTTTATTTTAAACTGTACGTACTTTTATTGTTATATTAAGTTTTAATAAAAATTGTTTAATTATGATGGTTTGAAAGAAAATTCACCAAATCACCGGAAATCATTTAATGATAGATTAAAATTTAACTAACAATTTATTACCTGGTTTTGCTCTTAATACCATGTCTTATTACCTCTGCCCTCGCGAAGGGCCGTACGTCTAAGCATCGTGTAAATAATGTGTCGGATTTCTTCTTGTGAAACCGAACCCCATTCTTCAAAAAGAGTGGTTTGAAGCCGTTCAATGCTTGTTGAGGCGTTGAACGATGTAACTGTTCTTCATGTGTGATTCATGTCAGGAAAACGTGCCAGGCCAATTCATTGTGGTAATCCTTTCTTCCTCGAAAAAGTGGGTGTCAACTCAAGCTACATGGGGTCAAGCAGCTTCATGAACTAACACGAAGTTGTATCCAATAAATGGAGCTTCCAGAGATCTTTCCCGGTGTATCTTAGTGCAGTCGAAGATCCATTCTGTATGGTAATCAGTCCAGTACTGACAGTCTGAAAACCAGTGACTCATCACTCATCTGTGAAGGGACCAGTTCCCTATTGTTTACGCCAAACGAGATGCTGATTTGCGAAGAGTCCCCTTCTACTCGATGCCTCTCTGGAGTAGAGAACTTGATGAGGATATAGATTAGGCTATTCTCACACTCATTCTATGACTGTCGTAGAGCTAAGCCTTACATTACCGACCGTTTGGAGTTGACTAATAAATAATTTTTCAGTCAAATTTATTGTTTCGACAAAGAAAACAAAAAAAAACTCTCGACAAGTTGGCTCTGGAAAGGATGAAATTAAACTGATTTTTATTTTTTATTTATGTTTTAATGTAAAGAGTGTAAAATGATTAATAACACTCTATAAAGGTAAACAACATATTATTAAGGTTGTGTTTACGTTTTAAGTCATCTACTAATCTTTATACTTATTTATTGTGGAAAATAAACAAATAAATACCCGCCCCGTTTTTTGTCTTTGAGTGCATTATCAGGCATGAGCACCTTGGAAAACCGGGCTAATGGTTTGATAAGCCTCATTTTATCACTTCGAACGTAAATTTGTTCAAAAATATTTATATGTTTGCCTTATCCACGATAAAGGTGTAGTGGAGCTTGCTGGTGATAACTTATTTTTTTCAGCTGAAACGCGTATTTCCTTTGCTTCTTCAAGAACCTTGGCCGTACCCATAAACCAAGGCAACTATAAAGCTGACGCCCTTGCAAGAAAAGGACCCGAGCCCTTCTGTGGCACACACAGGATTCTTAACAGTATAATGCAAACTAAATGGACATCTGAAGAAGATTGGTGTAACACAACGCGGCAAATGCAGATTCTGGAAAGAAGCTAAGGAAACATCAACACAACTACTAATAAACTGTGGAGCCACACTTGTCCGCAGAAGAGATTTAAATATTTTAAAATACGATTTTAAAGTTTTCCTAATTTTTTATTTTGTTCTTCTACACTTTCTCCTTCGGCATTTGTATATTTCATGTACACGTAAGAATTTGTTCTTAAGATCCTAAGATAGTACTCAAAGGAAAAGACGTTTAGGTACAAAACTAAATTCATTACGTCTGTTTCGAAATGCTATATGACGTCTCTAAAGAACATAGACAGAAAATTTAGTTTCATTCTTATTCTGTAAGTCTTTTACTTATTTTTTAAATACATACAACCTCTGAACTTGAAATAATAATAAAGGGAAGAATGTAAGAATGTAGGATTTTTTTGTTTGCAGAGATCATATCAACCCCCGGAGTGCCGGTGTTATCGAAAAACAGCCCATTTGTAATTACATTCAGGGCTACTAAGATTCGAACCGAGTACCTTTACCTTACAGTGATGAGCGCCAATCAGCGCCTAAAAGTTGCAGCCACCGATGCCACTTACATTCATAAACAATTAGTTAAATTTAGATGCTCGTAGGGTTTTGTATTTCTTCTTCAATCGTCTCACAGGTTTTCATGAAATTGAAACAAAATTTAACTTTAGAAAATTACAGATTCGGCGGTCATCTACTTTAAATGTTTGATGTACAAAGGTTCCGTGAATATACAGATAACAACCCGGGCCTGCAGAAGCTGGGTCTAGAAGGGAGAAGGTCATACCACGTTGCGCATAGCTCATACTCATTGAACACACCTTCTAATGAGCGGGGGACCATGGTGCCCTATGAGCTTATCACAGGAGAGCATATAATAACAGACTGGAATGAAAGAAATTCGACATCCCGATGACCTATGCCTTGAGGCAAGGCAGCAAGCACAGATCTCTGATCCAATATTTCAAGGCCAAAATATTTTTAATTCTATATAGTTCTTTATTTCATGAAGGTGATATATGCTATTTATTGGAACGAATGCATTTGTTTGCGTGAATGAAGGGCTTATCTCCCAATCACCCTGACGAAAGAACTCTAGGGTGGTGTGAATGTACGAATCTAACATTAGCGTGAATAGGGAGGCTTATCCCCAGTTACCCCGTGGAATATCGAATACTCTGGCGTAGTGTGGACGACGTCTGGTGTGGAATGTAACTTAACAGCTTGAATGGATGTGTATATCCCCAATTACTCGACATATTACGAACTCTGAGGTTGTGTGAATGCTAACCAGATTTATGTTGTTCCTGTGTATTTTGTTTGTTATTTGTATTTTATCTACAATTGCCTAGGCCCTGAGGTGCAGCTTGACTAGCAATAGGACAAAGAAAAGTGAGAGTTGATTACTGTTACATCATAAAAAGTAATAACTCCTTGGAGAAACGTAAAAGAAATGCAAAACTACGAAAGAGGAGACTAGCGATGACCAAAGTACCAAAGTAGTTTACAAGCCCTAAAACCAACAAAAATCTAATTTCTGACCTTAGACGTTTTCAACGGTCATCCAAGGGGTATCGCCAACGGCTAAAGATTATTCAACGAAACGTTATTTTTTTCAAAAGAAATCTTGCATTTTTAGTCCCAATTGATTACAGATTTCCTAATATTTCTTCTCGTTTGTCCCCTGTTATCTACGAAGTCTAAGGGTTCGCGTAGTTTTGAATAAAAATGGTAATCGACGTTTGGTTAATCCATGAACTTGTTGAGAAAGACGCATTAAATCACCCACTTCAAAAGCGATACTAAAGAAACTTGTCTAGCGTCCCTCTCGGTCGAGGGGCTTAAAAGTTTAAAGTACTTTGACTTAGTTAAATTGATTTGGACATGATAGAACGTGTCTTCCTTCATCTTCGGCCGGATCCAATGGTCAGATTTTAAGATGAAAAAATTTGACCTTAAGGGAAGGGTAGAACCCAACCCGAAAAGCTTGTCTGCAGGGGCAGTTTGGCCTGTTTTCAATGCTTTTGTAACCAAATCGAACCGAAGTCTTTTATTTGCGATATGCCTCGTGCCCATCAATCAATGTTTCAAAATTCCAACCTTTTGTCTGGAAATTTCTTTTTTCCAAGTCGACTAGCGTTCTCCTCCTAATGAAAACAGCAATATCGATTGATATGTATAAAGGGATTCGCAAAATTGAAAGCCATTTCGAAAAGCCGGGAGTAGGATCATTACCGTATCCGGAGTTTTTATCTTTTAATTAATGAATAATGCACTTAGCAAAGCGAAACCGCACGATAACGCTTTCTGAGGCGGTGATAAGTTATAAACAAGGCTTGGATCGATTGCCGGCCACTTTTAGAAAAATGGGCTGTCGTGATTGATGCCTGCCTGCCGTCCAGAAATGACTTGTCTTCATTCACGATCAGGCCACGTTCCAGCTTTGGGTGAATTAATTCAAACTTTCATCACAGTCTGGTACTATTTTTGTTTCTATCAACCCCTTTTATTTTACTCGTTTTTCCTTCCTTTTTAACACGTAAATTATTGGAATAACTGTAAATCAACAAAAATTGATTTATGGTAAAACTAAAGATCAAATATAACCATATATCGTGTTTCTGAAAATTTAATACGTGTATTTTTAAATAGTTTAAATATTTTATAAAAGCTTAGCTTATCATCGTTTTCATATGCTCCAAAAACAGCCCGACCGTCATTGGCTTATCAAGTTGATACAGCGCATAAATTAATGAATGGGCTCTCTGTTATTCTTGTTCAAAACACCAACATAAAATGAAATATCAATGAAATGTCGGTCAAATTAATAAACATGTTACATAGTTGTTTTGTGGATTCTTCCGCCCACCTCCTCCAGTAAAGCAAAGCCAAAAGGAGCAATGAATAATTAACATGTGTGCCCCGTTTAATTTATACCGTCCGTCATAAATACCCCTGGATTTTATACGTTATTAGTATTTCGTAAAAATTCAAACATCTTGTTCCGCGGAAGGCTTTGTTTTGTTGCATCCCGAACTTTCGCCTTCGTAATTTATCAAAACTGTCAACTCGCCTTCTCACGTAACGAGAGTAGAACACGCCTAACACATTTTTCATTTAATTAAAAATTATTAATTCTTTACTGTAGACAGCGAAGTCTGTCTCTATGAACAACCTGGCTAACAAATTTTCACTTATTTTTGGACCATTGGCCAAAATGCCTTTGTTTGCGAGTGTATGTTGTCAAGCTTATTCAATTGAAAGACGAAATGATCTAAGAAACCTTGCTCTCTCACTCTCTCTCACTCTCTCTCTCCCCATCTATCTATCTATCTATCTATTGGGTTGTCCGGAAAATAATGCAGGATTTTGGTATTAAACAAAAAAAAAGAAACTAGTTACTTTAAAGCAATGTTCTTTAATCNTTTACTTGCTTCATTCGTCAAACATTACTCTAATGCACTTCATAGTTCAAACGTTTATCGTACCTTCTAGGATCAAATTTTCACCCAAGAATGTTTTCAGTTATCTCATTTTCTCTCTCTCTCTCTCTCTCTCTCTCTCTCTCTCTCTCTCTCTCTCTCTCTCTCTTTCTTTCTAACAACTTCAACTTTTGTATGCCAATCATCCGATCGGGAAACTGTTTTATCCGGCCCAAACATTTGTGATCCATCACAGATAAGATAATATGTGTTTATATCTCCACCGTATACCCGTACATATTCATTTGATTACCAAAATCCAGATGATACCGGCTCGGATTTGCTTGTTGTTACTGATAAGTGATAGCATTTATCTCAAATGAGTTTAATAATCTAAGAAGAGATTTACAACAGTCTAAATCTGAATAGATAGACCCAAAAACAGTAGTTAATCTTTTTTTCTATTACTAACAATAATAAATATTTATAAAATCTGATTTTTAGAACGATATTCAGAACTTCAGAAGTCATCTTGTATTAATAAAGACACTTTTCATTTCAAGGACGAAAACTTGGTAAATTGGTGTAATTCCACCCGTGTTTAAAACGCACCTGTTATTATTTACAACATCGTAGGAAACTCCACTTTATCATATGTGGTGGTCCTCGCCTGGTTCAGCCCTAGCATCAGATGTGTCTTTGCATTTGCGCAAAACACATAAATTCAAATAATTTAGAAACGACTTGATTATTTAAAATTTATCACTTGGATAGATTGTGTTTTGATACTGTGGTTTAACCAGAAACCAATTAATACTATGCAAATTGGGAAGCCATGTTGGTCGATGAGCTAGTTTCTGAACTTCGCCCTGTAGTCATTAGGTTCTGAGTATGGTATGTTTCAACATAATATTGTCGCCTTTTTACAAATCGTTTTTACGACGAATTTATCATGATTTAAGAATACTTCAGAAGCGTCCGACGTATCGCCAAATGTCTCATCTGAATCTGGTTTAACTGTAGGAAAAGGAATATTAGCACAATTCTTTTGAATTTCCATTTTGGTACCATATATTTCGTTAAGATAGGAGGGCCTTATTTTCTGTTTTTGGTGTTAGTTTTGTTTCAAAACTGACCTTGATGGTGCTGTAACAGTGGCTCGACCTTCTGTAGTCCTAAGGTCCATTTTACTAGTGATTTTCGAAATGCCAGTTAAGAAATATCAACCTTAGCAATAGAGAGCGTGTTAGGCCAGAAACGATCCTGGGTAATGACCGCCTGAAGGATGTGGTCAGGTCCTGCCCCTCCCAGAGTCAGAGAGAATTAGGGCACGGCCTAGGGTCAGTGCCACTACAATTTCTGGAGTAACTGGAACAACCAAAAAATAGGCATCGCACGAAGGAAGGCTAACGGCGTACTATGTTATCGTGTTGAACAAGAAAAATACATTTTTTGCACATTGTTGTCTTTGAAAAGGATAAACCCACGTCTAGCCGACTGTTGGACAAAAGGGACAAAAAAGAACGAATGCACCTGCACCTGTAGCCCGTGTACCGCAAAAGAAAGCGATTGTATTGTAATTTGCATAACATTCTTAACTATATTCAACTAAATTAATCACCACTGATCAGTCTAACAAACTAGCGGATTGTCACACACAAAGCGGAAATAAATTAAAATTTTTTGTATATTTGCTCTTGTCGCATTTTTGCCAGGACGAAGTTCTCTATGCCAGAGTTTAATCAATTTGAGCCTTAAGATGATATAGATAAGTATTTTTTTTGTTCATTTGCGAAACTAATGTGTGAGGTTTTCCACTAATGTTCTGTGAGGTGATGAACCTGTAGTTTCATCATTTTTTTCTGTCTACCCTCATGTTTTTGTCTGTAGGCGCGTTTAGGCTTTTCGCAATCAGTAATGGGTCTGTGGATCTGCTAGGTCAATGAGCTATCTTTACATTGATTTCCTCATGGATTCTGCGGAGTGATGATCCTGCATTATAGTCAACTCGATCGGTTTTGGTTTGTCTATGTTGTTTCGCATTTTGGCTTTTTGTCATCTTCAATGGTGAATTTTTTATTAATTTATTTTTTTTTTGTCTACATAGATGTCTCTTTTTATATATTTTTGTAGATGAGTGTGGTATTATCTTATCTTGTTCACATTCTGTATTGTCGGACGTTGTCATATAATAGTCCAAACTTTCCTGTTCAATAGTGCTGATTATACATCAGATTTGATTATTTTGATTGGTAGTTAGTTCATCGCGTCATTGAGCTGATTGTTTCTTCCTTGTATATGAAAAATTTAATAAAAATTACTAACCCAACTCGACTAGTCATAATTTTTTTTTCTTAGCTCTATTGACAAACCAGCCCACAGATCTCTTAACACGGAGTTGATCGGCATTGAATGTCATATATTCACGTTATTACTTACAAAAAAACAGCTTATGCTTTGACTTACACAGAGAAACGCAAATTATTTGCTGTTCCTTCAAGCCAAGCAGGTCCGATGTATCGACATTTTAACTTTTTCTTTTTATGAGCCCGTTGATTGCTGTAATGTGCCGCAAATCCTCTGAGATGGTGATGGGTATATTTATCCATACGCTCCTTAAGAACTCATCGTGGTCTTTCTAGTTAGTTTTTATACGTCGTATCTCTTGAAGAAAACTGTCCAGACAAACGACAATAGGTCTGGGATGTGTTGAAAATTGGACTGAGGTCAGTGGAGCTGAAAGATGCGGTACGCTCAACAATGACGCCCAAGTAGAACTGAGAGGGCCATGTGTTCTAAGTAGAAGAGAGATGGACGAATCTTATAATTTGGTTGTATCCAATACATAGAGGTACACTGCGTTATATAGAAAGTTGAACTTGGAGTCTTTTATTGTGGAATTGCAGCAGGGACGACGATGATTTCTTTGCAATTCGTGAAGCTTTCTATGCTACTTGCAGAATATTCGGCCGCAGAAACACGCGCTAGCCGCGGTTTGGATGAGGTAGTCAAACGATCTCAAATATATTCAATTACTCTTTCTATGAAAGGTTCTTCGTTGAGATAAAAAAAGTCAGTGTCACGAGCGGAAATGTGGACCTACGACGACGTCGGGTGGTACAATGTGGTTAAGGCTCGGAGCCCAAGAAAGGCGTACCACGTGTCCTCATCACGTCCCTTTCTCACTTCAGGTTCCTTCATTGTTTCCTGTGACCCCTCCCAACCCTTGGCTACAAGGGGGGTGTCCGGGCGCAAAATAATGGTGTAGCCCTGAGGGCTTGGCAACCTCTCTTAAGCACAAGCCGTACCCGTGTCGGCCTCGGGTCGGCATGGAGCGGCAGGTGCCTTATCAGAAGCACACGACGGTTAGGGCACCAGATTCTGTCTGCATAGACGGGTAGGGTGCATAACCATCTGTACTACGGGGTAACAAAAATGTTCCATGGTTCATCGACGGGAATGGATTCGAGGTTGGCCGTGGTGACACCCCTGCGAGTACCTGGAGAAGAGGTTGTCTTTTATCTGTGACCTTCACACTAAACTTGCGTAGGGCCATCGTTATTCACCCGGCCTCACGAGATACGACGGATCGGATCGAAGCGTATAAGCGTTGATGACGCTATGATTACGCTGACAGAGTCCCTCGAATGCGTGAGTCACTACTCTTAAGCACCTGCCTTCAATTGCGGATTGAAATGGGTAGTGAATCGGTTGCTCCTATTCGAGTATGCTTTGCACGCAGGTGTAGGCTGAGCTCGATTGGCGGCTTTTATCGTAGGCAATATCCTCTAGGGGGTGGTTAGCAATTCCACTTTAAACGAAACCGCGGTAAGAGCGGATCCGGAAGCCTCAATACTCTAGGAGATAAAGTGGCCTTCTCTATCTAGGGAGTGCGCGGGAGACCAGGCTGATATATTTCGGCTTAGGTAGCCCTTTGCGCGCGGCATACTGTTCGAAGCGGACCCGACCACTCGGAATGGGCAAGCGGGGAGCCAGTTTGTCTTGGCCCCTCGGGGCTGAGCTGCCTCTACACCAATGCTTCGGCAGTGACACACTTCTGTCGTATGAGGAGGTGCGCCAGCTCTCATCTTGAGAATCAAAACGTTCGATAAGGCCGGAAGGCTAGGTGCGGACGTTAAAGATCCTCATTGTCCTTTTAAAGACGACCGAGTATACGGGAAAGCATTGCCACGAGAGAGATTCGAACCCACGACCTTCATCTCAATACGCCGCTGCTCTAACCGCTTGAGCTATCGTGACTTCGATCCTCTCCGACACCAACTCTCCTTCTCAACCTACAACCGTTCGAATTTTCCCTCTTTTTGCCATTTTCAAATGTGGTGTATTCAGGATTGGATTCTCACTCCTGATTTGTCGTGGTGGAGTAGCGGCGTATTTAGCCGAAGGTCGTGGGTTCGACTCCCACTCGTGACACTGACTTCTGTATTTCAACCAAGACCTTATATAGAAAGAATAATTAATTGAAAGAAGTAACTTGGTCAATTGACTACTAAAACGTAAATGGAATATATTCAATGATGATTCACATGCAAAAAGAGGCCTTTTATACGAAGGATTACTTTAGGATTCAGTCCTTCATTAAAATGGAGTTTCCATAAACTTTGAGATTAAAAATATTCGATTCAACGTGGTCAAAATTTTATTGACCATCTTTTTATAATCATTGTTTAAACTCGTGATTAACACAAAATGCGTGTATTTCGGTCAATTTCTTACAAATTTCTAAAGATGGTAAAATAATTGTTTGGCTTAATTAATATCTGTGCTATTAATTTTAACGTGATATCCTCTTGGTAAAATTGGAATTACGGCTTGGGTGGAATTTAGTCAGAGTTGATTTTTAACAAGAAAGAACCTCGTCAAGAAGGATGGCGGCTGTTAGTCGGTTTAAATAGGAAAATCTCGTTTGTGGCCCGTGTTACTGAATTACAGACGGAATTACTTGGCGACTTTCAACGTTACCTCGGCTCCGATGATTCTTCCTCGACATGGGTAAAATTGTTACAGTCCCGTGTTGAGATTTCAGGAGTAAAAATCGTCCAAAAAGCTCAACCGTTTTAACGAGAAGTTTTAATTCGTGAGTCGTCAGATTTTCGACAACTCCACTCCTACCGCTCCGTACCAGCTGTCATCATTTGTACATTGTTGAAGATTCTCCTGAGAACCCCTGCTCAAATTAGCGCCCCATTGTCTGAGTCCCTCCCGTCTTATTATGCATTATAACTAGGAAGCCAGGCTGTTAATTAGTATGTACCTCACTAGCGTTAGTCAATCGGTAGACAATGGTGTATAAGGTCAAGGACTGTTCTTATGGTGGGAGGACGGATAGGTGTGGTTCTCTCTCGCTGCCACTCGACGGCCAATATAAAAACTTTCTTCCGTCTATTTGAGTAAATTTTCCTCTTCAGTGATAAATTGCTTATATTTTTGCTATTAGCAATTAAACTGAAAATATTATACTTTAAATATGCATATCCTGAAAATTTGGAGTTTGTCCTACACGTTTGTAAGAGTGCTTCTCAAAAGTTTCATGTTTAATTTACATATCCGTACAACACATTTCATTTTTTATGTATTATAAAATAAAAAACATTATTTATTTATTTATTAAAAATTTATTGCAAAGCTGATAATAATCCCAAGACACCTTTTGACCTTTTAAGCATAGGACATTTTACAGATTTAATATTGTATTTATCGTAGTGCTTTAAAATAGCCCAATACAAAATATTAATGAGAAATCATATATGATGATATATTTACTATTAGAAATTATAGTACGAAAATCTTAAATATAGTACATTTTAAATTAGTCGTGTGATTCCTCTTTGGCAGAAAAGTAAGGTGTGTTTTTTGGTTGGTCAATAATCTGTTGGATTCGTGAGAAGCGATTAAGAATGACCACGTGATTAGCACCACACGTTATATCCAAAGATGTCTCGAATAAAGGTCGAAACGTCGGCAAAAATTTCTAAACTACCTCATACTTCAAACAGAAATTTATCGACCGACGTAATTATGACGATGTTTCGTTTAAGGATCAGGGATGTGGTCCAAAATGAATACTGTTGTATCTTGCCAAGCTTTCGGCGTTTATTAAGCCTCCTTCAGTGCTCTACAATTGAATAAATATATATTACATTCACATCTCTTTTTCTAAAACTATATGTATACAATTAAACTCATATCATCCAACACTATTTACATGTGAGCTGGAGGTAGAAGGAAAGCTTCTAGATGTAACGGTGATACGGAGAAATGTAAGCCTATCAACATAAACACACATTTGATTTCGGCAATATTAAGGTTGTAGAAACTAAAAGTAACCTTAGTAGACTGTTGTTAAAAAAAAAAAACGATGCATGTATAAAGGAACAGTAATACTTGTAACTTAAAAACAGACCTTAATAATTTAAGCATTATTCGTAGTGGAATTCTGTGATATAGTGTAAGCTATTTGAAAATTGGAGCCCAACTCAACTGATATGTACGTGAATTTACTTTATTTTGTTATTTATTTAGTAAAAAAGAATTATTTAGAGGCTCCTCTACAAATGTAACAATTGGTGGCATTTAATAATGTAAGTATTAAGACTAGATGATATGGAAAGGGGATGGGCTAATGCAATATCCCTCTTAAAACTCATGTCATATATATGTGTATATATGGTTTTTATTAAATTATTTATTTATTTTCACATAAAAGAGCAATTCTACAGTGAACGTGCCTCCTTTGTTTACACATCTGACTGAGTATTTGTAAGTCCAAAAAGAAAGGATATANTATGTTCCTTTTTTCAAAATACAGCCTGAGAAATAATTTAATTGGCTTAACTTCGAATGGTCTTCCGTCGGTTTCATCTTGTCCTGTTTTATAATTATTTTATTATTATTATTATTATTATTTTTTAAAGCGATGTGAATGTAATAATTGTAGAGCCCTAGAAAGTTTAATAAAAGCCGAAAGCTTAGCAAGATACAACAGCATTCATTTTGTTTGGACCACATCACGCCATTCATCTTTAGGACAGATTTTTAAAATCTTAAATTGCTTAATGGGAAATAGTCGGACGTGAGAGCATAGCCAGAGATTTTGTAGTACATTTTGTATGAAAGTGGTTGTGCTCATGTATGAATAAATGAGTAAATAGAGTAAGAGTGGCAGGTTAAGAAAGAAGTCGGTCCCTGGTCCACGGAGAACGGTTCGAAAAGGGAAAATGCCATACTGACAAGACTACGCATAGGGCATACAGAATAACGCACGGGCACCTTCTGGCCTGAAAGCGACCGCGTAGGCGCCCGTTATGTAAGGATAGAATAACGGTAGAGCACCTCTTCATCGGACCTGTGCGTAGTCTTGGGGCACGGCAGCGGGCACAGATCGCTATTCCGGTACCTCAGGGCTATAGGGATTTTTAAATGTATATAGTTTTATTGTTTGTGTTGTGTCTGTGTTTGACTTTATGTTAATTCATTGGAATGAATGTAATTTATTAGCATGAAAGGAAGGGGTGATTTAACCCCGCCCCGAGGAATATCGAGTAATCTGGGGTGAGTGTATGACGTCTGGAGAGTAAAAGTAAGTTATTAGCGAGAGTGGTGAGGGTTCAACCCCGCCCCGAGGAATAGCGAGTACTCTGGGGGGAGTGAATGTGACCAGACCTCTATGTTTCTATCGAGTGTTGTGTTTGTGTTAATTTATTGTAATGAATGTAATTTATTAGCGTGAAAGGAAGGGGTTGCTTATAACCCCGCCCCGAGGGATATCGAGTATTCTGGGGGAGTGAATGTGACCAGATATCTATGTTTGTGATGATGTATGTATACATATGTATTGTATGTTTTGTTTCTATGTATTTGACAACCTGAGGTACAAACGAGAGACTAGCATTCTAGGATATCCACGTAGTATATATTTGAAATCAGAGAGTCAGTAACCAGATCGGGTCGCTCAAATGGCTGCAGTTTAAAACAAAATCTGCGCGAAAGAAAAGAAAAAGAAGGAAAACACGCAGAGGGCCGGCGATGACCTCAGCTGTTTGTCGGCCCATAAACTTCACACTTGTATAATAGAGTAAGTGAGAGGGCTGATAGCGGAATATCGAATACTCCATCGCCTCTCAGAGTGCATTGGAGTCTAATGACTCCATTGTCTGTAGCCTCCATAAATAAAATTGATTAGATAATTGTATCATAGTAAAAAGAAAAGACGTAATAATTTGTTTTATTTAATTAACTAAAATTGGAACAATGTCCTCTCACATTTTTAGATAAAGTGTAGTAAATGATGCATAATTTCGGAACAGTTTGAAACAATTTTACAATTTAGTTTTATTTACGATTGTTATTACTAATAAGAAAAATATTTTCCTTTCTTTCTTGGGCCTCCCCTTTAGGGCAAGGCCGAAGGAAGCCGTTAAGTACCGTCCGTAAGATCCCCTAAATTTGAAAAAAACAAAAAAACTAAACTAATTTAGTGACCGTGGTCCGCCGGTATGGAGGGTCTCCCTTAGTTACTGCGGGGAGGTTAGGTTAGAAAAAATTACTACTGTTGTGTCTAACTTATTGACTTTAATATAATTAAATGGTACTAATTGATTGAAAATCCAAATGAAAAAATGTACATATAAAAAAATATATTTCATTTCACAATACATGTTTTAAAATTCTTGACTAACAAAACTTTAAGAAATTTAAGTGCAGGAAACATAACAAAGTTTTTCATACTGTTTTATTTGGGGTAGTTGGGTAGTTAGCGCGTCAGACGCTTTTATTATTAATGCCCCCGGCGTCTTGGGTTCGATTCCCACCGTCGCCCCTGAAATTTCTGACTCCTCCCTCTCACTCCTCCCTTCAAAGAAAAGGATTCTGTACCATCACATTATTCATACAATAATTTTTAAAAATTCAAAGCTGTTAAAATAATAATAATGTCGATACGAAATGATTTATACCCTTATTATTAACTAAAAATTATACTAAACTATTTCAATTAAAATTTTAAATTTTTTGCATTACCATAAAATTTGGAATATGTCCTACTATTTTTTCTACATAACTTTAATTAAAAAATGTTTAATAAACAGTGGGATGGTTCTCAAAAGTCTGACGCTAATTTTATTTAATTTCTAATTATATAATTTTGAGCGTGAGTGTTTTTGTTAAAGTTTAGTTTTTGTAAACCTCTTACTTGAGAAAAAATTTAGACGTTTTTAAGTCCGCGTTTAATATGACACTTTTTCACTTATATTGCTTCATCCCCAATTAGTGGACATTGCCTACTTTGGGTTTTAATCTTGGCTTTATAAATTACATTATTATNATATATATATTATCTCGGCGCATTAATTCATCATCATACTTTCACTCAATTTTCCTCGATAAATTTGCTTTAATAAAATAGAAAATATCTTTTCAATGGGCTTATGTAATAATCTTTATCTTAAATACTCAATCGTATCGCTCCTCTTATCAACTGGCTTAGTTGAATATTTAACGATTAATAAACTATTAACTACTAATTATCTAACCGTAGGGTGGTTTGCTTGATTTCATCAATTTCAGGAGAGAGAAAAAAACCGGATCGAAGGGAAAAAAATTTGTCTTATTAAATGCTTCCTTTCCCGACGTTCATTGATAAATTGACCGGAATAATAAGGGTAGACAATAAAGAATTCCGTAATCTCTACTCTACATTAAACCCAATTTTTTTTAAAATATCCTTAAAGAAAAATCTCTAAATTTATGCAAAATCGTTCAAATTTAAAACAGTTTTGTAAAATTAATTTCTATTTTATAGAGGGGATTTTAAGTGTGATTTACGTGTACTAATGGGTATAACAACAAAGTATGTCCAGGCTCTCTCTTTCATGGCAGAGGCAGGAATGCGAGGACGGATATTTCAGTCTTGCCTTAGCATTGTAAGGAAAACTAAAAGAAAAAAAAATTCAGCTAAAAACTAGCCCAATCAGATTTGTATCCAGTTTAATTTTTATTTATATAAATCATTTCTGTTGTGTGGCCCATTTTCATTTATTATTTTATTTTTTTGGTATTTTTTTCCCTTTTTGACTATTAAAGCTGATTGTTTTAATTTTGCCCTTCAGGCCCATATTATTTATATTGTGGTATCTGATTATTGCTATATTGTTTGCTTGTAAGCAAAAGTTCACACTTTATTTTTTAATTTTTTTATAAAACATATCTTGATTTCTTAAGGAATGATTTATTTCCCAAATAAGATTCCTTTGAATTTGAGGTAGATTAAAGGTCCCCTGATATGGGAAGAGCTGTTTCATTTTATAGCCATTCTTCCGATTCTGGTAGAATTTAAGGGGAAGTGAAGAAAATAATTAACTAATAAATGAAATTCAGGAATCATATAAAGAACTATGGAAACCTAATAAAGTATTGCAGTTTTTTTATTTATGCCTACTGGAAAGAACTTATAAATCCATGACCACAAATAACCAGTGAAATCACGAAAAATCACTCAGTCAATCAGAAATCATGTTTTTTGTGAGTGTAGGGTTAAGAGTGATCGAGAGATTGGTGTGAAACTTTTGGAATCGGGAATGGAACAGTTCGTCGACAATAGGAGTGAGATCGTTGGAGGTAGTGAGGAGATTTGTCTGAGAACTTTTGTTTGGCAGGATTGGATGCGTTGGATGTTTGATGGCTTGGCAAAACCCCACAGTTCCAACCAAGTGGTCGCCGTAAAGTCTTGTATAAGGTTAGTTTAGTGTTGGCGGTGAACGGATTTCGGTCGTAGACGTCTTCGGGTTGCCCAAGTTGTTGTCTCTTAACTCTTGTTTGGGGTTCCATGTCAGTCTACTTTCTAGGTATAATGCTAAGTATTTGATTTGAATAGAAGTTTGTATCTTCGTTGTTCATGCACAGTGGAGGGACAGGCTGTTTTTTAATGTGAATGTACACTGAGTATTTTTTTCTTCATTCAGTCTTGTCCTCCACTTTTCGATGATCAACGTGTTATTGGATGGATTTTGGAGGTAGATTAGATAGGAGTTGAGTTAGAGGACAAAGTTGTAGTCCGCAAAGGTGGTGATGATGGTATTGAGGTGTACTTAATGCTCCCTTGTGGGACGCCGCGCCGGCTTGTATCTGTGGCTTGTAATCTGTCTGTCGTCCGACTTAAGAACTCATTGTCGCCCTAATCTGTCTGAAACAGTGTCCGTTCAAGAAATTTTTATTTTTATTTTAAATGGCAATTTTTAGCAGAGATTTTGGTTTTTTTGTTACTTTTTTCTGTGTGCTTTCACCTTTCTCACTTCATCATTTTTTGTTCCGTCTGACTTTTCCAATTCCCATCTAAAGCGCCAATTTTTGAAAGTATTACGTCCAAATGTCTGTAGTTTAAGTTAAGCTCATTTTATTTTCATTATTAAAACCAACACATAAACTTGTTTCTACTTGTCATTTCTGTATTACAGCCCTCTTGTCAGGCAGCGAAAGGCCCAAGTAAATAATTTATTAATTTTCACAGCTCTGAGATTTTGACATGAACAAAAGAAAAATTCATTCATGTGAAGAACCAAAAATAATTGCTTGAAAATTGCTAGTATTGTATTTGGAGGCGAAGGCCATCCAAAACTTTTTTTTTTAAATCAAAAGTTGTTGGCAACGGATGATGTGATGAATTATTATTAGTTGGCCGTTAATAATTACCATATTTTCTTCGTTAAGTCTCCGTGTGTGTAAAAGTTTTGCTTGGTGTTTTTTTCGTGGATTTTTAAATTTAATTCAAAACTAAATTTTAAATTAAAGTCGGGTGAAAAACGGTATTCGCAAACCCGAGAATAAAAATGCGGACATACAACATAAACACTTCTTTAAAAAGGTGCAGGATATGACAATAAAAAATTGGGATTTTTCAATTTTTCCCCTTTTTGAAAAGTACGTTTTTTGGCACCGATTTTCGCAGAATCAAATGAACCCGATTGAGCTGTCCCTTATTTACTATCGATTAATGAAAGTACATATTTGTAACACATGAATTTATAAATTTCAAAGATGATAACAAAATTTAAGAAATCGAAACATGAAAAAAAAAATACATTCTAAATATAATTTTTTTTAAAAACATGTTTTCAAGGTTCAACTGTGGAAAACAACAAACAATAAAAACAACAACATAACGTCATGAAATTTTTTTAATGGGTTCCGATGATGATGTTACCAAAAATGAATTTTCACATTAAATAAGGTTGAGATGAAAACATAATTTTGCATGTTGAGCAATAAAATAAAAAATGTCATCTATCCAGTGTTTCTCACTTGTTGAATACTATGGGCTATTTTGATCTACCCATATCAATATTCCTCTTATTTAAAAAAGGAAAAATAATTGAATTTTTTATAACAATTGTTTTTTATCGTTGTAATTGCATTTATTTTGTGCAATTTTTATTCCTTTGTCAGTAATGTTTTATTTCACAAATTTATAGGTTACAAAATATGGTTGGAATTGCCGTTATTAAGCCTAGGTCTTATTAGCCGAGTTTCTTGCGCCAGATAAAATTGATTCGCTGGGAGCGCGTTTTTCATTTTCTGTTCTAAGTTTAATGCCAACCGCGATTGTGCAATTTCCGCACGTTTTTATTATTTGCAATTGTATTTTGTTTTTGGAAAATAATCCAAATTTTCGGTTATAAAATAAAAACAATTAAATAAATGATTTTTTATTAATTAAAATAGCCTCCGTCACCCTCAATACTCTTCTCCCAACGTGATGGCAACTTCTCTATAAACTCTGAATAGAATTTCGAGTCTTTATTCTGTAAGTTCTGTAAAAACATTTTTTAATGATTTTTGATCAATACATTTTTTAAGCTGTAAATTGTTGTCCAAGGTGTGAAAAACTGGGAGTCGGTAGGCGAGAGGTTTGGAGAATAGGGAGAGTGAGGCCCCGTTGCACCAGTCCGGTTCAAGCCGGGTTCACTGGAACGTCGTTCACAATTTGAACGAAGTTCAGAGAAGGGAGCGTTGCACCATGTGCAGGGGACCGCCGTTCAGCTGATCGCTGTTCAACCAATCGTTGGTACAACTGATTATAGCCTTTTTTGTACGGTTATAGCTATACGTCGTATTTTTTCATTGTTCGCATTGTTTGCTGTACCGCAGTCCCTAGTCTTTTTGTGTTGATTTCATTGGTTTTTTTACTGTTTTTTATTTTTTCAATCTACATTCTTTATTTGTTTAACCACTTTAATTTTGTTGCTTTTATTTTGTATTTAATTTTTAGCTATTTCATTGTTTATTGAACCACTAGGTAGTAAGTTTATAGTTTTTATAGTCTTTAATTAGTTTTAGTTTAAGTAGTTTTTATTGTATTTTATTCAGTTTAAGTAGTTTTTAGAGTTTTTCAATTAGTTTTAGTTTGTAGTTTTTATCTATATCCATTGTTTGTTTCTTTGTTTGTGTTATTTCATTTATTATTTCAAAATAAGTCGAACAAAAAACGGGCGGCGAATTTCACAAAAACTGAGGAGAATATTTTGTTAGACCTAGTTCGGAAATTGTGGAAAACAAAAATACAGCCGCCGTAAGTGCCAAACAAAAGGCAGACTATTGGCAACAGATTACAGCGGAATATAACTCTCATGGGGTTTCTGCGAGAAGCAGTGCCGTTTTAAAAGGAAAGTACGAAAATATTAAGAAAAGAGGAAAAAAAACTTTCCGAAAAAAGTGCCCATATTAAAAAAACTGGAGGTGGGCCGCCACTTCCAGCTGACGACAGTCAGGACAAAGTATTAATGGATATACTGGGTACCCAGTTAACTGGTTTCCAAAGCCAGTACGATGATGATAAGATAATAAGATATTTTCTGTAACACGAAGTTCACTGCATTCTTTGTCATTCTGAATCTATTGAAGAATTCATCGTTTTCCCATTCGTGAAAATGTTCCTGTCTGGTTCTAAAAACCCTTTCTTTGTTTATATGTAGCTCGACGACCGTTCAGAATTGATCGATGTTCATCACTTGATCTCGGATCAATAGAGATTGAAAAAGGCCGATATTTGTGGAAAACGTGGTGCTGTTTCTCCTTTGTCTAGCCACTCTCTAGAACGTCTGCTGTTATCGTAGAGACTCCTCTTTTCATTACGAGTAACAACAATTCTATCCAAAAAAAGGTTCGTTTCTGTTTCGGCAAAGAAGCATTGCGATCATTCCATTAATGATGATTTTTTGGCAATGCATGAGGAACCCGAATTTCGAGTTTTTTGCCACCTTTCCAATTGCTTCAGGTGGTCAGAACAGTCGATTTGCTAACCGAAAGATTCTCTGCAAGTTCTCTAACAGTTTGTTGCAGTTTGCAAGTTGTTCTCAGTTTTTGTTCAACCAAAGCTCGGAGAACATCACTATCTACGAGAAAAAATCCTTCCACGACCTTCTGTGTCTTCACGGCGGTGCTCTCATTCACACTGACATCGCCCTCGACTTCATCCATGTTTCTGGGAGTTTGGACACCGTTCCGACCAGGTTTAAACTCGGAAGACGAAATTACGCGAAAAGTAAAGACTGAATTATTTCCAAGTAACGAAATTCTACATCGGTAAACAAACATTGTTCTTTGGAAGAGGTTTAAAAAATGTTGACATTCGTACAAAAGAATAATCCATCAAACTTAAACATTTTATTAATATATAGATGAGTAAATGAAAGAAAACATGAAAACCTCCATTATTTTCCGGATAACCCAATAGTTTTCTAGTGTCGTAGTTAACACTATGCGTATTTTGCTTTATAATTGGAATGATATAATATTTCAGATTTTGTACTAAAAAAACAAAATAAAATCATATGGAATCAGATATGAAGTCGTGGTGAAAATTGAGGTCTTGCAGCCACTGCCGATGCTTTGGGCGTAAATCACCCAATAAACGATATCTGGAACGGCCACAGTTTCCAAGTGTTGTCTCTTCCGAGAACTTGCGCCCAGTTAATTCAACGAGGAGACGATCCCGAATCGTCGTTAATTACGAGTTATTGGGTGATAACGCGATAGTGGAGTGGCTGTTATAATTAGGAAGTTGTTTTTCGACGATCAGTTGCCTTTTTAACTTGTTCAAGCGCCACAAGCACATCTTTAAAATGATAGAGACAAGTTAATTAACGTTTTAATGTCAAGCCGCTTGTTTCAATTGCGTACAAATGTTTGATTAGAATGCCGTGTCTAAATTGAGAAAGTAGGATCACCGTATGAATTGAATTGCCAGGTGTTCGTAACAGTCCTTCTTTTTCATAATGTGACGGTTCGCACGCTGGACGTTTAACTTGACAAGCTTCGGGCTGTGAAACACAAACACGTACCCACTAGAAAAAAGGTTAGTCAAAATAATATATCATTAAAATACACGTTGCTCTATGTCGTAATTCAGAAAAATTGACTATTATGTAAACTGTAAAAATCGAAATTATTATTAATAGTTTCAAAGCGCTCATGAAAGGGACATAGTCTCGAAAGTTCAAGGAAGGAACTGATTATTTTTATGTTGACCTTATCCCTCATTTTTATTCTAGTGATATAAAACAAGAAAGAATGAATATTACCGGAAGATGGTAGAAAGGAAAACGTACATCAGCTTGGGGGAATAAAACAAAGATAAAGAAAGAAAGAGAGTAATACGTAAATACATTGCGGTCTGACAGCAACGTGAAAGAGAGATTTAGATATATAGATACAATGAGAGAAAGAGAGAGAGAGTGAGTGAGTGAGTGAAATGTACACCGGCAATTTGAAAAAAGAAGTAGCATAAAAGGATTATGTGACAGAGAGAAAGACATAAAAAGGAAAGAAACTAACTATACATATAACAGTCAATCAGAAACGTGAAAAAATGATTGAAACATGCATCAACAGTCTGGTCAAAATGGTTAAAAGATAGAGAGAGAAAAATACATAAGGAGGAAAAGTGAAAGAAAGAGAATGTGTGTGAGAGTAAGGAGAGAGATATGTGTACATAGATAGAAAGAGATAGAGAAATCTAACAGAAAAAAGTGATACGAAATCAATAGAATGATATAGATATTATTTTATATATATATATNATAATATCTATATCATTCTATTGATTTCGTATCACTTTTTTCTGTATGTATATATGTACATATGATACGCTAGTTAGATAAAGAGAAAGAGAGAGTAAGAGAAAAAGGCAGAGAGAGAAAAACGGATGAAAATAATATACATAATACGAAAGAGAGAAGCAGAAAAAGACTGTAAGAAAGAGAGAGAGAGAGAGAGAGAGAGAGAGAGTGAGTGATAGGGAATGAGCTAGAGTTAATAGGAAAGAGAGAAAGAGAGACAGAGAGAAAGAAAGAGAGAGAGAGAGAGAGAGAACGAGAGAGTGGTCAAGTATGAAGGGCAAATATATAGATTGAGAGTGAGGGGCTAAGGGGGAGATTGAGAGAGAGTGAGAGTAAGTGAGTGAGAGTTATTACGCATTATATAGTGTTACTGACAAACCAAACAAAATTAAGACTTAATTCTTGTGGATCTTTCCCCATCCGAAGTGGCAAAGGAATTAAAAATAAAGACTTCGATTAGAATTCTAAATAAAAGGACTTTAATTAAAATTTAAAAAAACAACAACAAAAGAAATGGCGGCTCTGCCGTGCTTCAGCACATTCTTTTTAAGGAAGAAATAAATAACCAAACACATTCATTAATACAACAAAACTGGAGATTGAGGGAACGATGAATCCAAGTTGATGGCTCAAATTTGTTTCGACATGCCTGCGGCGACAAAAAGCCGAGCACGGCGAGCACCGGATGTTGTTATTCGGCGAATATCCGAGCGTCCATCCACACTAGTCGGAATTCAGCGAATACCGCGTGTCTCGAGCCGCCTTAAGGAAAAGAGTTTAGAGTGAGGAGAAAGGGATAGGCAGCGTGAGGTAGGCAAGAAAGAGTGATATATATATATATATATATATATAGAGAGAGAGAGAGAGAGAGAGAGAGAGAGAGTGTAAATGAGAGAGTGGAAGGCAAATGGCTAGAGGGACTGGGAAAGAGAGAAAGTGAGTGAGAGTGAAGGGCATATATATATAGAATGAGAGAGGGTGAAAGAGTTAGCGAGTGAGTGAGAAAGAAAGGGAAACAACAAGAATGATGGAGAAAGAGGGGTCAGCGTGAGGGCGACGAGTGAATGAGTGAGAGGGAAAGGGATTAATAAGAGGGAAGAGAGAGAGTGAGAGGGAGCGAGTAAAGGGAAGAGATAGAGAATGAGAGTGAGGGGAGAGAGAGAGACAGACAAATAGAAATGACGCAGAGAAAGCGGGAGAGAAAGGGCCTGCGGGGGAACATAAAAAAGTGACTGAAGATGGAACTTGAGAGAGTGTGGGGAATAGATAAATAAATAAATTGAGAGAAACTGAGAGATATAATGTGTAAGAGAGAAACATACTAATGAGAGTGCACTTACTATGCTATGACCGGGTTCAATACCCTCGCGCGGAAGCTCTTAGACGAACCGATGATGGTGATGGGCCATACTGAGGAATTTAACCCCGGTGCCGTTGGCGTTTGCGACATCATCATCAACAATTAAAAGCCAAACTAATGTGACCATTCCTTCAAATAGAACCGATTTTATGAGTTACATATGTGCACGTTCATGGGTTACACACTTTTTATGAGACATTTTGATCAACGATTTCTGTTGTTTGAAACTTATTTTTGTAATTCTTTTGTTTTAATTTATTATTATTGGATATATAGTGTTTCCTGGTCTTCTCCTATCTGTATTAAACTCTCTTTCAATTCCCAAATTTTGAACTGTTTCATTTGGAATAGTGTACCAATTTATAAGAAACTAAAGTACAACTAATAACTTCTTTTCCTTTTCATTGTGTGTAATTTTAATTTTCCAACATGATTTCCCAGGCTATGATTTTATTTTCGCTTTGATTTAGTATATTTTATTGCTTCCACGAGCTTTTTCTTTCACATGACAGTCAAACATCCAATTTCAATCTCGTATCTGATTTGAATAAATCGACTATCTCGACTATTCCCCCTTATCAAATCCACTTTATCTTCTTTCTCCTTATTGGTAAAGATGACAGCTAATTCAAGAATTATTTACATCAGATTTCTCTCCTTGATAAAGGAAGGGAAACGTGAATTTTCAGGTCCAAATCTATTGTGTTGTTCAGAAATCGTCATTCTGGCGCTATACCTTTGGGAATTGTATTAATCTGTTTTCAGGTAGGAACTCTTTATCACTCCGCTAAGTTGATCGTTACTCGGCGGTAAACAGCGTAAATTCGAAGATTGTTGGACTAATTCAACAGAGATGACGAATACACGGTAAAAGCGCCGGGATGAGTCAGGTATAAAATATTACTGCTTCACGGCTAATTACATTTCCTTCGGTTGAAAAAATCAGGTTTCCAGGCGGTAGTTCTTTGACCCTGTCGTGGGAAGATGAGGACTTTAGCCTCACGAGTAGGCTTCGGACTTCGAACGTTTCATTTTTCCGCATTTTTGTCCGCCAAACGCTTTTTTTTAGTCTGTTTTCGTACGTTCAATGACACTAGCGACTTAAATGCCTGTAAAACCTGTTCAAAGAACCAGGTTATCAGGCGAATCGGCTGGATAAGATCCTACCCTGTGATTTTCAACCTTGAAATTATGTGAAGTAAGATCCTGATTGTCCAAAGAGTCTTAATTTGTTCGCCTGTCATTGAACCTTTTCCGCACTTTGTCAGCATATTCATAATTACACTGCGTTACATTATTAATTCCACTGTATGCAGTCCTCATTTGTTCAACCAACCTTGTTCGCTCTGGTCGGCCTCTTTTCTTCTTTTTTGAGGTACTCATTATTTCACTTTCTCCAGCCTTTTAACTCCGAGATCGACCCTGTCCTTCTAGTGTGATGACCTGTTTCTCTGAAGCGCTGAAGAACCATTCCAATCGTAGAGTGATTTACAATCAGTCTCCTGGGGACTTCGCGCTGGCTGTAATAATAATTTTATGACCCTGTCACTGTCATACTCACTCAAATCACTGGAGCCATTGCAAAAGATTTAAGCATGAGAATAATATCAAATGAAATCAATAAAGGAAAAATATTAACTGAAGGCTATCTTTAGGCGTAGCAGAATGGAAAGACATAATGCTACTTTTTTGATATGGGATTAATCAGTGAAAAAGTAAATAAAGGATATAGGATAAGTAGGTTAAAGTATTATTTACTGTTTATTTTGACTACGATAGCCCCTAATGGCCTACAACTAATGTAGAAAATTAATTAATTTAATTTTAAACTAAATAAATGGAGTGGGGCGTTAAATTTGTTCATCAGGGTGTTATAATCACAGTAATAATTACAATCGCGGTAAGTCGGATCTTTAATTCCTTCCGATCTTCTTAATCAAATTAATACTGTTATCTACCAATTGTATTGGTCATGATAATGCACAGATATTTAACATATCGATCAAATTATTTAGTATTTAATACGAAGTGTCCTTTTATGTAATTTTTTTCACAAGTTTTCTATTTTTTTGTATCTCGGATAAAGCGATTATGAGATAAGAAGAGAAGTAACATAAAAAATCACCATCCTGCTAATTACAATCAGCTCATAAATCTTTTTCCTCTCTTGTAGTTAGTTAAAAGTACTTAAGGGTTTTGTCCGTCAATTTCCTTGCAGACGTAGCAATGGGTAGGAAAGAGGAAAACCCAATTCCCCTGGGCGCGGTCGAAACGTGCTGGTTAAACGGATTTCCTAGTCAATTTCCCAATAGGCGTTCCATGGAAGGGTTGAATGAAATGCAACGGAGGGACTTAATTGCAATCAGATGCAAACATTGCCAAACTACGGTTCTGAGTCTCATCACAATGGCATTAACCGCGTGTGATTTTTTGAATAAAGAAAACCTCTTACAATCACTAAGTTCTATTTGTGTAGACTACATAGAACAGTAACAAGAGAGAGCGAATATAGAAAAAGACGTGTTAAAACCAAATTGAAATATCTTGGAACTGAAATTGACTTAGATATCCAAGGTTGATTCTGAAAGGAGAACGGCATACAAATTAACCTTCCTTTCGATTGAGCTCCGGGTTGGTTTTCGCTTTGAGTAGAAGGTTCTGCCATCACCTTGAGACAAATCAAAAATAGCCGGCTTTTAGCTAAAACGCGAACCAGCTTGTCGGTTGCTTGTTTGTGTAGGGGCGTAGAAAGTAATGGAATTTGGATAATTTAGGAAGTGTCCAGGTTGGGGACGGCGAGTTCGTTTTTTTTGTTTTTTTTTGTGGCTTTGCTTAGTTGCATACGGCCAGTGTCCCGTGTTACCACCCGCCCAACCCGCGCGAGCCTACCAAAGCCACCCCCGGGAAGAGACCTAGAGTGCCCCCCCTTGACTTATTTTTTTTACATTTGGGAACTCCGTCCTCTCTTACGGGTGTATTGGGAGGATGTAGTAAAAACCACTTACATCGCTGTGGAAAAGTCCACATCCTTCCCGCAACCCGGGGCAAAAGGCGCTTGATCACTCCACTCCTTGCCCCGGCCGCGCGGGCAGGCCTCCCGGACTTTGATTATTGTTTGAATAGTCTATATATCTATTCCGCTATCTTGCAGGAACTTAAAAATAAGTCTGTACATACCACCACTACTTGATGCTAACAAGGTTTCATAGCTGAACGGCTTGATCACCTCCCTCCGCTGGAAGATCCGTCATAAAAGGTTCTCTCTTTCTGTCTCATATTCAGGACAGAAAAAGACAATGTGCCTCATGTTCTCTGGCTCATCACATGTGGAGCAATTTGGCGACGGCCTAAGACCAATAAGATGCAGATAAGATCCACAAATGACGGGATTTGTTCTTAAGCGTGTTGAGGCAGAAAAAAATTGTTTGCTTCCGTACTTTGTCGAAAACTATGGAGAGATATTTATTTCCGCGAACAATGATCGATAAAATGACTCTGCTGAACCACTGTTGTACCAAATGCTCCAGGCTTTTACCCATTTAATACTCAGGGAACGTTTGGTGTCAGACTTTGGTAATTTGATGTCAATAAAATCCCCGTGCTTTGTTGCTCGTTTAGCTAACAAGTCCACGATTTCGTTGCTCTTTATGCCGCAAGGCCCCCTACTCCAGCAAAAGACTACAGTTTTATTTTGCGATTTGAAGTTAAACGCCTTGTCTATTACTTCCATTATTAAATAATCGCATTTGGAGTTTGGGTGGAAGTTTTCTATTTGGGCTATGACCCTTTTGCTGTCTGTTATAATGCAAAATTTGGTGTCATCTAGCGTCGTCAGATAATCAAGGGCTCTAATCAAGGCAAATAGCTGAGCAGTGAAGATAGAGACCGAATCATGCACCCGATAGCTTTTTGAAACATTGAGAGAAGAGTCAAACAAAGCACACCCTACATTTCCTCCAAGCACCGACCCGTCAGTAAAGACGAGATGATGTCCAGAGAACGCCGATTCACGTCTTCCAGAAACATTACATTCACTGCTGGAGAATGACACTCTGAATGGTCTTCAAAATAAAATGTATGTGGAATGTGTAGGCCTTTGCAGTAATCTAACTGAAGAGTAGGGGAGAGCTCGTGAGAATACATTGAACGTATCTCAGGAATGACCGTTAGAAAGGCTGAAACTAGAGGAGGCGTTTTTTTTTCAAACAGAACTTCTCTGTTAGGACTACCTCAACCAAAAGCTGTGATCTTAGGCAAAATGGGGCTGTCGGAATAAAAAATGTTTATGATTTTATTAATTGCTAATTTTTCGATTCTTAAGTGCAGAGAGGGTTATGAAGATTCAACGGAAACTTGGAAGAGCTCCGAGTTTACGTCTGTAACACTTGTTACAGAACATCTGTATTTTGTTTAATGTGGAATTGGAGGCTTGGCCGTAAAATAATGAGCCGAAGTCGACAACTGATCTAATGGTTGATTTATAAAATAGTACGCCAGTTTGTGGATCTGCCCCCCATCTGGCGCCGGTAAGGCTGCAAAGAATATTATATAGTTTTTCGCATTTAGCTAAGGCAAGATTAATGTGTGTCGTCCACGTAAATTTGCGGACAATGTTTAAACCGAAAAACCTAACGTGTCTTTTGACAGGGAATTTGTGAATGCCCATTATAATTTCATTCGGTAAGTCTATTTTTCTTTTACGGGTAAACGGGCATATAACCGATTTAGAGTCCGATATCGTCAGACTGTTCCCTTCGAGCCATTTGTCTAAATTCGGAATAAACTCCACAGGTTTGTTCTTGCACATTGCTAAAGAATCTTCAATGGCATAGAGATAAATGTCCGCGTATTGTATGATTCGGATCCAATCCGGCAAAATAGAAGGTAGATCAGAAACGTACAAAGCATATAGGATGGGACTAAGAAGAAGGCCATTATAGGAGTTTCTAGGACCTATCACGGTGTCATTAATTTTGAAATAGAACTTCCTATCAGTGATAAAAATTGTGATGTTTCTGATGAACTTTTTTGGCAAACCCATTTTCTGCAGCTTAGGATCAAGGAGAAAAGTATTTACATTGTTGTAAGCTCCGCTCACATCCAAGAAGACTGCCAACACCGAATTATTGTTGGTGAGAGCCAAATGAACATGTGAGATCAACGATAATTGCGCATCGGTTACTGATTTGGTTTTCCGGAACCCGTGCTGGGACATAGGGAATTTACCATTTCGTTCAGCCCACCACACTAGACGCGTTTTTAAAATGCGCTCGTAGGTTTTTTGAACACATGATACCAATGATATCGGACGATATGAATCTGCGAGATGAGGCGGTGTACCGGTTTTCTTGATCAGAATAACCAAGGTTTCTTTCCACCGATTTGGGCTCTATCCTTCTTCCCAGAATTGGTTTAATATCTTCAGCAAACTGCTTTTGGCAAATGAGGGTAGATTACTTATCATACTGTAATGGATGTAGTCTAAGCCGGGTGCACTGTTGTTAGAATTTTTAAGCGCACTGTTTAGCTCGGCGAGAGTCAGAGGATCGTTTAGATAACTTCGTTTGGTGTGGAAGAGGTGAAAAACATTGAGTGGCCGTGAGGGCACAAGTTGCTAATGAAATACTCGGTCCAAGCCGAAGACCAACGCAGGATAGTGGGAAAGTGGAACATTTTTTACAATTCTTAATTTCGTCCAGATATCCTTAATAGGTGAAGAGCGATTAAGAGTGGTACAAAATGATTTCCAGGATTCCTTTTTGGCTTTACTGAAAGTAAACCGAGCCTCGCGAGAAAATTTATTTAGCATTTCATAATTACTTAATGTGGGAAACGTTTTATAGATTCTATACGCTTCCTTTCTTTTCTTGACAGCAACGTCACAGTCCGAATTCCACCATATTTTGCCCTTAAGCTTAGAAGGAGAACTAGAAGACTTGTATGCGGGGAAACTTACGTTATTCGCTTTGACCCACACTTTGGTAAAAGATTCGTAATCGGTTTGCCCATCTTGAACAAAACGCCTATTTTCTTCCCAACATTCCTTGTAAGTAAACCAATTTGCCTTGTTGACGTTCCAATTGGTCCTGGATTGATCCATTTGGTTTGATACCTGGAAAATTATAGGTAAATGGTCGGAACCAATTGGGTCATCTTAGTAGACTTCCCAATGCGACAGAAGAGCAAGATCTGAGGAAACTGAAGTGATATGCTACAGAAAATGGTTTGGAAGCTTCACCTTGATTGGACTACCATCATTTAGAAAAACCAGATCGTTATCTGCCAAGGCTTGAATCAGATCTGCTCCCTTTTTGTCAGTCCAATCTGAGCCAAAACTAATGTGATGGGCCTTAAAATCCCCTCCTATGATGCAAGGTTTTGGGATACTCTTAAAAAAATTGTCCCATTCCCTTTTTCGAAACATTATGCGTAGAATACAGCGAAATAACATTTAGGGGAGCAGATTGTGACGTATTTAGTTGAATACTCAAAGCAGAGTCTTTCAGCTTATGATTAATCTCTAGGCACTTAAACTGGATATTTTTTTGAACTAGAATGCCCACCCCTCTGTAGGCATCCTCTCTGAGACCTGAGAAAATAGTAATTGCAGAACTTACAGATAGTTTTCATGACTAACCATGTTTCTGACAAGAAGGCTAAGTCACTGTCCAATTTGTGCAAAAGTTTTTCTAAGTTATCTTTCTTATGTTGGATCGAGTGAGCTTCCATTGCAAAAAAGTTAGTTTATTTTTTTCCATGAGTATACTAATGAGTTCGTTTCAAATATCATTTAATCCTTTTGTACCAGGGGTGGGGAAGTATTTCAGCCGAGTTCGTTAACGTTCCAGGTATGCAAATAATCCTGTGGACGAAGGGTGTTCCAAAATCTTCCTTGTCGTCGTCTATATGTCCACAAGAGCGTGTATCCGGCCAATTGAATCCATGAGACTTTATTGTCCGGAACCTGCCCGGTCATTTTTACGGCCCCAGCTGCAGAAAACGGTAACTAGAGTACAAACAAGGAGACCGATTCAAACGGTTTTTTGTAGTTCTAGCATGATAAATCGCGATTATCAGATATCTACAAATCACCTCGGTTTAACTTGCTAGCAGTTTACGTTGATTTTTGTTTAGAGATCAAAAGTATAAAACCCTTTAAAAATTGATTAGAACCCGTATGGTGAAAGGACAAAACTTTTGTTGTGAGATAGTCTTGCGAAACTTGATGTTTCAAATTATCATGTCTTCGCAGTCCTCTGGTTTAACCTGTCACGTGCCGATAAAAAGCAACGACTGTCAAAAAAAAAAAAAAAAAAAAAAACAAAAACAAAAAAACGAAGGGTAATGGTTGGTGGGGGGGGGGCATTTCATTGTAAAAAGTATTATACAAAAATTTCCAAAATTTGTTTCTCATATATTATCCATGGAAAATGTAATAATAAAAATTTATTATTGAATTTAAGTATAGATGAAAAATATCAATATTTTTAGGAAACGGCAGTGGGCAGAGATTAGGATGTACGACTTTACCACGCTAGCGGTTCTGCGTTCGAATCCCGGCAGACCCCAGGGTTTTGTAATATATTATGACATGATAATTGTATTTATTGTAAACTCGTTTCAAACGTTAGTTTTCAGACAATCTTTGGTATTATCCGTATGGTATTCCTTCAATTTGTACCGATGAAACAAATTGAACTTACAAAATTTCATCTAAATGCCAACGTGTGCACAGTGTAAAAGGAAAAACAGCTTTTGTAGGCAGCAAAAAACTTAACCATCCCACGAGATGTCGTACGTGGGCAGCATGCTTTCAGCCGCTGCAATTTTCATGTCGGGAGATGTTTGTGCGTGAAAAAGCGACCAAACCGTCACCAATTACCAGCAGGTACAAATCGATATGAAGCAACCTATCGTCTCTAATTTTAATTTAGTTTACACGCACTTACGATTTCATTTCAATTCGTGTCAAATTTGATTGATAGTTCGTTTTAGTAACGGGAGGATGAAATTTTTAATTATTTGAGATTTTGGACTTTTTCATATTTTGATGTGATCGTTTTTAGATTTTTGTTTAAACTGAGGGTGAAACACTTGCAGTCTGAGTTCGAATGTTACGTTTCCCTTGTTGGTTCAATTTTTTTCGGTGATGTAAAATTAATTTTGTTTTTTTATCAAATTTTGTCAAATCAAAAAAACAATGTCGTCCGCACCTGGGCTTGCTGTGGAAACTGGAGGACATCTTTCACTTTTTCCTAATCCTAAAGTCCTATCCGTCCGATCGGAACGTCCTTCTCCCTCATTCACTGTGTCGAAATAGGTTTCCACAAGGCATCCTCTATTCAATAAACATTTGAGACATTTATATCAATGACGAATGCATGCAGACGATACCGGCATCCTTTCAGCAAACCCAGGCCCTGTAATTGCCTTCAGAAACCTCCAGGACTATATCTCCAGTTTGGAAAAATAGTACTGTAGTAAATAGGATCGGGCTCAAAAAAACCAAGTCCCACTAAATAAGCTTCACCCACTGCCGTATCGAATCTACTGCAACTGTGTCCTTTTCCCAGCATCCAATGTCGTCCGCTAATTGGGACTTAACGACGATAAAAGACTTAGGACACTTACACTCAACTTAAAAGACGATATGAACAACTCACAAGACTTTTTGTTAACGGATGGAAACTGACTGCAAAATAAATTCCTTATCTACACATTACATATGTACAAACAACATTCCTAGCGCACAACATTTCTACAACTAATCTGGACGTTCGGAATTGAATCTGGGATTAAACCATGCGTTGCACCTTCCAAAGAATCGTCCGTTGAAGTACAAAATCTTTCCAACTGTTGCCCAAGCTCCCAATTACCTATCCAACTTTCTATTTACACATACTTTTAAGTCTCATTTGTCCTTGGAACTGCTAAAAGACGATACAAACGCCTCCATAAAACTTCCAATCCTCCACAATCATCCAAGCCTCCAATTGCCTCGTGATTTCTTCCCCAGTGAAGAAAGTTGATAGTATTGTAATTGGACGACGTCGCTACTTTTTTAATCTTATAATATAAAATAAACAAATGAAGCTTCGTGTAGGGATCCAGCGGTAAGGCGTCTGATTCGTATTTGCCACGCTAGCGTTTCTGGGTTCGAATCCCCACTTAGCCCATGGAATTTTATTCGTTAATAATTTTAGAAAAAAGTTCTTGTAAAGTGGTTCTTACCGCTACACCCAGCGAGTAGTAGGTCGCTAAACCCCCGTATGATAAAAGTTTATGTACAAAATTGCTGTTATTAATTAATATTTAAAGACATGATGAAGGAGGCTGCCTCGAAAACAAAACGAAGGAACCATTTTCTTTCTAACTAGCCTCATTCCTGATCGTTTTTTTATATATAATTACATATAATTGAAGGCTGTTTACGAATTATAACGGAAATTTTTTTAAATTCTTAGTTACCGAGAAAACGTCCTAGGCTAAGTTAACGCTATTTCCACTTCTTAACGGTACTGACAACACTTCTCTGTGAGAATAAGCTTAAAATCTTGACTTTTGTTCTTGAATCTTAGAAAGGAAAAAACTTTTTTTTTTTTTTTTTTTTTTTTTTTTAAGTAAGCATTTATAGGCAAGCAACTCTGCATAGCCGATTTTGTGTTGATAAATTTATATACATTCGTTTCTTCTTGTCTTCCACAGTTTTCATCTCTTGTGTATCCTCTTGATTCCGTTCAAATATCACGTAGAGGAAAACAATATCGATAAAAATAGTTTCCCTCTGGATCATTTATACAGGTTGTTTTAATGATCATTGCCCTTTACAGTGGTACGTAAATGTTTTATGTCGATGCGCAGATATTCTATTATGTGTATACTAATCTTTAGACGTTCCTTCAACGAATTTCCAGTATTTTAAGTTACTGTTATGTCCTCAGCTTAAATAGCTACATCGATATTGTATTATATTTACAAATTTGTCGTTTCTTTGCTCAGATCAACTTAGAATTTATATTAATTTATAATGTAACGTTATCGATCCAAGGTTTATTTAGTGGGGGGTTCGTTGAAAGTTCAGCCAACTATCCGAGTCTGTTGGTAGGTCCGTAGGGGTGCACACCCACAGTTTGAGATCCCAGTTTATTCAAACATTCCAGTGCATTGTGTGGGGTTAAATTGTATCGTACAAACCTTGCCACCTACAGTGCAAATAGAAAAATTGCATTGAACCAAAAGAACTGCTTTGGAAGCGCATAGTACATTTAAATGGACGGAATCATTGCCTGCTGAATACTTAGCGCCCTGTCTTAACCAATCCAATATGAAGAAGGGTTTATCAAAGATCTACACCACACGTTGAGACAACTTAAAACAGTACCAGTCAAGCCCAAACCTGCAAGAAATGAATTCGTGTGTATGGAGTTAAATGACTGTACCCATGTACGTATACAAATCGACGGGATCAAAACACCAATTGAACCTTCGTTTGAAGGTCCATTTCCATTCACCAGTGATAAAAACTTTTATTAGTTTCATGAAACTGGGCATTCATAACAACTGAAGCCCTCGGGAGCGGACAGCACCCCGAAATCGATATTGTTTTAAAAAACAAAGACTACTTTGTATGAAAAGTGTGTTTTTGGTTGTCTCCGTATGTGGAATAGAGTGGATCAAGATAAAAAAATAATTTGTAATAACAACCTACAGAATAGAATAACAACAACATATTATCATGATAAGATAATCTAGTTTTTAAGCTTTTTTTGTTATATTATATGTTCTAATACAAACTTTCCCTCAATCTTATTACATCACCTTTAATTAAGTTTATTTGTTCAAGTTTATAAGTACGATATTGGTGGCGGATTAATGTAGTAGTTACTCCCCTCTTATAGGTCGATCCCGATAAATAGAATGAATCGGACATGTCAAACCCCGGTCTCATTTCCGGAACTATCCTATTTTTTCTCGTAACGTTTCGTCGTGGAAACTGTGGAGTATCGCCACTTTCTGTTAAGAAAGGTGAGGGGATAAAGTTGAAAAGGGGTGATAAAGTGTGATCCTAAAAAGCCCAACCCTCAGTTTTAATCACAAAACTGTTAGCCTAGGCCATTATGAAAATTTGTCCCTAGATCTAAAGATAGCATATTTGGAAATAAGGCATCGGGTGTTGTTTTATGAAACGATAATACGAGACATGGAAAGTGGACTTTGTACGAAATAATAACTTATATGGAAACAATAGCGGAATGCCCGATTAGATTTGCGCCACGAGGAACGTTTTTTTTCTTCAGCGCGGGTTTCTCTTCTGTCTCGGGCCAAATTACATTTATCATCTTCCAGGAAACAAGACGTTCCTTTTTTTACGATATTCATATACCAAATGCTTTTTACCGAACCAACATCTCTAGGTTTTTATTTCCAAAAAATCAGGCAAAACAGTGAAGCAATAAAGAAACCACAGAAGATACATTTTCTACTTCTCTCCAGTATAGCAATAAAAAACTCGGATTGACACAGATTGTGTTAGATGGTTGCCAAGGTTGGAAAGAGAAAAAGGTGTCTGCACTAATACAAACAAGGCGGCCCGTTCAAATATTTGCTTATATTCCATGCCATACGACTTTGTCTCATTCAAGGCATATCGTTGTGTCCAATTTTCGATGCGGGTAAACTTTCTGAATTGGGCCAAATAAAAATATTTCCACTGGACGCCGGCAGCGAACGGGGAGTTTAATTAAATTCCCGACCCCTGTTGGCAAAGCGATCACGTCGCACCAGACACTAAAGCGTATAAAAACAACGGAATCGAATAAGAAAGTAACAATTAAATTATAACTCAGACATAACAGCTTTGGGTGAAACTCTACTCGGTTACACCCTACTAAAAATACGGTGGTTATTTTATAAAATCAATTTATCAATCAAGTTCAAAAATACAGAAAGATAGAATCCTTTATTAATGTAAAAGTGAATAAAAGGGTGCAATTCCTTTTTGCATTTTGTTTTGTTTAGCATAAATTTATCCTGTATCCCGATTGTTTCCAATCTCTTTGATCTGCCTATCATGCGTTATTCGCCTTCTTTAGTGGTGTTTATGCAGTGGTTATTCTGTGCGTTTTCTCGTGAATGTCTTGTTTTTAGGATCCTCATAAACTCCTCACAGGATTTATCGAATATCGAAACGCGTCCTAAAAGATCGAAGTAAAGGTCCATGGGAAGACCTCAAGAACAATCATCACCAAAATGTTTTGTTAATAAAAGCATTTATTATTCCATTTATTCGGTAATTAAAGTACTTATTACTCAAGGTAACCAAGAAAAGCACAGTTCAAATACACTGTTGATTTAACAAACGTCTTTATATTTCGAAATTTGGGAACCAACTGACTTAGTAGACTATTTAGAGTGCGCTCTGGTGTGATGTAGGTTTGAAAGACTTTTCTTTATAGTGCCAACGTTTCCATCTTTATTGAAATCATTTTTAGGGCCTGGGATTTATAAACATGGCTTAAATTAAACAAATACATGTAAGATATGAAAATGAATATGAACAATGATGTACATAACATAAAACTTTTAGGTTAAATCAAAGTATTTGTACTCACTCAAAGTGTGTTTTTCTGTGTATACAGAGGGCATTTTGTAGATCAGTTTATTAAAGTACAAACACTACAGTAAGAAACTAGAAAGACTTTCATACTTTTCAATGTAATTTGTCACTTTCGACTTTATTATCTATCCTTACAATTTTTTCCCTTAAAAGTTATGGGCATTAACTTTCGTTTTTATAGTGTACATTTTATTCGATTGCGAAGAAATACACGAACATCAAGGATAGACGGACCAGGATGATAGAATACGACCAAGGTTCCTAACGGACCTAAAGAAGGTGTAATTATTACACTCTAAAACATAAGACAATGCTCAAAACCTTAAACCTTAAAAAAGATTACAAAGAAAAAGATATAAAGTAATAATTAACAAGAATATCAGAATCTATTCCATTAATCCCAAAGCCTCCATTGCAGTACACCGGCAGTTCGATACTTCGTTCTTAATTGTTGTTTTTGCACCTGATAATTCGGCTTCTGGCTAACCTACAAATTCAACACTTTGATACAACAGATTCCACACCGAACATATCCGCAAAATAACGAAGTTAAAAATTACTAATTTTTCCCGGAAGCAACTATATTTATAAAGTCGACTAAAGAAAGGACATTAAAGAATATCAGCAATGGAAAACCATGCATTTTGAAAGATATACATATAGCTAAGAATTTTTAAATTGCATGTGTACATTTCTTTTCAATGGTTTATCCTAGCATTCTTCTAAATTGGGTCATTCGTCCTTGGATGGTCATGATTCAGTTTGTTGTTCGAAGTGGTTGATGTTTGCGCTTTGTCGTGTGTGGACTACGCCATTGCACAACCATCACTGATAATTTTTTTTTTGTGCCGGGAGAGGTGTGACTGTGGTCTGTCAGATGATTCAAGGCATTTACTAGAATTCAGCCGAATGAGCTTTTAGTCGTAATATGTATTACTGAGGCGAAATCACCAATTCCTGAGTTTTTACAGTTTATCTGGTGGTGATACTGCACATCAGATCTATACAACGTTTAAACCCTTCTAATTCAACTCAAACTGGGTGGGTGGGAAAGCGATGGAAACGACGAAGCTACAGGTTCCTTACTATACATAACTCAAGAAGAAATCATAAATTTAATTCAATTTACTCTGCCTATCTGAAAGATCAGCTGGAATTACGTGTTACATGAACAAAAATTTGTGTCTTTCCTTTTAGAGGTTGGGATATCGCGTTAATTTGGACTCTTGTCCCAATTCTTCAAAATAATAAAAAATCAACTTTTTTGTCTTTATATTGATGACAACATGCAAATTCCTGAAGCGGTTTGTAAACAGTGCTATTGTAGTTAGTGACTAAGTGGGTGGTGGTGTACGGACGGACGAGAGGGCAGTTTATCCCGGCTAAGTGAGTGACGGCCACATCGATTTCTAATCAATTACTTTAATCCTCTCCCGAAGCTGGTGCAGGCCTCGGTTTTTCCTGTCGGAAAAGAAGGACTTGACGGTTTGTGGGTCAGCTGCTCTCATTTCACTTGCAAATGGTCGCCTTACGAGAAATAAAAAGGAACAAAAACATGAGGCGAGGTCCTGGGAAAAAAGAATCGACTGCAAATAATACCGTAGGAGACATGGTTTGTGATGAAGAGCGGCGACTTTTTACATGAAATGTAAAAATTGGGTTGTTTTTAATCTGGGAGGCTGAAAATGAAAATTGCAAGCTACTGTACAATTTAGTCCCAATACAATTAATTTAATTGCTTTATTGTCTTTGAAACTGTCCGACTTAGTGAGTGCAGATCAATTTTTTCAAAATCGAGAAAGTCCCCAGGGTGAAAGGAAAAACTTCGCATGCAATACATAGAAAGGATAAAAGGTGAAGTGAGTTTGTTGTTTTAAAAATACTAAAAAATTAAAATTTAAATTAAAAAAAAATTAAAAATTCCTACACACAGTAAGTTGTTTTTAACGATCCGAATTTCAAGCTTACTAAAGCTCATCAAGGAGCTCTACAACCACGTCTCTCGCCATGAATTGCAAGACTGAACTTGGGCTGAAAATACAGTATTTATTAAGATTATGTTAATTTCATAATTTGCGCGCCAATAGGTAAAATTAGAACTGGTGGTTTGTATTATTTTGGTAACTTATTCATTTCGTCAGCAATGAGGAAGAAGTAAACCACTATATAACATACATTATATACATAACCGATACGATGTCCAACTCTATGCCCATGTCGGTCCTTTATTAAAATAATCCTTCACATGGTGTGAAACAAGTGAAAAGAAGAGGTCCAGGTGGTGGCGGACATCTGCCCCATTCACGAGACCCCCTCTGAAGACGTTAAACGAAAGGGCTCACTCCAGGCCAACAGCGCCACTAGGCGGACCCATGCCGATATTTCAACGACATTGTCCTAATTTTATTTCTCAGCGTCAAACATGGTGTAGATTTACTATTATTTTATGGGTTTTAATTATCGTTTGAATGTACAGATTGGGTTGAAAAATGAATGAAATATGAACAATTCCGATAGCTGTTAATGGAAATATAATCTGTATTAAATATACTATGCAATTCTCATAAAGATCTGGTGGACTGCGCAATTAGATTCGTGTGACCATGCGTTGGAATGTTGGATTATTTAGTTTCATTATCACCAGCGTTCCAACACCTAAATGAGCGTGATATTTAAAAATATTTACGATTCTGCTATTGAACCCGTTGCACCTTAGGACGGCGAAAACCCTCGTGGGGGCGTTTCAGTTGGGCGAACGATTGGCCGACAGGGTGGAAAAATCGCGGAAAATTGTTCGTCGGAGGCTTAGGCGGTTATCAGCTCAGCCTGGATGTGCTGACGTCCTTTCTGTCGAGAGTTTAGCATGCATGGCCGAGCCACAATCCGTCCTCCTCGTACCTAATTAGGGCCCTTGACATCCTCATCAACCTGCAATTTACACTCGGCAAATTTTACCCTACAGTTCACCTTGTACAAATTCGTTTTGTGCAATTAAGTCATAAATTGACAAATTTCATTTGTGTAATGCAAATAAAGCTTCATTTAGTCCTGAATAGACGTTATTCCGTCCATTATTTTTGATAAAGAATTTAGGAAAAATTAACATATAAGAACGATTTGAAACTGATAAATTAAATTAGTCTGACACTTACAAAACGTGGAATATTACTGTGAATTATTGTGATAAATATAAGCATGTGTCTGTAATTTTGACGTTTCCTGACATTTTGGTCTGTTTGAGCTGTTTTCACATATTCAGGGGTGAGTTTGTGGTGATCGTACAAATACGTACATATAGATATAATGATGTTCAAGTGGGGAGACCCTAAGGTTGAGGAAGGACAGGAAAGATATTGTTGTTGTTGTTGTTGTTGTTGTTCGGATATTGGCTGAGCGTGTTCAAACGAATCTTCCTTCCTCTTATTCCTCTCGAAAGATTT